>NW_020799105.1:11519691-11599749 GCF_003259725.1 Athene cunicularia
GGCAGGGAGGGATAGTCCTAGTCTCTCACTTCAGCAGCTGGGAAGTGGACTCCAGAAGGAATATTACATTTCTTTTGGTAACTCTGCCAAGAAAGGGAGGAAATCCATAATTTGAGCAAAATACTTTTTTTTTTTTGTAGGGTGGGGTGAGATAGGAAGGGGGAAATGAAAATCCTTTATAATGGGTTGATTGGGATGGCTCTTATCCTGCAACTCTCTCTCAGGCTGTAAGAAATGTTCAGCTTCTCTTACTTAGTTTAACAAAGTCTTTACAAAGAGAGCTTCCATCAAGAGTGCACGCAGGTTATATGTTGAACTGCATGATTTGAGATCCTGATAGTGTTTTTTGGATTAATTAGCTAATAACAAAGATAGTCTTGCATGTCCTGGATCATGTAACTTTATGAGGTCTTGATGGTTATGACACCCCAGCAGAGGTGGTAGAATGATGGACTCTGAGCTTTAAGAGCATTTTTCTTGAATTTCATTGAGTGTTCACATTCAGTGTTCCTTCATCCTGTGTTTCCTGTCATGCTTCTAGGAAGTTGGGCTGTACTTCAGTTACTTTCTGCTGTAGGGCTGTATAGGTCCTGGTAAAAATAGCAGTCTACCTTCAGTGAGTCAGCCTTCAGCAGTCTTGAAGTTCTCTGCTGGGTGGCTTCTCTGAGAACATGAATGCCAAGATCTTGATTTCACGGAGCACTTCATGATGGATTTTAAGCATGTAGTTTAGCTTAGTATTTTGCTGGACTGCATACTAAGAAAGGTCAGGGTGTTCATTGGCTGGTGAATAGTGGTCCCCTCACAGCATTTTACACGTCATTGGTCTTCATAAGGTGGTTTAGTCTCCTGAATCTTTGGATGTTCAATCCAGTTGCTGAGGTGAGAGGTACCTGGTTAAGTCAAACACTCAGTGTAATGTCAGTTGATTATCTTAGGTCATCATGGAACAATTCTTAAAGATTTGCATGTATAGAGAGTGTGTTGATCATGATTGAAGCAAAATAGTCTGTGGGGGAGAAAAGGATCTTTTCTTATCAAATGATTAAATTTGTATGGTGATACTCTTTTTAAATTTCTAAGGTTTGAGAACTGCTCTCCTGAATTGCAGTGATGCTCATCACCTTTTTTAATGTATTCTGGGAATGGCTCTGGGGGGTGCTGTTGAGGAAGCCAATCAAATTATATGTCAGCACTTGATACCATCACTGGGCTTGATTTAAATCCCCTGGTATAGGGGATCGAATGTCTGACCAACACTTGAAAATCATGGCAGTTCAGTCTCTGCTACCCTGCTATTGGCAAAGGTGAGAGACGGATTGGTCAAGTTCCTACATCCCCTTTCTCATGTCCTCCATATGTTCTGTCCTCTTTCTTACCTCTATTTTGAATAAATAAAATGACTGGGAAATAAAAAGTGGATGTTTCTAAAACATGTTTAAATTAGCTGGATTGAGAATCGCTATATGGAGGAGGCAGGTTGTGTGAATAATGTATCTATAGTAAAACAAAAAGACAAAACAAATAACACCCCCCCCAAGACCCCTCCACCCATATAGTCTTCCCCACCCAACCCTCACCCCTTCCAGCCAGGAACTGCTGATTTGTGTGAGAGAACAAGGTGTCTGTTACAGGAGCAACTGCAGCAATGAACTGATGCTCTGGGCCAAACCAATGTGTGACTCTCTTCTGAAATGCCTCTTTCAGCAGCAGGAGAATCAAGGTCTGCTCCCCAGCTAGAAAAGTGACCAGCACTGTAAGACAGAGGCTGCTTTTTTGACCTTGGATTCACCTTTTTTTGAGCCTTGGAAATTACATCTAGTCTTAGTAGGGTTTGTGCATTGAGCTCAGGATGTCTGGTTGGGCCAGTATGTATTGTGAGGGGGTTCTGGCATGAGTGTGTTTTCCATCACTGTTCAAGCTGGTGACTTAAAATCTGTACATGGGGAGAACTTAACTGAGGGTTGAATGTAGGGAGGAGAAGTGTTTTGGAGTAATGAATGGAATTGGATGTAGGCGGAAAGCCTGAATTCTGTCTGGGAGAGTAATAAGCAATGAGGAGGCTGCTGGACCTGACCTGACTTTTCAGTACTGTGCATTCCTCATCTCAGATGCTATCTGGCCTCACAAGCTCCTGCAAGGGCTCTCTTTAAAAAAGGAATTAATCTTCTTACAACCTAGGCTAACTCTATAGTTTTTTTCTTTTTATTTTTTTTAAACAGTTAGGAGAAATAAAGATCTCATAGCTTCCTAGATTCAGTTTTATTTGGTGTAGCCCTACTGATCATAAACTTAGAGTTGGCTTTCTAGGGAATGAAAATCTTTTCTGTGTGTGGCTTCTGTTTTTGTTTAAAATGGGTCACATGCACAGGAATGCAGTCAAATTATAATGGTGACTAAGTGCCGGAAAGCATAGAAAAGGGGAGGGAAGGGTGAGCAGAAAAAAAGGAGCCTGAGGCTACGGAAGGAAGGTTGGGAAAATGAGAATCTGGCCAGGCCCCAGGGCCAGGTTAGAGATTCCTACACCCATTAACAACCACAGATGTTTATTTACACGGAGCTAATCTTTGTTTTAAAAATGACAAAGTAACCAAAAATTCCACTTTTGGGAAGTGGGTTGGGGGCATGGTAGGGGTGAGTGGAGAGAGCTGGTTCTGATAGGGCAATGATCTCCATCTCTCAAGCATCTTCCCTTCATCCTATGCATCTGGGAACACTGGCTGTTGAGAAATGCATGAAAGAGGGATAAACTCTTGTAATCTAGTAAGTGGTTCACAACCCCTAGTTACAAAGGATAACTTCAAGACTTTCTTCTCATTGGTACTTTTCTGATCTTTTCTACCTGAGCAACTCCACCAAGGATATTGAATAATTAAGTTTATGATACGAGAAATATGGGAGCAAAAGCTGCCTTTCCTCCCTTCTTTAATCAACCCTGGATCATGAAAGCAAAACAGACGTTGAACGTCTGCTTGAACTGTATATATTCACGTAGACTCTAAAGAGACTGTGGTCCCAGGTCTCTGTGGCACCTACCTTCTGTCACCTCTTGAGCTGTGTTGATCTTGGCTTGTCTCAGCTCATCCCAATAACTTTGATTTGTATTCCAGCAACTGCTTATGAACTACAACATCTCTTCTAGTAACTTTGACTATAGAGAATTTTCCAGTGATGTGGAATTCTCTATCCTTTGGTGAGCTGCTGCAAAAGATAGTCTGTTTTGAGGGGTGTGTGCATTGGATAGTTACACGGATGAATGAATTTTAGTTTGATCATATCTTGATTTCTAAGTATTGTATCTGGTTATGTGTTTGTCAGGCAAGTGAGGGTCTGGAGCATTTTGTTTACTAGTCTTCTGGCTTCTAGTTTCAGTGTTCTCCTGACTAGTATTTCCTCCCTCTGTTCTTGTATAGTGTTGTCCTCATCTTAACTGGCTTCCTTTAGTCTCTTTTAGAAGAGTGATGTCTTGTTTCTCTGGTTGTTTTAGTTGTTTATTTCTATGTCATCTTGTTTTGATTACATTTTGTGTGAACCTGTGTTGCGTTCAGTATACTAGATCAGGTTGTGATTGGATTTAAGGCTTGTATAGTAGTACACTAGTACAGTCATTGGGGATGGCTTTCTCACTCTGCTCGGTGTTCCTTTCTTGCCAGCTCTCATGACTGTGCTTGCTTTAATGTGGCTCAAGCACCATCAATGTCTGCCAGTTCATCATTGTGGAACCAGAGTGAGAGCATACCTGTGACCAGCTTGAGTGTGTTTGTTGTCTGTATAGCATCACTCCTTGTTGCTAATCTCATCTCTCTTCCTCTGTCTGCAGAGCACCTGGCATTCCAGTGAAGGAAAGGGTGAAAGTATCTCGGAACTGGAGGCACGGACGCTGCCGCAGGGAGACGGTCCTGAAATGGAAATGCAAGCAAGTGGCTCCTTTCTCTTCTACTGTGTTCTGTGTCAGCTGCTGCGGGGCCTTGGGTTTGCATCTGTGCCCTGAAATGAGATGTTTCCTGCTCCTTGTGATCTGTAGAATCTTAAAAGTGATGTTGCTGGCCTGTATTGGGTGTTGCTAGCTAGCTGGACATGGGGTGACTGGAGCTGCTGTCTTGCCCTAGGGATTCACGCTGAGAGTCGAGAGTTCCTTTCTTAGTAAGGGCTTTAATTTGTCATTGTTCTGGTCTCTGCAGTTCTGGCTGAATTTAGCAATCTTTGCTACAGACTTCAAACTGTTATGTTCCTATCTATTGCTGTATACTGTGAGTGATTTTTCTGTCCTGCTCTCACAGTGAGCATACCTTGTCCCAGACATGGACTTATGCATCCCCTCAAAGTGCTTGGTTTGTTTCATGCTTTGTCCTGGCCTCTGATTTGGATGTACAAACTTAAAATGCTAATTGCCATTCTTCTACCTTATGCTTCTTCATTATTCTACCTCATACTTCTCTCCACTAAAAAAAAAAGTATATTTGACATTAGTAAGAGGAGATTGTTAAATTCTTGCTTGTAAAGGTGTACTCAGCTTTCAAAGCAAAGCATAAGATAGGTCTCTTGTTTGAATAGCACATCTAAATTTTCTGCCTTCACATCATCAGACAGCAGGAAAAATGAGAGACTAAGGTTTGTTAGCTGCTGAAGAACAGGGACCTGCTACTGAGCTTTCATGCCTTTTTGTGCTGTATATATTGAAGTGGTGGGTAATGTGCCACTGCTTTTCTAAAGTCCTGGGAACAGCTGTAATGAGCAGTGGTTTTTGGTGCAGGTTGTATACCTGCCTTTGAAGTGCTTGCAACCATCTGTGAAGACAGGCTCTGTGGATATTAGAGATCATTACTAAACCAGCTTCCCAAGTGAAAAGGTAAGGACTGATTTAATGAGGCCACCATCCAAACTGCATCTTCTAATTTTCATTTATTCTGCTTCAAATTTGTTACTTCTCCTTATGAAAAAGCCATAGAAAAAGGTAAAAAGCTAAACTCCAGCAGGAGGAGAGCCACAGAAACTGGCTGTAGTCTAGGTAAGCTGGATATTCACTTGCTTTTAGAGGACTGCGTAGGAGTGGAGGAAGGAAGGGGAAATCAAAGTCTGCCTAAAACCAAAGCTGCTGCTCCAAAGATGCTTCTTACTTTTTCCATGCATATGATCGAGTCCCAGATGAACATTATAACCTATACTCAACTGCTTTGTCTGTGTGACTAAAAGCCTGTTATTGGAGATGAATGCAGGCAAGCAGGAACCTTCTATCTAATAAGCAGTCTTGTCCTCTTGCTTGTTTCTGGTTCCTCGTCATGATGTTACAAGGTGCAGCTGTGTGTAATGGCTCTGCTGACACAGAAAATCATGACCTCTGAGGATGAATGATCTGAAAAAAAAGTGGGAGACAAGTTTTTATGAGAAGCCTCCCTGCTTTCAAAACAGTTTGTTCATTAACAGTTTGAAAACTGAAAGGCTGTTCTATAGGAAGGCTCTGGTTTTGCTTAACGTTTGCATGAGTATTGGTGCACTCAGCAATGACTGTGGAGTGGAGACAATTTCACAGATCCGTGCTGCACAGGACCCGAACCCTGTATCTGGCCTTGCCGTACCCAGAAGGCCTATTGCTGATTCTTTGGTGGCTACATAAAAGCAAAGACCTCACTGCCTAAGTGTGCATTGTGGCCTGTTACATCTACTGTATTTTGGTTTTGTTTCAAGAATAAATTAACTTCTTGTCTGCATCGTCTATCATCACATTGCTTGAATGTCTCCTCTTCTTTCTCCCTGGAAGTGAAGCATATTTTCTGCTTGTAACTTCAATCTTCAAAATATTTTGGAACAACTCCTTTAGCAGTCCACTGCTTTTGGCCTGGAACCTGTCTGTAGGAACCTGCTGCTGTCCCATAGATAGCAAGGGTCAGAAATGGTATATGGGCTCTTCTGAAAGACAGACAACAGAAATCAAGAGGTTGCTCTGCAGTTGTTCTTGGCTCAGCAGTGGAAGAGGTGTGAATGTAGAAAAATACTGCATCTGCATGATGAGCACAAAGTTATTGGATAGCCTCAGGCTTACCCTGCTGTTTTACATATGAGCATACAGAGAATGTAGGAGGTGGAGGACTTTCTGTCTGTAGGAAGACCTTTGTTATTTGGTGTGACCTGCTCCTGGGCTCAGATGTGTGTGTGAAACAGTGGCAGCTTTGTGGTCTCTGCTGAACATCAGCAAATAATGTGCCTGATCAAGACTGACTGACTGCACAAAGAGCTTTGTATTGAAAGCTCTAGTAGAAGTGCTCAGCATAGCTCGCTGATAGTCTAGTTTCTTAAAAAGTACAGGACTCATGAAGAGGGGTCAGGGAACCTTAAGTATTTCCTATCTAAACTCACTAGACTCTTGGCCATCTTCTCTTTAAGAGATTCCATGCTTCCTTTTCCTCATCTCTTGGTTAGAAAAATGCCAGCAATGTGATTTGCTTTTTATGTTGCTGTACAAGCTTCACTTCTTAGCTGTGGTACTATATTAAGCCTTCCTTTTGTATGTGACCAGCAGCTCCAACTGCTGCTCCAACAGTTTTCTTGAGTGGGCATTTGCTTTTGTTGATATGTTTACATAAGCGATCTTTTTTTCTTTGTGTGAAGTTTTTTTTAGTTTGTTTTCTCCTCCCCACTCCTGCACCCTCTCAACCTGCTGTCTGTTTGCAGTTTGATGCCCTGGATAGAGCTGGATGGTGAGTATCTCTACCTGTCTCAAGCGGAGAACATCCAGGCCTACCAGCTCTGCCCAGATGGTACAGGTTTGCAGCATCACCCTCAAGCTATCTTCTCTGGCCACCAGGAGGATGTATGTCGCTTTGTTCTTGTCAACTCCCACATCGTCAGTGGAGGCGGGTAAGTTCACAGAAGCACAGAGTCATCTAGGTTGAAAAAGACCTTGAAGATCACCTAATCCAACCATTAACCTAACATTGACAGTTCAGAGCTATACTATATCCCTAAGCACTCTGTCAAAGTTGGATGAATGAAGGAGCCCAAGGAATGTGGGAGGGAAGTTGGAAATGTTTTGTGTAGCCAGCCCAGAGTAGAGGGGTCAATCTTGCTACACAGTATCCTCATGCTTGGCTGTGTTCAACTGCTGATGCTTCCTCTCTTACAATGGCTCTGTCCTGAAGAAGCTTCTGCTATTGCAGTGGAGGAGCTGAGGCTCGTGCTGTTGATCTTATAAAGCGTCCTACTCCCTTTTGAACTTGTATAGGTATCCACAGGATTGTTGAATTGGAATTGACTGCTCAAGCAATTCTGACTGATGTGCAATTTTCATTTCTTTCCCTGTTAGGGTAGCTAGACTGTGTTCTAGTATCAGAACTGCTGGTTAACTGGGGCTGCAGTGGTGCGTAAAGCTTTCTAGACACAAGTATATGTTTATTAGACCTACTGGTATAATTGTGGACAGGGGGAAAGCTGCCAAGCATTCCAGCACACAGACACTTCTCCAATTAATTTTGCCTTTGATTGGCCTTTTTTAATTACAGCAAATGACAGAACTGTTATTTATAAATTTTTAGCTATTAATATACACAGCGCTTAAGCACAGAATTGGGAGATACAAGTGTGGCTGTCTGCCTTGCATATATTGAGACTCTCCCCTGTGAACTGTAGCCCAAAATTCAGGTGAAAATGAAGGCATGCATTTAAAATTCCAGTAACTGTATTGGTTGAAAAAAGTCTAAATGTCTTTGTAGTTAATTCAAAGCACAATACTCTTCATGGGTGTTCTGAAATGAATGAAAAGCTGAGGCTTGGACATGGGTGAGAATGACCTTACTCTTGTTCCCTTACTCCAGCCATTCAGCATCCAACCAGGATTCTGGCATGCTCAAATTAATAGTAGGAGGAATGGCTGCTTTGTTAGTTTTGCAGTTTAATGCTAAGTGGAGGGTGCAAAGATAGCCACGAAAACTTTAATGTGTGGCAGATCAGACTTTGAGTGGCCAGATGTGGGATTGCAAGAGAACAGGTGATGGGTGAGGAGTGGGCAGTTAATACTGCATGAATTTCAGCTCTCATGAGAGATTAGTCCTGGTCTTTTTGTGGCACTCCTAAGCACTAATGGAAGGTGCATGTCTAAGGGAGATGCAGCTGATACAGACTCCCTGCATGGGGATTTGTTTTTCAGAGATGGAAACATTGTCCTTCACAAGATCCATGGCTCGTACAGTGTCAAATTCTCTGCACATGAACAGGAGGTGAACTGTGTGGACTTCCAAGGTGGCCTCATTGTCAGTGGCTCCCGGGACAGAACAGCGAAGGTGAGCAGTGATGTTCCAGCAGCTGCAGGTGCTGCTGCAGAGGTGACCTCAGGGGTCTTGCACCATAATGTTCGTCAGCAGAATTGTTGAGCCCTGTCTCGTGTCTGCAGAAGGAGTGCTGGGTATCTCGGTATAGGCTCATGTCTCTGCAACAACCTTTACTGTGCCAAGCTTTTAAGAAAGACATTTGACAATACTGTATGATATCAGCTGCTGGTTTAAACTAGGAATTGCAGAAGGTGGCAGCTGATGTTTTGGTTCTTTCACTCCACATCTGTCTCATGCTATAGTGGAGATCCATGCTAGTTAGTCTGAAATTTGCTGAACGTATCTCAAGCACATCCTTGCTTTGTGATGAAGTGCTGCTTCACATGCTCTGTCGTAGATTTGATCTCTTTAAAGGATAGCATGATGTCTTTTCCAAATCTGTGGGCTTTCTTTATGGTTCTTGGTTTGTATGCCAGGAGTGAAGTTAGACTATGAATACTGTTAGCTCACATTTTTCTTTTTCAGTTGGCATCGCTAAATCCTGTCACATAATTTTTTACTTCTTTTTTTTTTTTTTTTTTTTGAGACGGGACCTTGTTGATTTTTGTCTTTCTGGATCTGGTTGGCGGTGTTCTATTCTTACATGGACCTAGAGACTTGTTCTCCTGAGCTGTAACCAGCTCTGGTTTAGTATTTTAGGAAACTCCATGTAGTTGTTTCACTCTTATCCTGTAGGATCTTCACAACCACTTGTTTTGTTGTTGGAAGTGGTTGCTGTATGTTGAAAGCTTTGGCTGTTGCTCAGGGTAGGCTGACAGATACTTTTGGTCCCTGGTACATATAGAGCATTAATGGAGGAAACACGAAAAAAAAATGCAATTCCTGTTTTGCAAGAGGGGTAGCTGGGGCAAAGACAGACTTGAATGTTTCTTTCAAGGTTTTATAGGAAGTGTGTGGTAATGGGTAACTGACAGGCTGCTGGGTAGTATGACCCTATGTATTCTTGTTGGTCCCTCTGTATGGGTGTACACCTGGGTAAAATCACTCCCAAGCAGAGCAGTGTTCAGATGCGACGGGCACTGTTGCAGATGCTGCTTGCCTCCTGGGAGCAAGGCCTTGATGCTGCTTTGTCTCACACTTAAGCAGGGCTGCTCCACTCTGTGGATCCTCTTTGCTGGGAGAGTGCCTTCTTGCTGCTTCCCTGGCAGCCGAAGGACAGACCTCCTCGACCTCGAGAACAAATTCCTGAAGGCTAGAGGGAATTTCAGGCTGTTTTTCTTGGAGCTAGTGTGAGATATTTCCCACCCAGTGCTCCCTACAGCATAGGCTCTAAGGATGTTCACCTCTTAGTTTTTATCATCTCTTTTGTAGGCCGCCTTGTTTGCATGAATGAGACCCTTGGAGGGTGGAAGAGAATCCCTACCAGCCTTTTAAAGGGGCTCTAAGTGTCTAAGCTATTGAGGGCTCTGCTGAGTGTTGATTAGGACTAAGCCCTGAAGAGCTGCTAATGTACATTCCTGTGTGATAGGCACCAGATAGTGTGCTCTGAGCAATATTTTTAACCTGTAGGAGATAGGGGATGCCTTAAAAGAGTTAAGCTTTTCTGCTGCTTTTGCTGACACTAGGTGCTAAATTCCCCGCTGACAAGAATAGCCTGCAATCCTGGGCATTATCAACAAACAAACAAATAGGGCACTCCCAGCTTTGAAGTCTTGAAGTGAAACATTGGGGGTTGGTTACAGAGAACTGGGGGGCTTGAGTCCTGTGGACCAAGAATGAAGGGAAGGTGGAGAAAATGAGGCCTCAGCAAGAATCTGGGGGACTTTATTAGGACCCAGCAAGAAAGGGCGGGTGTGTGGTGAACTGGTGGAAGGGGATGTGCATGTATGCACTGATGAGGGAGGGAAGAGATTCTCTCACATTGTCAGTGAGCAAGGGGGGCATGTTTGAAAATAGCTTGGGGTGTACTTAAGAAACTTGGTCAAAAGGGGTGGATTTATAAAAAACTGTTTTACAGGGTAGCAAGCAATTAATTTTATAGATAATACGAATGGAATTTTTTCAGGGATGGTACGAAGTCCTCCCACACTGTTCAAGAGAACAACAGAGATTTGAACAAATCCTACTTCAAGTTTATTTAACTACAGAAAATGAGAAATCTGTGAGTGCTGCCCTAGAGAGCATGTGGTGATGGGGGTACTCTCTCTGTTACCAGTGGGATGAAAGGTCATACTCATAAGCTGAATCTTTGTGTAACTTTAAGTGCTTATTTCTGTCAGTGATTGAAGGCTCTCTTCCTCAAAAATAAGTAATGGAAATTCAGGGAGACAGTCTCAGAGAAGGTGAGCATGGCAGTTTTGGCAGCTCTCCCAGAACAACATTAGCAGTGTGCATCCTGCCTTCTGGGTGTTGTGGCATAACATGCATCTCTCTCTTCAGGTTTGGTCCCTGTCCGCGGGCAGAGTTGGGCAGTGTCTACATACAGTGCAGACAGAGGATCGAGTGTGGTCCATTGCTATCAGCCCATTATTAAGGTAACTGAGATCTCTTTATTCCCAATTTCCAACAGAGGAAAGTAGAAGAGTTGTGTGTCTGCTAATCTCTCCAAGGCACCGGTGTGGCACTTCAGGGACTTGATTTGGGTGGGGGCTGATGAGATGCTTGTCCCTGCAGCAGGAGCTCAGGGAAGAGCATGTGGTCTTTGTTCCCCATAACAGTGGAGTGGTCTGCTCAAAAGGAGCTGTGAAAATGGCCCTGTGTTCCTGTTATGTCTCAGGTGGGACCTGTTTGCTCTTGCTTGCACAGTGAACTCTTTGACTTGCTAATTAGAAGCAATGAGCCAGATCCTCTTGAGCCTTTCTGTACTGAAAAGATGACAACTTACATTGTCATTTTCTGGCAGAAGACATGCTAAGCAAAAAGGTCCCTGCTTGGGACCTGTGTGCAGTGCTCAGAGCTTGGTTAGAGCTCAGTTTTCTTTGAGCATGCTGAACTGGGTAAGGTGGTGGTGGAGTTCAAGGATGAGGTTTTCCAGCCTCTATTGCCTGTAGCCCTGTGATTCTAGTGTGGGCGTAATGCTACAACTTCACCATGGGAGGCAAGAATAGTACCTACACCGGTGTTTTCCAGGGTGTTTTTCATAGTGCTTCTGTTCTTGAGGAAGTAAAAATCTGGGAAACTTAAATTCTCACTGTTAAAATCTTAGAGTGGCCAGCAATGATCTGTGTCTTTAGTTCATTGTTACTCTGGTCTTCTGTATGCAAAGAGAGATTCTTGCTCAGCCTTTCTCAAGGAAGGGGGGAAGAGCTGTTGTTGCTGCCCATGTGATGTCTGCAACTAGTGAATTTTTCTGCAGAACCGAAATACATCCTACAACTGCTGTCCTCATTCAATTTCCGAGCTTGTTTTGTAAGCAGCAGAAATTTAGTCGTACGGAGCTAATGGCATTATTAGGGAAATGACCCTGGAGGCCTGCTATAATTTTGGCATTCCCTCATCCCATTGCTCCAAGTGTTTGAGACAGTGTTTTTGAAGAAGTGTCATGTGCGTTAAGGCTGCTGCAAGACGTTAGATAGAAGCCCTTTGCTGTCTTCTGTGCTGCAAGAGCCCCTTGTCTAGCAGACAGGCTCTGGCTCTAGCACCATGGCTGGTTAGAGCCTAGTGGCATGCTGCTTCCTACTCCTAAGTGATGACCTACTCAGGTGGCCTCTTGTCAGGACAGTGTTCCTCTCCCTGGTGTGCGTGCTTGTGCACGCTCTCTGTCACAATATTTACCCACAGTCTCCCAAACCCCCCTTTCCTCCCTGCAAGGTGATAAATGGGAGGTGGTGGAACTGCTACCCCTTGAACAAGTAGGCTTAAATTGTGCATTCTCAGTTTTTTTTATGAGACTGTGGACTGTACCAGCCTCCTCCACCAGCCCACCCTACTGCCTGCCCCTTACCCCTCCATATTTTGGGGAGGGGGGTGAGGAGAATTAGAGCCAATTAGCCACATCATTAATTCTTCAATTTGACGGCTGATATAGCAGGGCCTGAAACACGCTGCTGACCTCGTATAATGGGAACCCTGCTCCTTAACATATTGACGATGGGAGAAGTTAATTAAAATTCCACAGAGAGAAGGTGTCGGCTAACCTATAAACCTGTCGCTTCTCAGAACAAATCACAGCCATCCTAGAAGAGAGAGAGGATCAGAGCAGGAGGGCATGTGTTGGGGGAGGGCCAGGACAAGGGGCAAGGGAGATGAATTTTTCCCTAATAGGTTTTATTGCTTGCTGTCTGATGAGTGTGAGTATCAGAAAGATACTATCTTGTTTCTAAGAAAGTCTGCTTTGGGAGCTCTGCGTTTTCTCTTTTATTTGCGAGAGCCCATATTTCACCCATATGCATTCCCTATGCACTTGTGTGTGAAGTTTTTCCTCCCTTGCAGTCTCCATCCTTCCATTGCCAGAGCTTGGATGCATTTGTTCCTCAGTGAGGCTGAACATGGCCTTATAACCTCCACTTCCTCCTAAACATTTGACATGCCCTCCCAATTCTCCTTTCTCACTCGTGCTGCTGTAAACTGAGAGCAACTCCATAGGAATGGATAGTTCCGCTGGTGTAGAAATGATGTAGAATCAGGCTCCAGCCACCTAAATATTTTGTCTCATCACCGCTGAGAACGCACCAGCTCTCTCTACAGTGGACACAGAGAGCTCAGGAACAGTGAGGTAGTGGGGTAGGAGCCGGGAGAGCTCCTGTAGCTTTAGCTATTCAAAAGTGCTTTGGGGAGTCTGCAGTTTCCTGACCTGGAGGTTTGCCAGGACTAAGACTCTCTAGAGTAGTCAGGATGTATTCTTACTGAACCTCAGCTGTCAATGGGCAGGACTGAAACTTGTCTTCTCGCTTTTCAGTGATATCTGCCGCTGTATGAAGCTTCATTAGAAAGTATCCCATGTGCTCCTGACTCACAGCTGGGTTTTCTGCTGTAGTCCTGCTCTGTGGACTGCTGCTCTACTGCTCTAATGGACGGTGCCTGTACTCTCAAACTAAACTTCAGAGACTTATGCTCTTAAAGTGCAGTTCCTCTGGCTTCAGTCATCTTTCTTGGGTATTCAGCTTTGATTTGTCCACATTTTCCTTGTGTCACTACAGAAATCCTCCTGCAGATGTGCTGAGCTAGGGAGGAGGCTTCCATTGTCTTCATGTAGTGATGCTGGGCTGGATGCTTGGAGGGTCTGCAAACAGAATGGTGCCTGTAAAGTAGATTAAGTAGGGTAAAAGGGTACCACGAATACTGGATCTTCTCTTCTTACTGGGGAGGAGAGAACTGTGCTTATTCCATTGTATAAGCTTTTCAGCCTTGGAAGTGTCTTCACAACCAGGTGTGTTACTGGAGCTTCATTGCTTTGGGGATTCTTAACAGTGCCCTGCAGAGTAGTGGGGATGGGGAAATCCTCTGGGTTTTCAGCAAGTCTTCTGTATAGCTGTGCTGGTTGGTGTCCTTGGGACTGCAGGTTGGATATTGTGTCCCATCAGGGACTAGAGAAGAGTCTGAGAGTATCCCTAAAATAAGACACTTAAAATAAGGGTGTCTCAGCTTGCTCCAGCAACTGGTTCAATTGGTCTCCAAAGCTGTCCTCCATGGATCAGTAAAAGGCTGTACTTACAGAGAGGCTGTGTACCCTAAACCATGTTGCTTAGCCACTTGTAGTCCCCTTCCCCCAAGTTCATTTGCCTTTTGAACTCTGTCATGCACATGTTAAACTTTCATTCACTGGTGCTTACTGCAGTGACTTATGTGTGCTCAGGGACCAGGGCAAGCCTGAGTGCAGTGGACCAATTCAAATGTGCAAAGTGAGGCAAAGCCAGAGGTTTCTAGTGGAGTAGTGGCACCTTCATGCTTTGTGATTCCCTGAGGTGGCAGTAGCCAGGGAAGAGAAGTGACCACTTTAATTTGTTTAATTTGAGGGATAAGTTTATAGAGAAAATGAGGTCCAATTGCTTGGCATTTCTGACTGCACAAACATAAGGTTTATGATATACATTGTACTACTGAAATGTTCCTTTATTTAGGGGAAGATTTGTTGCAATTTTTTATTTCCTAATGATACAGAAGTGTATAAACTAGAGGGGAAAAAGAAAAGCAGACCTTGATGTTAAATTCATTGTTAACCTTAGATTCAGAAATTCTTTGGTGTTGAATTATAAAAATTATTCAAATCTAAGCTGGCTTCTCCTGCTGGGTCTGGCCACTGGTATTTGCTATTTAGATTTAAAAATATTTATCATAAGAGCTGGTCTTCCCATGTTGTACTTGCAGTGTGTCAGATTTTAAACCAAGAAAACATGATAGAGGCACAAAAATGTTTTTCAATGTGCAACTGTAGGCAGAGAGAGAGGAAATCTTTGGTGCAGTTTAGGGCAACATCAGGCAACTGTACTGTGTCCTGTTATGGCAGAGATGTGCTTTGGTGTGTAAGCCCAAAAAGTGGTGTCTCCTTTTACAACTGTCATTGGTCTACTGCAGTATATGACCTTTCCTTGCAAATGTCACCTTGGTGAAGTGTGGGTTTACTCCAGAGAGGAAAGTTTGTACCAAAGACTAGGTAACTGCACTGAATGTTTAATTTGAAGGAAAATGAGTAGTTCTGTGAGCTGTTGAATTGAAAAAGCCAGGATTGCTCTATCTCTTCAATTTATGCAGTGTTGTAGTTGAGACCTGACCCCTCTATTTTAACCTGCTAATCTGAATCTCTGTTAACCTGATTGCCTCTCCCATGGAATATTATAGGGACGTAATATCTGGGGAGACCTCTGCCACTGTGGACATCTTCAGTCAAATTGTAAAACATTGCTAAAACTTGCTGGGTAAAGGAAGGAAGAGAAAGGTTACTGATAGGCACCTTGACTTGAATGGGTGTCTTCCATTTCGAACAATCAAAATGATTAATTTTGATGTTTGTTTTTTTTTTTTTTATGGTTATCTATAAACTTTTTGTGATAGTGAAACAATCTGATCTTGCAAATTACATTAGAGCAAAACAAGCCTCTTGAGGTAGCAACATTGCAGTGGTTTTAACCGTACAATTGAAGCCCTAACATGCAGCAGTTAAAATGTTTGATAATGTTCCCCACACCCTCATTTATCAGCAGATATATCCCCTACTGTGTATCAAGATGAGCTGTTGGCTGTAGTAGTGCTCTGTTTTGACCTAGCTTTCTGAGTCTGCTAGGACTTGGGATAAGTAACTAGGTTTCATTCTGGTTTGTTCATTGCCAGCAAAATAGGCAGCAATAGCTCTGCTGTCCTTGGGGATCTCTGTAGAGCCTGGTTGGTTTGAATAATTGAGGGAGGAATCTGACCTGCAGCTGTTTGTTAAGCAGGGACAGGAAGAACCTGCTCAACTGTGAGATCCCAAGGTGGAGTTGCAGGGTTAGTGGTGGTGTTAACTACCATCTCTTACTGACCTCAGAGTGATGGGGATGTGGGTTTCTAGATATATGCAATAGTCATAACTGACTTGGTGCTCTTTCACCCCAAAGCTGAAGAGCAGGAAATGAGTATCAGTTTCTTCCCTCTGGAGCTAAAATGACACCTGTGTCTTATCCATGTGTCCTGACTGTTCCCTTGATGTTGGGAGGAAGAAGACTTTGTTTTGCCTTCTTTAATTGTGTAATAATGACTGTTTGATGGTCTTCACGTGGCTGAACACACGAACATACATGTCCCTTTTCCCTTTCCTCTAGAAACAAACACACTTCTATAAGTTGAGAAATTGCAACTTACCTTTCTTCACTTCAGTTTCTTTCCTTTGCCCTTTAAAGCTCACATGACTGAAGACTCGCTCTGTCACTTTTGGCCAATACTCTACTATGTATATTTTTTGTGACTGTGAATTGGCTCACTAGGTGTTGTGGGCAGGTGAGCAGTTTTTAGGCGGCAGTAGCTGAGTTAGAACCCAGACATCTGTTTCTAATCCTGTGGAGTTGTGTTGCATATAGAAATTTTTTTCTCCCCTGCAGTTTTTTCTCATCTTTCCCCTTGCTTGAGGGGAAAATCTGTCTCTGAAAGCTTGGAGGAAGCATCTTTCTTGTGCTGCTTGGTTTGCATAGGAGAATCCATGTCTGTTTAATCGATGTGACAGAAGACATTTAGTTGAGGAGTTGGCAGCCTTATGGTTTGAGGTTTCTATTTCCAGTTTGCAGTTGCTTTCTTTTTGCTTTTTAAATTCGCAGGGGGAGAAGGTAACTTCACCAGACCTTGGCTGCTGTTTACCTTTGCTTGGCTGTGCAGTGTGCCTTTGTTTTTCCACCTTTGATCAGTGTCCTGCCAACGGATAATTTAGCAATTGCATCCCAGGGTGGAAGTGTGGAGTTAATGTTAAAATTAGAGGTTTTTTTCCTTTCCTAACTTCTCTGTCTGATGGAGCAGAGAAGGGGAGAGGGGAGGTAAAGGGGGCCATAAATTCTAGACCTGATGATTCTGCTCCTTGTAGAGAAACGAAAGCCTCTGATGTCTCTTCAGCACTTTCATTAACATTTAAATTAAGGGTTTGTTTTTCAGGCGACTTCAGTCGCAGCCCTTTCATAGCCTGACACATGGAGGCCGTTCTCTCTCTCTCTCTCTCTCTCTCTCTCTCTCTCTTTTGCTAGCTTGCAAATCAGTGTACAATAGTAATCGCTGCCATAATTTTTTTTCTGATCTCGGGAGGGCAGCGACCTTACAAACTGTACCAGAGGTTCAAAGAGAATCACAAACAGAGTGCAAAGGTAGATGGGCAGGAGGATGCCAGGTTACACTCCTACAATTAGAGCAGTGTCTGTTCGGTCCCCTGCCTTTCAAAGGGCTGCTTTTGGGGGTGGGGAGGGACAGAGAGGGATGGACCTTTCTTGTACGGTGAGAGGTGAGAGCCCCAGGTGCAGATGCCTCTAACCAGGCTCAGCTTCCACTGTTACTCCTCTCAGATGAGGCTGGAGGTGTCACTCAGAGGATGTGAGCTCATGCCCTGAGGTGGGAAGTGGAGCTGTAGTGTCCTAAGATAGCAGCCTAGTCCTTCTAAAGGAGTGTTGATTCACTCTGAGGACAGCGGGGAGGCTGGTCCTCAGCTTGCTATTGGCATTTGAAAGGAAGGTGATAGTGGAGGATATTGCCCTGAAGTAAGAACTCACCTCTGTCTTCTGTGCTGCAGTGCTGAAGTCGTGTCTGCTCTGAGCACTGTACCTTATCGTAACGGTAGAGGAGATAGCGGGTTTGAAGTGTCCATTTTGATCTTGGCTCACAATAGCCTAAATCAGTCCATGCCTTGCTGTAGCTAAGTAATTGCTGGTATAGGAGCTAGTTTGTTTAACATCAAGAAGAAAAAAATCTGTCTTCCACATGTTTCAACAATTGTGTAAGAGCCAAGGAACAAGGGGACAGTTTTAGGAAGGTCAACGACTTGCAGTGGAGAATCAGTATAGTAGGATTTATGTAATATGAGTCTTTGTCCCAAAGCCATTTTGGAGTCTTCCAGTTTTCATCTCTTACCCAGCTGGTCATCACTGGTAGGCTATAATCTTCTGCATGCTCTCTGATGGGAGTTGGGGATGAGTAGCACTGAACTGAGGTAGCATGGTGTCTTTCCTGATCTAAAAAGGCAGAGAAAAATGAACCAACAACGTAAGCAAAGTGTGCATAATGAAACATGAAGCTTGGCTGCTGTGACTGTTGCGCTGTTCATGTCTTCACTCTACCACCACCCCAAATTTGCTTGCCTTTCACAAAGAGCTTGATCCAGATGGGCTTTGAAGGATGCCAACAGGATGAGAGCAGCAAGCTATCAGTGAGATCGGGAAGGGTATTCCCTGCATGGTAGTAGATACAGTTTATGAAGAGGTGTGCCAGAAGCTCCTGTTTCTTCAAGGTTGGTCTTACATGTGCCAGTGGTGGCCATGATTTATACCATGTGACTCTTCTGGAGGACCTAATTCAAAATCATGCACTTGCAGAAGCCTCCTATATATGCAGAAAAATGTTTCTGTTCTGGGGTTTGGATTTTTTTGCCCTTTTGTGTGAACTACCACAGACTGTAGTCTGTTACTACTTATGTCACTTTTGTCAGGTTGAAGAATTGTGTCTTAACTGTTCTGTTACTGAGTCTGTGGCTAACTTTCAGACAGTGAGTGATATAGAACAACTTTTCACGGCAGGTGATCTTGTCCATATTCCAACTGCTCTAGAGCTGTGTGGTGGGATGTGCTTCTTTGATCCCACCTGACCCATGTTTTAACTGTTTTGTACCACCCATCTGTTTGTCACTGCAGGTGGGTCCTAACTCCTCTGAGAGATTTCTGCAGAACTATCACCATCAACATGATCTTGGTATCTTCATCCTCTATAATGCAAGGGGGATTCAGAATGTCTGCTGTGTGCTACTGGCATCCATCCTCTCATCCAGGTGCTTCAGCTTTTGGAAGTTCCTAGATTCATGCCCACTGAGTTTTCCTCCTTCAGGGCACAGTGTTGGATAGTGCTGAGCAGGTTTCGTGGAGCCCACAGCCTACGCAAACCAAAGCTGTTGGGAATGGAAAAGAGAATGTTTAGTACTTGTCACACAGGGTCCTCAATTGTGACTTCTGAGCCACCTCCAGTGTTGCTTAGTCTCTAACTTTTCAATGAGGAAAGCTTTTAATTTAAGCTCTCCTGAGGCTGGATGCCAGCATGGAACACAGCTCAGCTGCCCCAGCGGTACTCGGGGCAGGTCTGCTGCGTTACTAACTGGGTAACTCCTACTAAATTCTCCTTGGAAGCTCCACTGTATTTATGGGTAGGGAGGGTGGGAGGAATGCCTGCCCTCCCACCTTCCCCCATGTTGTCTCAAAGGGCCCTGGTGCATCTTTGATTAGGTGTAGGTCAAAAGAATTTCCACATCGTGACCTTAATAACTGGGGTTGATTGGCAGGCAGTCTGTGGAGAGAGAGCAGCCTGTCCCTTTCATCTCCCTTGGTGCCGTGCTGGGACAATGGGCCAGCATATTTTCCTTGTTGTTCCTCATTTGAAAAGGGTCTGGTATCTCTACTAGGTACCTGTGACATGGGGGTCTTGATTGGGGTCTCATAAAGGGCCCTGTCAGTGCGTCCAAAGGCCAGGAATACAAAGGCGATCAGTGGGTGGGGGTCTCAGCTGACCACTGAAGAAGGGAGGGGAGGGTCCTGGAAGCAGTGGAGGGAGAAGCAACCCCTGATGGGAGAACTTAAAGGGGGGAGGGGGGGAGGAGGCGGCCCATTTTTGTCCCAAACTCATCAAGCACATCTGCAGAATTGTCCCAGCCGCTGCCTCCCAGTTTCAAAAGAAAATGATCGTTTGATAAACCGTCCTGATTCACCACTTTCTCACAAGGGAGGGAGATCCACCTTTGACCTCTATGATTTCACATTGGGCCCAGCTCCCCCCCCATCCAATTGCTGGAGAAACTTTGAAATGCATCTCTTGCTCTCCCTGTCCTTCTCCCTCTTTCCCTTTACTCTCTCTTTCCCCCTGCCTTTTTTTTTTTTCTCCTCCTCTTCCCACCACCCCCACCTTGCCCACTCTCCCGCTTTGTAAAAAAAGCAGGCGTACTGCTTTGGAGTTTAGGCAAGTAATTAGTAAAATCTTTTCTGCAGCACAATAAAACCACAGCGCTCAGCCTGCATATTCCCACAATTTACATACTCTCGGGCATTTGAGAAAACAGGTGGCATTCCCAGTGCATCGCTGCCTATGAAAATCATTTGGAAGGCAGGGAGGGGAGACTGCTGGGACCCACTCGCTCCTGTGAGCTATAGGAATGTGCATGAATATATTAAACTATTTTCACACAATGCTTGTATTTTCCAACGGGAAGAGGCATCTTCTGGATGAAAGGCGGCTGGCCCAGACACAGGCCTCTTCCGAACGTTCTTTCTCACTCAGGGTTTGTTTGCATGGACCAGATAGAGAGGGGGCCTAGGGGGGAGGAAAGGGCAAGGGTGCTATCTATGAAGAGTAAATCTTTGTGTGCCTCTTACCCGCTCCCCATTTGTGGTCCCAGAAAGTTGAGTTATGAGGGAGTTGTGTCTGTGGAGGGGGGCAGGAGGGGGAATCATCAGGACTTTCTGCAAAAGCTTTTGGAGGCATTGCAAAAGTAGAGAGGAAATAGCTTGTAATGGAGCATATAGTGCTCTGACTGACAGGATTCAGGGGCTACAGCAGGAAGTGGCTGAGAGAGCTGGCTATCTTGGGCAGTATTAGCAAAGCACCTATTAATAACAGAAAACACTCTTGCAGTACTTTTCCAGCTTCATCTTATTGTCCAAGAACAGGCTGCTCAATGCTCTGTCTGGGTAACATATCCAGCTGTTGCTCTCCTTTTCCTGAGAGGGCAGTTGTTCCAGGCTGTGACACAGGTGGAACCCAGCAGTTCCCAGTCCATTTCAGTTGGGGACTACTTAGCTGCATTGCCTCCAAAGAGGTTCTTTGGCTGCTTTAAACCTGTAGGGTGTTGACAACAAATGCGTGGTAAAACTTGTGTCTAGAGAGTGTAGATTAGAGATTTCCTTTCTAATGGACAAGAATTAAAGGAGAGAATTGAAGTGGGGAAGAGGCCGAACACAAGTAATGTATGTCTTGGCTTAGGAGCAGGTTGTGCATGTAGGGAAGACCCTGCATTCAGCTCTAGGGATACTGTTTTGTTTGAGAATACTGGGGCAGGCTGCAAGGTGGCTTCATTGAAGGAAACAGAGGTAGGTTAGTGGCTGGATTTTCTTTTTTTAATTACATAATTTTGGTGAAAATGCCCTCTGAAATTTCTGTGTCAAGTCATATGGTACCAGCATGGTGATCTGGATGCCTGTCTCGTATGTGAACATACAGCCTTTTTAGAAAGCTCTTCTGGGTAGGCATCCTGAGGATTTACAAGCCTGCCTGCAGCCAGTCAGAACCATGCCAGCACAAGTCTGTGGGTGCCATGAAGAACTGTTACAAATCCCATGCTACCCAGCTCAGGCCTCTGCTCTCCTGAAAGAACTTATTAAAACACAGGCTTCTAGAAGGCATAACCCATTTAGAGAGGAGGGGGAAGAGCTTTACTGATATTTTTCCTCAGCTAAGCCAACTTTCCTTGTCCTTTCAGATTGGACTCTTTCTGCAACATGTGGGAGAAAATACATTCCCCAGCCCTGTAAGGAGCTAAACGATTCAGCATCTCAAAACCTTTTGCAAAGGAATATTCTTGCAGGGCATAGGTTCCTGAAAGGGATTTGCAGAAGTAGCAAAGCTCTGTAATGATGTTTCTCCCAGCTGGCCTGCACTGGTCATACTGGTGTTGGTCATGGTGCAAAGGTCCCTAACCTTTTGTTGGAAACAGCCAACAACCCAACTGGCAGGACGGCTTACTTTTTTATTTTTAATTATTGTCTTCCCAATTGCCTGCTCCTCCCCTTCTTCATCTTTCTGCATTTCTTAAAGAGGCAGTGGAGGGAAAAAAGCTTTGGTTTTTGTTTGGGAAGGGGGTTAGGAAGGGCGACGTGGCCCCTGCAACCTCTCATAGGGGTGTCTTGTCAGGGCGCGGCATGAAGGGCACAAACAGATCATAACCTTTAAATGAAAATGCGATGGAGGGGAGAGATGAAAGCAGTGAAACAAATTAGATACATCTAGAGGGGGTGCTCAACTGGAGAAAATTAGCATTTCTTCCTAATTGGAGTGCAGGGCATTCCATTACAGGGTTTCATTACAAGGAGGGAAGCACTGGGCCTCTTTGGGGGATTCCCTCCTACCCTCTGTTCTTCTAAAAGTAAAAAATACATTTGGGAAAGAACTGAGAAAGGACTGAATTTATCAGAGTGGAGGTTTCAGGCTGCTGCAGAAGAATAGATAGTAAAGCACCGATTCCCTGTTTAGGAGAAGAAAGTGATGGTTGTGTGCACATGAAGTCAGGTGCTAGTCCTAGTTTTTCTGAAGGAAACTAAAAGGTTTATAGGAGGCTGCAGGTGGTGGTAACTTTCTGATGCTAGTACTTGCTGAATCAAATTTGTAGACTCTATCCAGCATGCAGTAATCTGTTTGAAGCATAGGGATGTTAAGATCAGGGGACTTAATTCATGCCTGCTTTACACTACATATCAAGTCCATGCTGTGAAAAGCACTTGTTCAAGGCATGTCTGTCTGATTCTGCCTTTAACTAGAGTTGTTGTATCCAACAGGAACCTGGATATTTTTTTGGGAAGACAGTACCTGACTTCTAGCACGGAACATCTGGTGGCTGCACTGGGGCTTGTGCATAGCTTTATGGTCCAAATAGCTTGTGCCAACTTAAGAAACAGGCATGCATGGATGTTCTTTATATGTGCATCCTTATGTATAAATGGGTGCTAAAAATAACTTAGAGGCAATTCAATGGACAAGGTTTTGCATTGCATCTCAGCATTAAGAGTAGGGGGTTATTTTTTCCAAGCAGGGATTGGATTATTTATGTTAGCACTCTCTAGAAAGGGGGGGAGTGAAAGAAGAAAAAAAAGAAAAGCAGACTTTCTTCAGGTGTGTGGTATGCAACGTATGTTGCTCTGCCAATCTACAGGTACAAAATTTCCTGTTCCAGCTTAGGAGAGGGGATATATAAGCATAGGAATGTAGATTGTAGGGGATGACTGAAGGAAGGGTCCTGTCTGCACAGAATATGGTTCCTAGCAGAGTGGGAGGATGTTTACAGCAGCAGTGCCTTCATCCTGGGCAGGCTTCATCACACACGTTCCCAGAATGAGGTTGCAGGTGACTTACATTTATGAATTCTTTAAATTCATATCTCTGACTTAACCCTTTTGCTGAATTCTAGCATTTTGACACAGTGTAGCACTGCCCACATGAATATTTTCAGGTTTAGAAAAAAATACTGTTGAAAGCATGACTGAGAGATGGGCTTCTTCCATGTTAGGTTTGACGCATATCAGGATGATGTCTCCCATCCCAACCTTCTCCAGTCACTTCAGTTCTCTCAAAAGATGTTTGGAAAACTGTTTAAAATGAGCAAATGTGTTGGAGAACGCCTTGCAGAGAGCAAGGCCATAGCTCCCTGCAGGAGCTGGTCGGCCATAGCTCCCTGCAGAAGTCAGTCCCAGCCACCTGAGGTAAACAAAGGAAAGAACCCAGGGTACAGTTATGTAAACAAGGATGAAGATCCAGGGCTCAGTTGTGCTAACGAGGATTGTTGTGAGAACACAGAGATAAGTTGGGGGCGCACTACGACCTTGGGGGGTGAAGAGAAGCAGCCCTGGGAGAGAAGCAGGTTTACAGCAAGAAAGATGTTTATGCATACCAGAAATGCCACAAGGAGCTGGTGTATTATAATGTGATCTTTTGAATGTACCCAATGGCTGAGACATTATAATGTAGTTTCTTGAATGTATCCAAGAGAGTTGCAAGTAGTGTATTGTAGACTGCTTATATAAGGTGTGATTTCTTTCAATGAAGTTGAAGCTTGCTCTATCATTCACATTGAATCGGCTGCTTGCTTCCTCCGCCTGCCGCACAAATGGATCAGTCTAGTTCTAGGCTAGTAAAGCAAACTACTTTTGAAACACTGGGGGAGGTAGAGAGGAGATGGGAGCAAGACCATAGAGGTTGGAGTTTGGAAAGGAGCAAACGATTAGGAGGAGATAGGCTTGAGGAGAAACTGGTTCCTCTGAAGAATGGGAATTTCTTCTCAGTGTGTGCATCTGGCTTGTGTGCTGATATGCTTTAAAATACAGCATGCCAGAGTGCCTCTTGCCTGTAGCTAAGCTTCAGCTTCCCTGAGTAGCTGGCATCCTGCTTCTCTCTTGCAAGTGGAATCAGACGCTGGAAATGCGTAGATAGAATTGTGTGGCTATGACTCTCCTTGGCTCTGTTGCCTCTGGTTTGTTTTCAGAACAGTGTGAGACTGCTCCAGACTGGAAGACAGATTAGAAAGTCTGTTTTCTGTGTAGTCTGTCTTATAGTGTGTTAGTTATGTGGGTTTTTTTACCTAGGATTTGTCAGGTCTCTCTCTTCACTCCCACCTGCACAAAGCACAACCACTGCAACCACTTTCTTGCTCTGAAGAGGTGTTGTGGGTTCATGATGCTCCATTCAGCATCTCTGCACATGCCTGTGTGTGGGATATACTCTTACTGCTTTGTAGGCATCCTGACACTTTACAGATGCAGGACTAATTTGAGGCCAGGTATTAAAGCTAGCTTTTAATGTGCATTGCCCTTATTAGTAAATCCTTGTTCTCTCTCCTCTGAGACTGAGGTACACATTCCTCTAAGTCTAGCTGTCCATCAAAGAGGACTTGAAATGAGGCTCTGCTATGGTTGGTAGACATGGGCAGCTAATAGAGAGCCCATTTCATTTGAGAAGACATGTACCAAGGTGATTGATAGTCACAGAGATTTATTAGTGTGAGGGCTGGATAGAGGCTTGCACACTGGAATCCCAACAGCTTGTTTTTTTTCAGTGGAAGAAATCTGGTGGTCACCTCTGTGTGTACTTGTTCCCCACTCAAAAAAACAAAAAACCAAACAAACAAACCTAAAGAAAGTAGTGAATTGATCAGTGGAAGCAATTACAGACTAAGCTGGGCCAAGCAGCAACTGCTACTATTGCTGTGCTTGGTCTCTGCCTGCTGGTGCAGCTATCTTGAGCTTTGCACCTGTACTCTGTTCACTGATCAGCTTCGCCTGTCCAGGCTGACTTAATGAAGAATGGGGATGGAGTGGGACTGTCTGGAACAGGTTTTCTCTTATTTTCTGTCTTGCAGAGAGTATTGATTAGTGCATGTGTCCTAGAGCATGTTTTCCTTTTTCATATACACCCCCTGGATTTCCTCCTCTTTGACAGTGAAGAAGCAATGGACCCTGCTCCAGAAATTAGAAAAGCAATACTGTTTCTGTAACATCTGTCTTCTGATGGTCTGAAAGCAATCTGGGAATACAGATTATGTGGAGATGACTTCAGATAAGTTTGTAGCCTGGCAGAGCAAGGCCTTTGTGGTCCTGGTATGTGGTGGAAAATATCAGGTACTTTAGTAGTATCAAGTGCATGTGAACAGTACTGTTCTTGCTGTGCAGTGGCTCTGTCCTCTGCTTCCAAAACTATGGTTTGTGAGACCCTGCTGGTCCTCAGACCCGTACTGGCTCTCTAGCTCTTGCAGTGAAGCAAGTGATCCGGGTCCCTGCTACTCTAGGAGTGACTGAGACTGGTTGAAGCCTCAAAGCTTGTAGCAACCAATTAACTCTAACCTGCCTCAGAAGGGGCAATGAACCAACAGGATCTGAAGAGGAGATACAGCAGAGGGACACTCCTCTGAACCAAAGAAATAGCTTCATTACTAGTTTTTATCTTGTTTTTGTCCTTGTATTTGGTCCCCAGTGAAATATGGTGCAGAAGTTATTGATGTGCTGATATTTGGTTGCCTCCATCAGGCCATTCTGGTAAAACCTCCCTGAGAAGAAATATGGAGAGTAAGATGGTGGTAGGTAAGCCTGAGTGTGGAAGTGTTATTCACCAAATTCCACAATAGAGACATTTGAAATTACTAGAGTATTGGTTTAAAATGGATGAAAGATAGTATTTCTTTACACAGTGTGTAGTGAACTTTCTACTCCAGAAGGTTATGGAGGTGAATGATGCCATCAGTTTTGAAAGGGGTTTGGTAAATTCATGGATAGCAAGTGTATAACAGAGGACTGGGTGGAGCTATGCTCTCTCAAATCCTTGATATGGCAATTGTGGATGCTGGGGCAGTACAGAGAGAATGACCACTAGAAAGCTGCCAAGCTTACATGTTTTTCCTAAACAGCATCTGCTAGCACCACTGCTGGAGACAAAATGGTGAGCTAGATGGGCTATGGCTCGACCAATACAGGCATTTCTCCTGTTCTTCTGGCTATGGTGGGTCTTTCTGGCATCCATCTACCGTAGTGTTTGGTGTCCAGCAGTGGTTGGGAGTAGATGTCTAGAGAGAAGAGTAAGAAACCAGACAAGCGCAAAAAAGATCCTTTCCTGTATGTTCTTTCCCAGCTTCCTGTAATGAAGAGATTAGGGTTTCCCTGGCTAGCATTTGCATTTGGACCAGAGACTCGTTCTGTGAGCAGCTCATCCCTTCTTTCTGAACCTGTTAATGTTCTGGATTTCATAGGCTCCTTTCCAATTCAGTGCTGTGTCCTGAGGAAGAAACACTTTGTTCTATTTGTTCTGGTTTAAACCTTTTGCCTGACCATCTTACAGGAATATATGGTAAATGATTCCTCCCTCTGGACACCCTCTGCTCTGTTTACGATTGTAGTATTTTTCCCAAGCTACCCCAACTCTATTTATGGTCCTGTGTGAAGCAGTAGCAAACCATGACTGTTGTGAGTACTTGCTGGCCAGTTATTATTTAGAGTGGACTTCACATGTAGGTGTCCCTGAGATGTGGTAAACTCATAACTTTGCAATGAAGCCTCTTGAGTGGAGTCCATAGAGATGCAGCCTACTCTGATTTGATGGTCATGTAATTGGCTCTTGTGTATCCACATGATAAAGATCTGTGACACCTTCAACTGGGACATTCCTAACTTGTTGCAGAATCAAATACTGACACTTCAGTAACGTGCTCATTTCAGTGGAGGACGTGAGCACGAGCGTGGTTCTGGGATTTCTTCCTGTGAGTGTTTGACTTACCAAGTAAAAAAGGTTCTTTTAATAACTGTGGTTTTGGATGAGACTTCCTAAACTCACAGAGTGCATGGGAATAGGGCAGGCCATGGAATGGAAAGGAGGAAACTGTGGCTTCACACTCCTGCCCACAAAGCTGCCTGTGCATCTAAAGCTTCCAGACTTCTGTTCCTTGAAGTGTTGGAGGACTGACTAACAGCAGGTTGTCCTGCTTCACCTAGACAGCAACTTACTGAGGGATAGGAGGAAGGGTGGTACTTCATTTATCACCTATTTCTTGGTATCAAAGGATGAGGTGGTTTTGGGAATCTTGTCTTCCATTGTAGCTTTAAGAAATGTGTGGCTAGAGGGGCTTTTCCCAGTCCTTTCCAGTGCAGTCCTTTCCTTCCTACTCCATTTTCTGTGTCATTTTTTTTTCCAATACACTGATATTAAGCATTATAATAAATTATTTCTCGACTTCTTCCCTTGTCCTTTCCCTGTCTTTGCAGCATTTGTTTTGCCTGATCCCTTTCCTACCTTCATCTGGCTAATCTCAGTTATTACTGAAATTCAGTAGTTCTTGTACTGCCTTGCAGCCCAGCCTGATTACAGATATTGAAGATGATAACTTGTGCTGTGAACTTGTGTTTTATTGTATATTGATGTCAGGATGGTTTGAGCTCTAGCTACTGCAAAACCTTTTCAGTGGGTTTTTGGGTAGTTCAGGATCTGTGTGGGAGGTGGTCATTAAACATCTTTATGTCTTAGACATGTGTGTTGACTGGTGGTTTAATGAAATTTTGTCTGCCTTTCTCTGCATACAGGGCTGGAGCTTTCTGGCCTGACTGGTGGGTTTTATTTCTCACTCTGGTGAAATAAAACTCTCAGAACCAAGCATGCTTTGAACCTGCAGATGGAGAGTAGGGGCTTCATTCAGGAACTCGGTCGCTTAGGGGCAAACAGTTGACATGCTCCAGACACTTAGCATGAAAACCCTGAAGCAAATCATATTGCATAGAGTGGAGAGCTGAGGAGGGGAAACCTGCCCAGAGCTTTAAGGGCAAGTGAATTGAGGTTGTTGCAAGCATGTCTGTCAGGGCTGGAATGATCAGAGCAGGAAAGCTCGAGGAGTCATTTCATGGCTGAGTTAAACACAGATGAGGCTTTGCTCGCCTCCTCCACAGAGCACCTGTGTCTCCATGCCTCAGTGTCCTGGACCTCTCTGTGTGCAGCATTTGCTGCATAAACACGCTTCTCCCCTTTCACCTTTCCTGGTCTTCAGCTTCTTAAAACCCTCTGAGCATTATCCACTACTCCCTGGCTGAACAACTCCTTTAGACTTCATTTGGATATCATAGAGCAGAGAAGGAAGATCAAGCACTCTGTTTTTAAGTGATTTAGTTTCTTTCCTTTATAAGTGTGAACAAGTACAGCTCCTGCTTCTGCATGATGTGGAGAAAGAACTGCTGCTCTTTGTGGGAAGATGATGAAAGTACATGTTTGTTGAGAAGTCCTTTTCATCCTCACCACCCTGATCACTTTTTTCAAAATTCTTCTAAATTGAGCAGTTTGAATTGGGGTGGTAGTGGTGGGGGGTGGTGATATGGCAAAAGGAATAAGACCAAAATAATTTGTGCCTTGTGGCACCAGGAAAACAGATTCAGTTTAAAAGTAGGGGTGGGAAAGAAACATTCTTGGATTTTAGTTGTTCTGGCAAACCTGAAAGGATTCTTCCCTCCCCCTAACCTCACTGGTATGCATGGATTGCTGGCTTATTGAAAAGTCATTTTCTATCATATGTTCTAATGGAAAAGTTTACATAAGCTGTCATTATATATGTGCATTTTTAAAAGAATGCTTGTTAACTGAAAACTCTGCCAGTCACATCTGAAAATATATTGGGATTGGCCTTGGCCGTCCTGAAGCCTAAAAAATAGAAAGGAGGTATTTTTAAAATAGGAAAGATTTTCTTCGTTTGCATCATGATTCTTTAAGCATTTTTCTACACATAGGCCTGTATTTAGACTTTTGTCCAAAGCAGTGACAGCTGCAATATTTACTTAAATCAATTCTACATGTCCCCTAGTAGGATGTGGGATTATGAGAAGAAAAAGCCCTGGACACTGTAAGGTTTGTGGTAAGGTGTGAGCATAGGCAGCATTACTTATCTTTTCCCACTGGTGCTGGGAATGTTCATTGGATTTCTCTATGTAGCCTTGAAACTGGCCTGGTCAACTTGAGTCTGCTTATATTTATTCTTGGTCTCTGCTTCTCAGATGCTGGCACTGATTCCATGGCAAGCATATTTTGTTCAGAAGTGTCAAAGGTTGCCATTAAGGAAAAAGTCTTGAGCATTGAAGAGCCTGAGGCACACAGTATCTAGCTGAACTCATCTCCATGGCAAGTACTTAGAGGAGCTTGAGTGAGGCTTCAAAAAATTGGATTGAAATTGAAAAATGGGCCTTTCTGCAGGAGTGTTAAGTAAAATGTGAAAGATACATGTGATCTAAAGAGAAACCAGAGTATTGTGGGGTGGAATCAGGCAACTTCTGCAGTTTGCAACCTGCTGCAGTGTTGGGTCATAGTTGTGTATTTTAAGCAGCTCAAAAATTACAAGTCTGTGCCCTGGGGGTTGCTACTTATGGAGTCTCTGGGGATCTCCTTTCCTTGTCAGGATTGTTGTGATTGCATCATCTCCTAGGCTTGCTCAGCACTCCTATGTAACTTGTGCTCTGATTAAAGTAGTGGGCATCTTTTCACTTGCCTGCTTACTATGTGGTCTTCATTGCAGAATAAGGACCAAGCTTTTAGACTGTGACAATACTTGCTTTCCTACAGGGTACTGCAACCATAAGGGACACAAGATGAGTTTTTTCAAATTATAATTTAACATTTTTTTTTAAAAAAAATGACCCTATTGCACTGGAGCTCTGATCATCAAGTCAGCTGAGCAGGTTTAACTCATCTACAGCCCTGATGCTGACCAGCCAGGACAAGGATTTCTATCCTGAAGGTAATGGTGATAATCCGAAGAAAGCATAGATGCTGACAAGTCCTAAGAACCAATGGAGGCACTGTGCCACAGGATGCCAGTTTCTGGCTTCTGGGACAACTGCTGCCAGTCTGGTGCGACACAGGAGCCAAGTGGTTTGGTCAGCCTACGTGCAGCAGGTTTCCTAGTAGGTTTTGCAGATCCAAAGGCTTGTAGCAGAAAGGGAGGTGGAATAAGTGAGGTCCCACTATGAAAAGAAGTTTTGCTTTGCTATTGGGAAATGTCTCAGCAAAAAGAGAACCTGGAGCCTTCATTGCTGTTCTCCTGGTTCTGCTTGTTGCCTGACTTTTAGGGCAGATTCTGGAGGAAGTGAATGATTCTTTCCTGATTTTTCTCAGCAGTAAGAGTTCTCACTTTGTCCTTGGCACAGTTCTTGCTATCCTGTCTGGGACCTGCACTGTCCAGTTTCCTCTCCAAGTCTGTTGCCTTTCTTAATCTCAGTGTAAAGGTACTAGACTAGAAATCCTGCCCTGAGAGCATAGGCTACACCAGGCCTTCAAGAATCTGTCATGCATTGCAGCTCTTCACAGGCTCCTATTGTGCATCACTGGATCTCTTTTCTCCTTTACCCATTTTTTGGCATCCTGCACTGTCCTGTTCCACAGGCTGGGGGAAAAGATGCTTGTCATGAGCTGACCTGGTGTCCCACCGCGGACCGTGCCTCCACTCTGCCAGGCAGGCTGTCCTGCTCCAACCCCTCCTCCTGCTCGCCCCAGATCGGAGTCCCTGAGAGGTCTTTGTCTGCCTGTTGAGAGCAGCTCCTGTCCCGCCATTCCCACATGGTGCACCCTCCCCAGCAACCCCCCTCCTCATTCAGTAGTTTGGGCTGAAAGAACCTTGGCTAATTACGCCAGGCTGAAAATTACCACTTTGCTGCGTTCTCCTGCTGCTGGGCCCATTTTTGTGGGGCCTGTAGTTAGAGGGAACAAAGTCCCCCCTGTGGAGCCAGGCAGGCCCCAAGTGTGAAGCTACAGGTACAAGCAAGAGGGGAATGAAGGGAATAATTACCAGCTTCTCCAGGTGAAAGCCCTGTTAAAACTTCAATAAGCCAATTAGGGGCCAGGGTGTGTGTGTGGGGGGAGAGTCTCCCCCACCTATAAGTGATTCCCACCAGGCAATTAACAGAAATCGTTTCACGGAGGGGAGAATAAGAAATGGCTCTTAGAAATTGTCTTGAGTTGGGGGGGCCTGAAACAGCACGACTGCTGTAGTGGTCCTCGTGTACTCCAACCTCCCAGCTCACTGTGTGGCCTGAAAGTGTTGGTGGGGCTAGGGGGAGAGGGAGGAGGGAGGGAAAATGGCAAAGAAAAAGGAATCGCTGGAGTTTTACACCTGGGCAGGCTTTGAGAAACTGAGGGCTGGAGTTCAGAGCTTCTTGTAAGGCTGTGTGTGGGCCCAGAGCACTGAGCTTGAGGGGGTTGCTGGATCTGGGGAAGTGGGTGAGGGTCAGGGTGAGAGGAAGGCTATTGGTGTTGAGCCCAGTAGCGAGGGGATAGGTGCTGAGTGTGAAGACTCGAAGTGGGTGTGCAGGTGGGTGGGAAGTGAGTGCCAGGCCTTCAGAGATCTTCCTGAGATGTGTGATGGTCTGCAGGTGCCCTGCCTTACACCAGGAGAAGGGGGTGTCTGGTGCCTAGTACCTTTGCATATATCTCATCTGGGGCCATGTTTTTCTGCTGCTCATCCAGCAGCTTCATCTGTTTGTTCCTTTCAATTGGTTCAGAAAAGCCAGTGGATTGCTCAAGGTGAAGGTTTTATGAAGTCACCCTGCAGTTCCCTTGCAATGTATTGCAGATGGCATGTAGAGCATGCTGTCTGGTGGGTACCTGGCAGGAGTCTTGCCCATCTGTATTTGAATAGCTGCTCTGGGGAGTAGAGCATGGGATGAAGTTGCTGCAGATGGCTGAGATTGCCCTAGTCATCATGTTGGAAGGGAGAATGCATAGTGTAATTAAAGAAGTCCAGATACCAACTGCGGTTATTTGACCTGCGCTGGCAAAAGAAGATGGAACAAACAAACAAAAATTCTAAACTCATCAAAACAAATCAAACAAATGTAACCTTAGTAGAGACTTTCTTTGCTTTTTCTAATGTTGCAGCTTCTGAGAATTCAAAATATCCTGTGACACTTTGTTCTGGTTACTGATAATCTGAAGCTGAAGTAAGCCTACTGTAGTAGGGTGTTTAACCACCTAGTCTTGGACTGACCTAGAAGTCCCTAGACTTCCTCTTTTTTTTCCTCCCTCCCCCCCTTTTTTTTTTTTTTTTTCTCCCCAGAAAGCTTTCTATGGCAGGAATAGAGAACTCTCTCTTGTACAGTCCAGGTTTTAGACTCACAAATGTTTTCTCAGCAGAGTCATCTTTCTTTATGATTTGGCTTCCAAGACAGCACCAGTGGATGCCTGTAAAGATTGCTTTGTGCACAGAAAGGCCTGGTAAGCATGTACAGGCTTTCTGTCTCCTTGATGTTTGATACACATCGTTTAGGCCAGTGACCAAGTTAACATACTGGATTACGGTTTTACGTTTTCTTCCTATGGTTAAGGAGTCTTGGGGTTTTTTTGGTTGGTTGTTTTTGTGTGTGGTTTATTTTTTTTTCCCTGTAATAACTTGAGCATCAGTTAGGGATTAAATTGAGTCCGGAGAGAACTAGGTGTGCAGGAATTCTTGTACAGAGATCTCTCTCCTGAACTCCATGCCTGGCAAGCCCAGAGTGAGGAAGGATGTTGAAGAGTGCTGGATATAACATGCAAGTAAGTATTTTACACTGCTAAACATGTTATCAAGCCTTTCCCTTTTAATAAAGGAGTAGGGCTGATATCAATCCAGTAGAAATACTTGTGCAGCCACAAAGGAGATTTTGTTTGAGGTTCTGAAAAATGACAGTAGCACTCTGAAAGCAGTGTTTGAATACCCCTCTTGTATGGGAACACCCAGAGCCTGAAATCAGCTTTTATAGAGCTAATCTGAGTGTGGTCCTTGTCCTGGACATTTGCATCTCCCTAGAAGTATGTGTCATGTGGAATATTGGGGAAAGGAGGGTGATATTTAGATGCAGACAGCTCTAGGAATATCAGGACTGTTCTGTGGATAGACTCACTAGTCTCTAATAAAGGGTACTTTCCTGTTCAGTGCTGCAGTGTGGAAAAGGTCTGTGTGCATGTGTCTGTCCTATCTGGAATCTCTGTCTTGATGTCACTGAGCCCAGTTTTTCCTCCAGAAATGGCAATTACATTCTATATCTGGCTGTCTATTTTCAAAAAACTTACCTGCTGCAGGGCTGGTGAAGGGGCAGTGAACAAGATTGTGGGATGACTTGGGTGGACAATATGTGGTGAAACTGCAAAGCAACAGAGGCAAGATGGAGGTGTATAGGTTGAGTACCTGCTAAGCAACTTGCTAGAGTAGGGGTGATCCATGTACTATGCTGGAATTTGGGCCTTTGGAGATACTAAAGGGTTATTCTGTTCTCCAGCCTGTGGGTCTCTGGAGGAAGACATAAAGTTAGAGGTCAAGGCAGAGGGTTGGAGAGATAAAGCCAACATTCCCTCTACCCTGAGGTATGCAGTAAATGACATGGGAGAAATTATGTGATCATTTCTTCTATCAAATGCACTGGAGCTCTCCCTCAAATGTGAGACTTCACTGTTTCAACCAAGCATCTATACAGTGCCCTTCAGTACGAAATGCAAATGCCTTCTTTCTGGGAACCACTTTCTAGTGATCCACTTGAGGCTCAAGGAAGCATTCAAACGAGTTATTAGTCTGTCTGTCCGTGCCTGTGTCACTGGCACTCCTTGTCAGAACACAGCATTTCCTCTTGGAGCAGCAGTAGTTGTAAATGTGGCGGCATTTGTGCAGTTGTCTTTACACATTTTGTTTTCTCTGTGCACTGAGTCCCTAGTGGGGAGTGGCAGAGCTCTTCTGTAGTTTCTCTGTGTGCAATATGTGATGCCTATCAGGACCACAGTTCAACCCTGAGCTAACTGATGCCTTGAGGGACACTGCAGCGTGCATGTGAGGCTCAAGGAAGTGGCAGCAAATGTGCTAGTGCTTTCCAGTCTGTTTGTGGAACAAGCCTGGTCACTTGCCTCCAGCTGCTGCTTCTCTTTGGCAATATTACTCACTGCTGAACAAAGATGAGGCTGTGCTGCAGTGGATCTCTGCTTGCTGAGGTGAGGTCAGTCCTGTTATTTGAGTGCAAATACAAGACTATTTTATATGCATGCAAGCAGTTGGACCCAAATAGAAACCTGGCTCCTGAGCACCCTAGAAGCTTTCCTTTGTGCTGAGACTGGAGTAGTACAGGCACCTGAGGAGGCTGCCAACACACTCCTGAAACCAGGCTTTAACAAAGTAGTGTGGAGCCTAGAACTCTCGAGCTTAGTAAACAGCTAGCAGCACAGAATGAAAGTGTTTGTCAGTTTGGACTGTGTTGTCTTTTCCTTGCATGGAAGGTCTGGAGCTGAAGCATTGCAAGGCAAGGGTGGAGGAGGAGCATGTTACGTGGAACTGGAAGGATGGGAAGGCTCTTGAGGGCTGAGGAATATGGAAAGACTTAGTCTGGAGCCAAAAGCCAGAGGGATATTGCAGAGCTGGAGTAGATTGGATACAACCTGCACTTGTTATTTCAGGTTTTGGACAGTTATATCATGTGTTATTGGCTTCTTCAGCTTTACTAATCCTGTCATCTGCTAGATAACCTTCTACTCCCCACATTCCCTGTTCTGGAAATCTGTAATTTTGTCCCATTAACAGTGGCTGGGCTTTTGGAGCAACTGCCTTACCTGCTGATTTTTGTTCAGTTTGTGATTACTGAGTTGTGAGTATTTAACCCAGCTGTTCTGACTTGCTTCTGAGATACTGAAAATGGTTGGTTCATTTCTCTGGTCATCCTGCAAGAGGCACAAAGTGGAGCTAAAGCAATTGGTCTGGGGCAGCAAGGGCGCAACACCAGCCCTGCATGACCACCGAATCCTAGCTTTGTCCAGCATTACCTGAATCAAAGGCAGGTGGGACTTCTTGCATGTTTGTGGTGCCTGATTTCTCATGGAGAAGAAAATGCTAAACCAATGCTGTGCTGCTTTTTCTTTTTTTTCTTTTTTTTCTTCCTGCAAATTAAAAGCCTCTGGGGAAGGAGCACCTGCTTCCCTGCTCTGTCTCCCTCCCTTTGTGTGTATCTGGTCTGTTGGAGAAGCCTCATGCTGGAGGTGCCGAAACTCCCTGGGCTGAGTTTCTGACCCCCTCCTCTGCCCTTCACAATGTTGTTACTGTTGCATCCGCTCCCCAGCCTCCTGGGCTCTTCAGCAGGGGCTCCATCAAGTTTGTGTGACCTTAGCACTGTATTCATGCTGGAGGAGTTACCTTCCATAATGATGTCAACTGATGAGGTTAGCAGGATGGTGGCGGCTGCGATAAGACATGACATGTTCTAATGATTTGCCTTAGCGAGCTGCGTGTGTTGGGGGGGCACAGAGGGGCTTAGAGAGGGGAGGTGGGGGCCCCACAGGTGCCGACAAAGACTTTGACCTTTGCTGCTATAATATCAGTGTTTCACAGGCAGGGCGGTTCGGTAACCCACTTTCAGCCCATCAAAAATTGATTTAATTGCAATTTTTTCCCCCAATTAGGAGCACTGGAGCTTAACTAATTGGAGTAATAGAGAGTAATAAGGCTCTGATAAAAAGCCTTCCTCTGCCTCCTTTGTATCTTGTGTCATTGCCTGTCAGAGGTCAGAGAGCTTGCATATTCTATTAGGCAGAGTTGCCTTCATTTGTACAAATTAGTTTACCCAACAGTAATTAAAATGCCAGTGCGGGTCGGGGAGAGCTGAATACAATTGATGGGCACGTTGGTGAAGGATTTGACAGCTCCGGTGGCCTCCCTTGCCAAAGCGTGTCAGTGCTGAATCAAAGGCTACACAAACCCACAGACCCGTGTGTTTAACCCGCAGCACCGTCGGCACCAACTGCTTTCTCTCTTTTCCTCTCTCTGTCTTGGACTTGCTTTCTCTACTCCTTTTCTCATCCCACTTGAGACTTTTTAAAAAAGACGTTTCCCATCTTTGAGCTGTCCTTTCTGTTGATAGCTTTCATAACGCTGCTACTAGCCACCCCCTCCCCTCCCCTGTCCTGTCTCCCTCAATGCTCCCCCTTCTCTCCCCCTGCCCTCCACATTCCCAGCTGCAGGGCTCTGTCAAGTAATAACTTCTTTGTTTCCTGGTCTGATGAGTCGCTGTATGTAATAGTCTCCAAAATGGAATAACGACATCCAATTCTAGGGGGTGGGGGAGCGCGCGAGGAGGAAGGAACAGGCTCTTGCACGTGTCAAGCAGATTCTAGATTTGGAATCCCCCAAAGAGCAGAATGGTACTTGAGAAGCAATCTGAGAAGCAAGTACAGGGGAAGGGCGCAAGCTTGGGGCATGGGGGAAGTTTAGAGAGAAGAGGTTGAAAAGGGCCTGTTTCACCCAGGTTCCCTTGGTGACTTTGCATTGCAGGATTCCCAGCTCAGGCAGTGCCTGCTCTGAAGGCTGGGTGTGCATTGAGGAAGGTATGGATTGTACAGTAGGATTTGTATCTCTGGAGCCGAGTCTGTTTCCAAGCCTTATGACAAACAGCATCTTTCCGTAAGGACTGTGGACAGCTGCCCCTTTCCCCCTGGTTCATCCACATCTGGCAATGTTCTATCTGGGATGGGGTAAAAATGGGTGCTACAGGTGGGGTGAAACTGTGTAGTTGGCACCTTGGGGGCAGGTATGGGATCACTGCAGCGGAGCTGTAGCCAACACACTGCAGCTGTTGCCAGAAAAGCCATAGGATCTTCAACAACCACAAGTCAGTCAGAGGGAGAGAAGTTCTTGTGTTTCTTTCAACCACTGCTGCCAGGATGTGTGTTCTCTCTCATCCTCTGGCCCAGCTTCTATTGTGGGGGGATGGCTCTCTAATGAAATGTCTCTTTTGTAGCATAGAGAAGGTCTGGCTTCAGGTGAATCAGTTATTTTTATTTTCTTTTTTCTCCTCCTTCTCAGTAGAGAGTTTCAAATGGGAAAAAGAACATCAAAATATCAGATGAGTTGCAAAATGCCCTGCTTTGGACAACATAATCATGCTGTATATGAAGTACGTGTCTTAATGCTCTCCAGAATCCTTGCCTTCCTGGTCCAGCAGAGGTGGAAATGCTATGTTGGTTTGCTTTTTTTTTTACCTCCTGGGGGATCCCTGTGAAGGCAACATGACCTGTTATGGAAGCCTTGCAATGGTGTTCATTTTCCCATTAGAGGAGCTTTTTGGAGTCATGGTGCCCTGCATCTTTCACAGGGCAGAAGAAAGCTTAGTGGGGAAGGGGGTTTACACCTCCGAGGCCATCTGAAACTTAAACATAGCAGTAGATGCATCTGTCAGGGTCTGTGTACATCGCTAGTATCATATACAGTTCATGGAGATGAGTCATCCCTACAGTAATATATACAGGGTATCTTGTGCTCTCCTCTTGACAGTCTAGTCTCTCCTCAGTCTCTCTGACTCCTGAAAGCATTGTAGGTAAAATAAATGACACTCACTAAGCTAGTAACTCAGCTTGAATTGTTTCCCTTGGGCAGCTGGCGAGAACAGTAGTGAAGAGGTTGCACTTCTCCAGGTCAGAAGTTTTTGGTGTGTGCTCTGTGCTTCCTAAGACAAAAAGCCTTGTTGAAAGTGAACTGAAAGAAGCTTGGTAGAAGGCTTCAGTTCTGCTGAACAATGTTTCAGAAGTTTTGGAGCCAAGCTTTACATGCTTAACTCAAATTTGCATGTTGTTTTAGACCTATCAAAGCTGACTTGTGTTGCCCTTTTGCTTGAAGTTAAATTGCCACCTCTGCGTTTCCCATTTATGAGAAGTCTAGGGGTTGAAGGTGAAGCCTGCAGACTGAACTCAAGGTGAGGGGCCCTGTGTCATCCTCTGGGAATCTAGACTTCCAGATCAGTTTGCTCCCAGGCTTTGACAATTTCTCATAGGCATCACTTCTTGTGCATGTCTTGTGAACGCTGCTTTCTAATCCTGGCAGTGAAGGTGCCTCACTTTTCTGAGAGAAGTCTTATCTTTGCTTGCTAATGGGCTCCAGCCTGTTAAAGATAAGGCCTGCAAACCTGATCCTGCTGAAGTATGAGACAAAATTCCTGTTGACTGAATGGAGTCAGCTTTACCCAGAAGAGACTTGTTTGTGGCCCTGAGGCCTGTATGCAATGCTGGAGAGAAATATCTTCATCTAGTGGGGGGTTTTTTGGTGTTTTTTTTTTTTTTTTTTAGGAGTGGGGGTTAAAGACTGAGGAGGGAAAGCTGAAGTCCAGAACTGACAGCATGAGCAGGGATTAGACTTTGCTGTTCCTCCCACCTTTTTCTCCCTGTTGATGTGCCTCCATGCTAATTTAGACCTGTGGCAACCATCAAAGCCTTGCGCATACCTTCTGCACAAAGGGGCCTGTCTCCCACGTGAGGGCGTTCGCTGCTGGGACAGAGTCAGTTTGTCCCCCAAAAGAAAAATCTTAAGCGCCCAATTGCCTGCTTGATTGACTCCCTGACTGCTATTATGTTTCTAACCACGGTAATTGGCTTTAGTAGTTATTAATGGATTATGTTTGGGAAGGGAGGGACAGAACCCAACACCTAGGTTTGTAGCTGAGGGACTCCCTGACCAAAGTGCTGCTTTTGAGACGTGGGGTTTGACCAGTGAGCTGTCAGAGTGGGTGTCTTTTGCTTGTTTTCCTCTGAGATGGGATACTCTGGCATAAGGGAGAAGTTACCTCTTGTCCTGCACTATGGTGAAGGCAGCTATTGAGCCAAAGCCCTGTTTCCAAATATGCTGCATACTTTCTTAAATGGTCCTCATGGCTGCTGCACAGCAACAGGAATTGGCTTTTCCTTAAACTATCGTACTTTGGTCAGGGACTTCATGAAGAAGAATAACGTGCACCCTGTAGCACCTGTGCAGAGATCCCTGTGCTCTACAGGTGCATTGGGCCAATTACAGGTGCATTGCCAGTGAACCTGGGTTTTTGCATGTTAAACAGCCTGGTTGGAGAGACTTTGAAATAGCTCTGGTGCTGCAGGCCTTGACTAGCACTGAGGGTCTCAGGACTTGGGGACACCTCCAGATATGTGAGTTTGGGTAGGAGGGATAAAGCCAGCAAAAAAAGAGAACCTTGGTAGCTGTAGCTCTTTATTGGTTCCTGTAGCTCTTTGAGATTTGCTTGCCTCTTTTGCAGAGTATATTGGCAGTGCTGCTTTGGCCTTATGGTTTGGAGAAACCAATTGCTCAGCTAAACCATGGAGCTCAGAATAGGAATCCTGAGTTCTGGCCCTGCTTCCACATGGCTCTTCACTGGCTTTGACCAAATTAAGCGCATGTTGACCTCTTTGCTGCTGGGTACCTTGTAACACGAGCAGTAGTGCTTCTCACAGAAGTCAAGGACACTGCAAGTATCCCTTCCTGGTTCAGTAGAGGCTTGGAGACACCTTCTGACTTCCAAAGGCAGAATGTTGTAGAGGACCAAAGAAGTGTTTGAAAACTGCTATTTTTACAGATATGACCTTGTTTCCTTATTTTGCTTTCCTCTTTCAGCTGCCAGCCCTGTGTCATGCTGCAAAAGATGTTTAGGCAAAGCATAGCACTGGCTCTTATTTAAAGCAGGCTCCATTTCCTGCATTCATGCTATCCTTGTTGCAATGACTTAAACATAGTTTTGGCATTTTATTCTCAGTAACTGCAATAAATGTGGCTTTGTGAAAGGTCATTTATAGCTTACTTTGTATGAGCTGCTTTCTCTTATTTGGACTGAGGATAGGAAGTTGGCACAAAACAAGCAGCGTGGTGCAGGGAGCCACAGCACCTGTGTTCGTGCTGCTTGATTTTAAGGATTTGTTCCTGTCTTATCAACTAGTTTGAGGCCAGGGGCTGTCAGGCGACCTCTGGAGCCAGCATGTGCAGTAGGGATGTAGCTTTGCCAAAGAGGACTTTGGAGTGGACCCTGCTGGAGAGTGTGAACTGAGCCAAATATTGCTGCAGGAGAGCTGTGCTAATAGAGAGTGCTTGAACACAGGGGAGGGCAACCTGATCCAGCTTTGAAATTGGCCCTGCTTTGAGCAGGCTGGACTGGAGACCTCTGTTCTGTGATTCGTTAGGCCTGTGATGCTGCAGCCAATTCATGATTGTGCTTAGAAGTTGGCAGCAAACAGAAGCAAGACATGAAGTAGGAAGTAACAGGGAATTTTCCATGGGGTCTTTCTGCAGCATAGTGCTGACTGTGTATGAAATGTGCTGAGTACTGCACTAACTGTTTTGAAAATGTCACTGCAATTTACAGTCGCTCCTGTTTTAGGTTTTTCCTTTGCATATGCAAATACATCTTTATGTCCTGCCAAATCTTTGCAGTTGTGATCTGCTGCATCTGGGAAGCTCAGCTACTGGGAGCTCTGGAGCACCTCTTCCTTTGCTGCTGGCTACTCCTTGTAAAATGCAGTGGGACATGCTGAAATAGTCTTGAACTAGAATTCAATGTCTGTCTTGTAGCTTGTTTTCTCTGTTTTGTTCATGTACTATTTATTTGGAACATGAGGATTAGTAAGTGGTTTTTTGTTTGTTTTGGTTTTTTTTAAACAGCTCTTTTGTGACGGGGACAGCCTGCTGTGGACACACCTCACCTCTGAGAATCTGGGACCTTGAGAGGTGAGTGAGCTTCCAGGTTGCAGGGAGGGACTTGACGAGGAAAGTAGGTAACAGTGAAAAATGCAATATTGGAGATGCTGTAGAATCATTCCTTTAGTCCATGTAGGCAAGGGGTGTTTAAACATGAGATGTGGAATGGGATGAAGGATGGAACAAACTCATGTGAAAAAGTGGAGGGTGGTTTCTGATTCAGTAGGGAGCAGTTTGACCTTTCTTCCCATCTTTTCTAGTTGATGACCAGCCATCTTGGTTTCTTACCATTACCGATGTACAAACAGGATATGCCCATTACACCTTCTTTTTCATCTGTTTTAATTGATGCTTCAGCCTGAGCCAGAGGGCTGAAGAAGGTGACTTGCATCCTCCCATTCACCCACTTTTCCATAGTACTCAGCAGCCAGAGGCAAACGAGGTACTACAGTCATCTTGTCCTGGCTGGTGTTTCTGGTAGCTCAGGTTGGCGAGGGGCGGTAACAGATAATCTACAGAAGTGATTTAGGCGTGTTGTCTGTCTTATTAAGCATTGAGGAGCTTAATTGCTGTGGCCTCAGATTTGGGGCCATTGAGTAATTCCTGTTCAGTGAAGGTGCTGACCTTAGCAACTGGGGAAATGTTGGGCTCAAATCCTCATGTGAGACTCAACTGCTGACAAATTTCAGCCTGGGGGTCTTTGTGTAGTGATGGACAGATACCAAATATTTGGCAGGATTATTGAACAGCAGCTCAGCTTTCTAGGACTGGTATGCTCTGGGTGGGCGTGGCACAGCACAGATTATCAAGGGAGTGCTGTCAGGATTGAGGTGAGCTAGTGGGCTCTGAGAGAGAAGAGAGGGGGGCAATGGCAGAAGGGGTCTGAGGGGTGTCAGCATACTGAGCTGCATTTGTGGAAAGGAGGTAGAGGAGGATTGGTGTGGATGCAGGGCTGGGCTGAGGCCAATTCCTTCTAATCTATAGTTTAGATTGAGTCAACTGCATCAAATACAAATATAAACCAGTTTGTTTTTCTCTGAAGTAAAGTCTTTTGAAAGGCTTTACAAGGGACATCCCACAAAGGACAAACCAGAGCAGGAAAGACAACACCAGTGCATTCAGCTATGATTCATGTTTGTTGGGTGACCTAGTCCAGTGGTGCCTTTGGAGTACCCCAGAAGGTTATGGGTTGTGCTGTGATATCCCTGCCCATCAAGAAGGCTGTTCCTGAATAGAGGCATCTGACAGGGGTGAGGAGATAGGCAACCCTCTCCCCCCTGATCCAGCTTCTGACAGCCTTTCCCAAGGAAGCCTGAAGAGATAATAAAGCTGTGTAGAAAATAGGATTAAGGTAATGAACAGGCACAACGGAGTTTGATCTTTCAATAACGTCAAAGCCTGAGTGACAGTCAAATAAAAAAGCCAAGGCAACCTAGGCCACTGGGCCTCTGTTGCAATGGCTGGAGTGTCAAAGTTATTCTTCCCTCTTCACCTGTCACAGCTGGAATGCACCATGCCACTGGGTCTTTTCCTCTCTGGGGACCTGTGTGTGAGCAGGGAGTCTTGTCAGCACGTGCAGGGCAGGAGACTGAGTAGGGAGCACAGCTGGGAAACTAGCATGTGAAGCTTGATGCGGTCATTCATAGTGAGGGAGTACAGAGCTGTCCTTCAAGGTCTTGACTTCTCCATAAACTGTTCTTTTTCTCAGCAGAGATTTGGATTAATTTTCAAAGACTCCAGTGGTTGCCAGAAGTGATGTTGTAGGGAAATGCTATTTCTTCCTTTGAGGCTTGAGCATGTTGCCTCCTTGGTCAGACTCCAGAATTGGGAGCATGGCATGGAAACTCAGAATCCTAGAGCTACCTGGGACTGAAAAGCTCCTCCTCTGCCCAGTGTGTGCTGATAAAATCTGGCAGACAGAGCCAGCCCCCCCCAGTTTGCCACTTACCCCTTCCTTGTGGTCACAAAGGGCCAGTTTGACCCGTTGAATGTAATAAGGAGATTATTTTTAAGAGCAGAATCCAGGCAACTTCTCTCTCAAAAAAAATGAGACTGGGTAGAACGATGCTTAAGACCTGTTCTTTAAAACTGCGGTATTTTTAGCACCACTTAAATGTTTGGTGCTGTCTAAGACCAGTTAGTTCAGTTAGCTGGGTTTCTTCTGTGTGGTGGAGGGTGTAAGTCATGTTGCAGCAGTTTGTGGCATTCTCTTTCTTTGGGGTAGGTGGTCTTTTTCCCCAACAGCTGAGAGCTGGAACATGCTACAAAAGGATTTAAAGCTTAAATAACCTTTTGTGTACTGATCTTCTTAGTTCCAGGCCAGATAAGTCCTTGGCTGGTGCTTGTAGCTGTTGGTCATGGTATGTTTTCGTATTTATGACCTTCGCTGTTCCCTGACCCTGGGGCAGCCATTCTCATCCCTCCAAGAGGAAGGGAATAATGTCTTCACCTGGAAATATGTTCTGGGCTTTGAAAAGGGCTTGGTTGTGTTTGGTGTCAGGGAAATTTTTTGTGGGGAAAGGAAACACCTCTTGGTGCATCCCACACCCACAACCGTCCTTCATTTCTGACTCTGCTGAGATGATGGCGTTGGATCAAAGCCTCAACAGGCAGCAACAAGCAATTGTCAAAGGGAATCTAAAGCAGGGGAATGACTGCGTAATACCAAGACACTGTCTCTGATGGCTGAAATTCCAGCTGCTGTTACACCTGGCTCTTTCTTCTGTAATGAAGGAGGATTTTTTTTTTCTTATGCTTTTGAAGCTGGCTAGCTGCACTTCTGGAGGATGTATCTCATCTTAACAGATGCTACATTGTGCCATCTGATTGCTTTTTAGGTGTTAGGAAGTTGCTGGGCACTTACTGCCGCTCAGGTTCAAGGTGTGTGTGGAGTGGGGCTGTGAATAACAGGTGATTAGAGGTCTGCACAGGAAAGGAGAATGATCAGCAGTATGTGCCACTGGATACTAACTTGTGTCCTTGCGTCAAGTATCAGGCCTTGATGGCTCCTTGGCCTCTTGCAAGTCTCCTTGCCTCTCTGTGCCAGTGAAGGATATGATGGCAGCTGTCCCTCTTGCAGATCAGGTACCTCTGCTCCCTTTTGCCTTTCTCTGCTCAGACCTTCCTGTCTCATCGACCAGTGCTAGTATGTGGCTCAGCAGAACAGCCAGTTAATGGCAAGCAAGATAAAAGGAAACCTTCTTCAGATCCTGCTCCTCTTTCTTTCTTTCTTTCGCTTCCCACCTCCTGTCTCCTTTGGGAGTTTAAACTCCTTGGGAGATGAGGGTGACGCACCACTGGGAACAGGTCCAAGGCCAGCATTTGTTGTTTGCCTGTGAAGAACTATTGCTCCCCAGCCTGTCGTGGTGGTCTGCGTGTCTTTAGGTGACAAATGCCCTGGCCTGTGCTTCTCCATAAGGTAGGATACTCCAGAGGTCACTTTGCAGCAACTCTTGGAGTTACTCTGCCAAGCCCAATGTTTGAAACGGAGCAGTGATCTGTCCGATGCGGTAGTCAAAATGCTGTAAAGGCTTTGAATGCATAAGACCTACATTGTCCTTTCCTGTGACACAACATGACAGAGGAGGGGCACGAGAGCTGTTGTGAAAACCAGGCCAAAGTTAGCTGTGCCCTGCAAGCCACCCCAGATCCTCTACCTTTTAAATATCCAGCCTTTGTCCATCTCCTCCCCTCTTTTGAAAGCATTTTTGGCAGAGTGGTTTTTTGTTTTTTTTAAGAACCCTCTAATTTCTTGTTCGGTTTTTCTCCCGCTTCTGAGCCCTTTGAAAGTGGCTTTACGCCGTCACTGACACCAAACTGACACTTTGCGTTTCCCCACTTCTTCTCCCTTTATGGCAACAGATGTTGAAATTTTGTATCCCTTTTATCTGTCCCTCTTTGCCCTCTTCCTGTAATTAGGTTTCCCTTGTTAGCAGTACAAAGTGGCCCGGTTTGCTGCCTGGCCTTTTGAGCCATTGTGTCTGAGCACATTTTTTTCCTCCTCTTTCGGAAGAGTTCCTTCCCCCTTAAGTAATAGGCAGGGTGTGGGCCAAAGCTGTGGCTTTTTCTTGTTTCTTTGTTCTCCATTTATCTCTGCCACCTTTTTCAAAGGGATGGAGGGGGGGAAAAAAATAGAGAGTGCATGGAAGGGGAAGATACAGAGTTGCATTTCTTGACTGTCAGGCCCCCCTGCTCTTCAGGTGTTCAAGGCAGGTGTCTTTGATGTCTGCAGGTTTTGGGGAGGTGGGAGGTAGAGGATTCATGAGTGGCTTGGGAGTGGAGGAGAAGGGAGATTCAGGTGTGTGGCTGGTGCCTTCAGCAGAGGGGTGGGGATGAGTCTTTCAGGGTAGCCAAGCAGCTGCTGAGCAGGTTAGTAATCTGTATTTGCCTCTAGTGCTATTGCATTGTGCTCTTTCTCTCTGAGAGACAGCATGAGTTTTACCATCATAAGCAGCTGGCTGAAGTTTGCTAACTTGCTGCTGCTTGATCTCTGGTATGTGCTTCCATGGGACCCTTGCTAGGTTACATCTGTTTGTGCAGTGGGGTAGGCAAGAATTAGTTGTTACCTTTCAAATTTTGGCATGTGTTGATCTGCATCCACTTTGGTGGCTCCTTAGAGCCATTGAGTGAGTGAACGTGAGCCATTGTCAACAAGGAGGGAGAGCTTTAAAATTTGAGCTCCCTGTGCTGTTCTTAAACAGCAAGTGTAATTTGACAGTTGCTGTATAAAGCACTGAACACTCAGGTTAGCTGGTCACTACTGATGCTTTCTTGCTTAAATCCAGTCCTCCTTGGCTTTGTGTCATGTCATGCTCAGATCTTTTTATGTGTGGAACTAGATAAATGAAATCAGAATCTCCAGGTCTAGTTTTTAGTTATAAAGCCTGCGAAATGTTTGCAACAAAAGCTTTTAATGTACAAGCTTGGCCCAAGATATGCAACCAGACTTCTTAACATTGTGTTCTAAAACAAGTTCTGTAGAAGATCATTCTCTCTACAGCTTTGAACTCCAAGGTTCAAACAAGTTTGAGACCCTCTAATTTAATAACAAAAGGAGTTTGTTGTGTGAAGGGAACAAATGGATTCAGAACTGGACTTGCTAAATCGAAAGAAAAGGTAACTGATTCCAAGAAGTGTGGGGAGTCTGTTACACTGAGGCACTTAACTGGATTTATCCAGTCACAGAGAAGTTGGTGAATATCTCTGGTAACAGGAGAAGCAAGTGATAGCAAATGTTATCCTGGCACTGATAACAGTTTCACAGAATTGAGGGGGCAGAAGAGTCATAATACCATGCTGTAGATGCAAAATTCCATTTTCTGCCCTGCTTTTTTGTAGATTCATCATGCCAAGTATCTTTTTTTTGCCAAGGAAACTCTTGCCTTGGCAAACTCAAGCTTTGAGGGAAAGAGACTCCCTGCTCCTTTCAGACTTGGATTTCTTTCTCAGCATCTCTGTCTTGGCTGAACACAGGTTTAAATTGCAATAACCAATCCAAAACTTGTCCAGCAGTGAGCTAAACAGCTTTCTGGGCTGTGCTTACATCAGACAAGTGAATGCAAATGTGTGCCTTTTACTGCCTCTGCTCACTACAGTGGGATGATGCCTTTCCTCAGATGGCTGCTCATTCTCTTTTTCTGAGGCTGTCCTGCTTGGGTTTTTTGCTGTGCTGTTTCTCTATCCTATTCACAGATGGCTTCAGTTACTCTTTTTATAACATCTGTTCTGGGTATTCCCATTGATATGTCCTTTGGTTAGTCAGGAACACAAATGCTGTACCTTCTTCCTGAAATTCAAAGGAAAAAGGGTTGTTGAAGTGACAGACTGGGGTCTGTCATAGGGGAGTTCTTATCTTCAGGCAAACCCTTTCTTGGCCTGTTCATATTAAATCAGTTTGGCACAACAGCTGTCTTTGAATTTCTAATTTGATCACTGGGAACCATTCCTTCTGCAGCAAGGTAGGTAGGATGGAGAATTTGGATGTAGATCTAGGCAAAGGTAAAAGCAGATCCTTCTTCATGGGGCTGTCAATCTCACTTGTGACTTGAGCAGCAAGACTAGATATAAACAGGTCTCTTGTCTTCGGGCATGAATTAATCACTTGAGAAGGGCAGAAAAAAATTCTTATCCCAGTTCTGCAGCTCCGAACTCTAGGATTTGATTCCCTTGCTCTGATATCTTGAGCATTGTTGGAGACAGGACACAGGCCTATGGCCAACTACTTGAGCCAGTGCTGATGAAAGCTTGCTGCTGTAGGGAGCCTCTTAAGTGGTGGAGTCTTGGATGACTGTTCCTTTTAGCAGACTTTGTTGTGTTCAGAGCTTTGTCTCTTAGCTATAAAGGATAGCTTCAGTCTTGTCTGAGCAATGTATTTCCCATGGTATGCATGTGTGCTCAAAACCATTTGGGGCCTTGTGGTTCTTTACTGATTTTTGGGGTGGTTTTCTGACGTTGTCTCTCTGAACCCTCTCACATAAGCTGGGCATCTTCTGCATTCCTTCTGTTCAGAGGGCTCTGGTGCATCTTAACCTAATTGTGAAACCGTTGTAAGAGGAAGAACATGCAGGTGTTTATCCTAAATCCTTTCCTCCCCATGGCAGTCCTGGCCCTGTCTCGCTACAGATGAGCACGAGGCCAGCTCCTGCCCTTTGGATGTGTGCACGTCCAGGGCATGCTGTGGCCTTTGCACTCCTGTTCAGGCGTATTTATGACAACTTTACAAGGCCCTGAACAATCAGAGAGCGTGGGTGGGGGCTGGATGCTCCAAGCGCATCAATCAGTTTCATCCCTCTGAGCCAAAGCAAAAGCAATCTTTATTTTTCCCTGGGTTGAGAGAGAATCAACAGAGGCAAGAGAGAAGAATGGGAAGGAGTGAATGAGGAACCCCCTCTGCCACTGGCTAGCGGTAGCTCATTTAAACAGATGGCTTTGTTTTGATTTGGACTCTCCATTTTTTGTCTCCTCACTAAAGGAGACCTGCAGAGCTCTGTCCAGAAAGGGAGCAATACAGCCGCCTGTTCCCACACAAGTGGGGCGATAGGCGAGAGGCTTTGAGAATTCCCTGCTTCTTTTCCTTGCCTCCCTCTTTTTCTCTTCCCCCAAGAAATCACAGTTTGAGAGAATTCCCCCCTACTCCTCCTGTTGGAAAGAAAGACAGAGAAGACATTCTTGACATTCTTTGCAGAGAAAAGGGGTTAAATGTCTGAATTTGGGGGTCACCATGTTATACAAATTGCAATCTAATCGTTTTTACAAGAACACACGTGTGCTAAGAAAAGGAGCCATGGACAAGAAAGAAAAGGGGACAGACAACCTTTTTTGTCCTATCTTTTTTTTTTCTTTCCTCCCAAGGTTTTGGACTATTGTCATGTCCTGTCTCTCTCCCCTCCTCACCCCCGAGAGGGAGAACATTGGTTTTATAGTTAAATTGGTTCATAAAGCAGAAGGGCTTGGTGCCATTTCTGTTTGTTTTCCCAAATAAAAGCCCCAGCGGGGTCTCTTTTGCACCGTTGTGGCTTTATTTGAAGAAACTGGCTTTTTCCCATAGCCCAGCATGTCAGTTTATCCTCTGAACTTAACCTTACAGGAACCCGAACAACAAAAACTCACAGGGTCCCAGAGCTGGAAAGGTAAAGAAATTGTATCTTTTTATTGGACCATTTAAAGCGTGTGTGGGCCAATTCAGAGAAAGCAGAAGAAAAGAAGGCAAAACTCCCTCTTCTGTCTCTCCCCCCAACACAATCTCAAACCACCGTTGGTGTCATTCCCCCCTACTGCCTTGAGTCCCTTCAGTGCTGAGGAAGCAGAGAGAGGCATTTCTCCTGAAAATCACTATAACAACATCTCTGAGACATTTCAAATGAAGTCGCTCCCTCAAAATTCCCCAAGCCAATCGTACATCTCCCTGCAGGAATCAGTAGCCTTGGCTAAACACAGGGGTAACCTTGGGGGAGGATAACTGTATGAAGAATAACTTTGACAAGGGTCTGTGCTTCTCCATATGTACATTATAATGTGATGTTTGACCAAGCCTTTCCCTTCTTAGTATAAGATGCTGTGTCCCCTGGGTGCCTCAGCTGCTGTTGCAAAACACCTGGAAGAGATGACAGCTCAGCTCTTCCCTTTGGTTTTGGTGTGCTCTCCAAATGGGATCACAGAAGTTGTGCAAATGCTGCACTATGGATAATTGGTTTTAAATTGATTTTGTTTCCTTTCTCTGATACTCAGCTCAAATATCTCAGTGTTTTCAACTGAACGGTGCTCTTTCCGCTTTTTTATAAAAAAAAAAATGTTTTTCACGTTTTACTGCAAGTGGTTATTGGGGCTAAAATAGGGTTTTGGAGCTCTGCTCGGTTTCTGAATAGCCACCTGCTTATGTGCAGTGGCTTCTCCTCTTTGATGGATGATCACAGTTGACAGATGAGGTTTCCAGAGCAAATGAATATGCTCTCAATTTCGCACATCTCAGTTTTCAGCAGATGTTCTGAATTCAGCAGTTTCCTAGAATTTACATATTTATATGATACCAATTCTAGTGAATCAGGGTCACCAGAAACTGAGGGTGGGGAGAAAAGTGTTTGTTTCATCCCAGCTTTTGGAGTATAGTTCATGTGTATTGGAGACAGCTGGTCAAGACTTGCAGCAAATGGACAGGGTACAGGAAGGGAGATGCAGGCTTCTTTTGGACTCCATTTATCAGCAAGATCTCAAGAAAATTCTGAGTTTTTAGGGTCACACAAATAATCACTGTGGCTTAGGAGACGTATATGGCTTTAACTTGGTGACAGCAGCATCCCATGGATTATCTGGAAACTAACCATCTGGGCTCTGCCATGACTGATCTTATCTTCATATTGCTGGGGTAAGAACGAATAGAGCCTTAAGCTATTTTTAAAAAGAAAAAAACCAACTTAAACCAGCTTGTTTCTCCCATTCCTTCATAGTTCACTTTGCTTCCAGGCTAGAAGGCTCCTGTCTTCTGGATGTATCATGATAGCAATGCTCATGGCTAGGTTTCCAGCATGGAGACAAAAGAGTGAAATGTGGAAATCTCAATCAAATATCTTATTTTTAAAAAATTACTTTTAAGTCTTGTTTTCTGAAAAACATGGGAATTGATGCAGGTGAATCAAAGGGTTCTGTATAGTGCCTGAACCAAATGCCTTCTGCTTTTGGACTTGTCATTTTGATACATTTCCAGGCACAGGGACTTTGCTTAAGGATCTTGTTCTATCAGCAAGGAGTCCAGAACCTGGTGCTAACACAGCTTTTCTGTGCTAGGGATGAAACGGGCCACTGGATTTTCTCTGGCTCTGTTCCTTGAGAGCTAGTACCAGATTACTGCCACTGTGATTTCAGTCTCTCTAGATGCTTAAGAGAAAGTATGAGAAACTAGAAATGTCTGTGAGTTTCCTGCTCAGCACTGGAGGCCTACCTGTGTGTCTGTAAGTGCTATGTTTGCCCAGGTGGTTTGTAGTTAAGGTGCTGGAGCAGAAAGCTCTGGCTTCTAGACTGGTCTTTCCAGGACACCCAAATGTTCCTGATTCTGCTCCACAAAGTTCCACTGGTGTAGAGTTGTTTCTGTCAGTGCCACCCAGCACTGTGGCTGAACCCTGGCACTGTCTGGCCAGGCTGTTCAGTACAGAAACCATAGCAAAACTCCCACCATCTGCACAGCTAGGTACCTGGCTTGCCCAAAAAAGGCCTGGGAGTGAAACAGCTTCTGCTTGCTACTGCAGGAGGGCCAGTGCATGCTGGAGAGATGGTGTGTGGACCCTCTATGCTTGGTCTTGCTTGGGCTTCAGTCACTTGCTGACTAACCTTCTTGACACGTAACAAGGACAGGGCATGCTGGCCTCTGAAGTGCTGAGGATCAGCTACCAGCTGGTACCAGCTACCTTGTTTTTGTAAGGTGTTTGGGTGCAGAGAGTGAAGAAAGACTCACAAAGGAAAGGAGAAGGCTGTTGCCTGCTGTGTTTAGCTGGTGCTGGTGATCTCTGCAAGCTGGTGGGAAACAAGGTTCAAGATAGCTATCATATCTCTTTCCATCCCTCATTGAGTAGATATCTTCTGCCCATGTAGGTTGTTAGAAGATGATTGGTAATGTGCTGGTGTATCTGCTTTTTTGTTGCCCCTTGATGGGTTATCTTGATCCTTTATGGGTTATTAAGGATTAACTGTGTGTTTTGCTCCCTAAGAAGTAGAAGCTCTGAGGGACTGGGGTTTGAGGGTAGGGAGTATTTGGGATAATGAAGACTGGACAATTTGTGGGCAGTAACTCCTGAACCCAAGGCTGGGAGAGTTGGAGTGACAGTTAGTTCTCTTTCCAGCATGGGCTTAGCATGGCTGTGTGTGCATGGAACTGGTCAAGAGACATCTTAGTCTGCTGGAAAATGGGGGAAATATTATAATCTTCTGCATCTTTACCAATTTAAGTATGCTCGTGCCAGAACACTTCGGCCTCTTGGTTTGTGTGCCTGGTGTACAGCACGGTGATTTTTTTTTTTTCCCCCCCCTGGTGTCAGATTATAAGTGCTTCACTGTAGCAACCAACGTGTTGTTACTGTAAACTGCTAAAGGACTGCTGTATGCAGGGGCTGGATGTCCCAGGTGAAAGCTGCTTTGGCTGGCCTGTTCTTGGGGCAGGAGAACTGAACTGATTAACAAACCAGAAAAGCAAGTATCTGCTTTGCTGCAGTAACTTGCAAGTATCTGTGCTCCTTTCCTGCCTACCTGCACCTATCTGTGCTCCTTTCCTGCCTTTTCCTTTAGAGAAAAGCTAATCATCCCCCCGGCTTTTTTTTTTTTTTTCTCTCTCCTTTTTTGTTGCCTAGACTGGAAAGGGAAGTAGCGGGAGGAAATCAGGTGTGACTGCTGGGATGCTTGGGTACCACTGCAGTGAGGTGTGAAGGCATGGAGAAACACTGGGAGCAAGGCACCTGGGTGGTGTTCAGTGCTGCATAGGAAGCTCTGAAAGTAGGAATCCAGACTCTCTAGATTCTCCTGTCCCTCTGATGCTGGAATTTTTCACTTGGGGACATCACCAGGCTGCCATTAAAAATTGCTGCCATGTTGCAGCACTGCAAACTGAGGTCTGGTCTGGGAGATGGAAGATAAGCTTTAGTGTGGCCAGGTTCACTCTGGGTGTGACGGGTGCTTGTTCAGAGGTGGGATGTTGTGAGGAGATCTGCTGTGACCCATTTCAAGCACCTCAGAGAAGGAAGAGGGCTGGTCCCAGTGAGTAAAATATCCCTAGATTGCTTCTGCATCCTGCTACCTTTCCCCAGCACAGTGCTACTCTCTCCCTGAGCAAACTTAGTCCTTTACATATTAAAGGTGTATTAGCAGGGAAAATGGTGGAGGGGAAATAACACAAGCAGGCTTCAGCTAGCTAGCAGGAGATACTCAACAGATGTGTTGCTGGGCTGTGGGGCCCATGTGTAACTGCCCATCCTGATTTCCTCTCCTGAAGTGCCATGTGCTCAGAGCACCGGTACAGGGGCTACCCTGTGGAACCAAAAAAAAAAAATCAGCATGCAGAAGTGGGGACAGAGGGGTCCAAGCTGCTTGTGCTGTCTAGGGCTTGCTGAGGTAGCTCATCTCCTCTGAGTAACTCCCTGCTCCTGCCTGAGCAACTGGCAGAGGACTCTGCAGATAGTCTGCCCCCTTATGCATCTCACAGGTAGTCCAAGGGTTCTTGTTTGGGAGAGCAGCTGATGACTCCTCATACCTCTGTTGTATGTCCTACAACTCTGGGCCACGCATACAACTTGTAGGATGAAGAAGGCTGTGGAAGCCTTGAGAAAGCTTGTGTGCATGTCCATCAGTCCTGCTGGCTTTGTAGAATGACAGATGGAGGTTATCTGTGTGCTTGGAGGAGCAGGGGAGTGCCAGAGCTCAGAGATGCCCATCCATGTCTCACTCCGTGGTGGAGCTGTGGACCCATCTGCCCCAGCCAAACCCCACAGGCTCTTGCTCCCAGAACTCAGACTGCGAATGCTTCAGCCTCTTGACTTGCACACAGGTGCAGAGATGCTGCTGAGATGGTTTACAAGTAACCTTCCAAGGGTTAAAGTATTGTGAGAAGGTTGCAAAGGGCTGAAGCCTGGAATCCCCTCGATCCCTTGCCTGAAGAAACACAAAGTCCAATAAGCCAGCACCCCTGGATTCATGTTGGGGGGGATTAATTCATGCACTTGATGTTAAAGCTTGTCCGAGAGGTTTGCACGGGGGGGCCATTGCTAGGGCTGGTTGGCCTCTCTAAATGGTTGCTAGGGCCCTGGCATCAAGGGCCAATGTAGCTGCCCACAGCCACGGTCACGGAGGGAATTACACAGCCACAAAGAAATTGTTATTCTACATAATCTGCTCTTTGGAGAGTGACTGTGGGGGAACAGGCTGGCCCCAGCATGCCGCCAGCTCTGTGATCATAGAAGCGTGCTGGCTGCAAAGATCGGCCAGGGCTCGCCTTCTGATCTGGGGACACCAGGACTCGAGGCACTAATCTGCTTTATCAGCGATTTCTCTCTCCTGACACAAAGGTGTTTACTTGTTTTAACATCTCCTGGGACTCTATTTCTCCTTTTGTGTGGTCTTTATCCCCCGATGAGGGCTTTAGCCCAGATTACAGACAGAATTAAGGCATTTGGCGATGTGCCTCAGAACTGTGTGATGCTGGATCAAGGAGCAGAAAGTAACAAAATAATGGGGGGAGATGCTGGGAGTGACCCCACTGCGGGGTCCGTGCTGTCGGCTTTCAGGACCGCTTCATTGTCCTGAGAACCAAGAGTCTGTTGGAGAGGGGTGGCCATGTGGCAGGGTTTGAAAAGCAGGTGCTTCAAGGCTTATTGTGTCCAGCATTTTTGATTTAGAGGGTGCGAGGAGGAGGAGGAGGAAGAACAGGAGGGTTTGCAATAGGTGGGCATTTCAAGCAGCTGGGCAGATTGTTCCCTCCATTCCCGAGAGGCTGCCACGGCTGGGTGTTGCTGGCTGCTGGGGCAGGTGGAGTGAGACTGAAGACGGGCTGTGCCATGTGCCTGCTTCAATTACATATGGCCCAGGGAAGGGGCTCAAGCTCCTTCTTGCAGTCTGGCAGGATGGGCCCTCACCAGGCACCATCCACCTGGTGAGCTGCTGGTTCTGCACATGACCAGGCAGCAGAGTGACACGGCCACAAAGCATCTGACTTAGAGCTGCATGGAGATCTTGCTTTTTGCTCTTTCACAGCAGGCAAGGAATGAAAAAGGAGGAGGAGGTCCAAAAAAATCCACCTAGCCTTTGGAAAGTCATCTCCAGAGCAGCCCTGGGATGGTTGTTCTTGACCTGTCATGTTCAGTCACAGATATGATGTTTGCAGTATACAGGGTAACTGGAGGGGGTTGAGGAGAACAGGCTGGGTCAGGAGAGTCTGATTTGTCTGTGGATCTGAACTGTGTGTCAAAGAGAAGGGAAAATACCCCAGTGGGTAGTATTTTGGAGGACAGAGTCTGGGATGGGATGAGATTGACCAAGAAAGTGGCTGTTGCAGATTATCTGGAGTTTGACTAAGTTGAGAATTGTCTCCCATAGAAATGGAGCCCAATCATTGAGAGTACTGGTTGCTTCTCCCAAGTGAAATATCCTGTTCTACTGGGGGTCAAGGTGTGCCTGTTCCTTGGCTCTTCCTCTTACAGCTGTGACTCCTGCTGGTCACCCTCTGTGACAGTGGCCCAACCAGTAGCAGAAGTTAAGGGATGGAGAGGAAAACTATTCAGGCTTTTGCATTCTGTTAAATCACAGAAATGAGATCTAGGAGATGTCTGTGACACCATCTCTGCTTTGGCCAGCTGAGTTGGAAGGGTGCTTTGTTTTGACTCTTCCCCTACTGTGTTTCATTGCAGTGGTCAGCTGTTGACCTGTTTAGGGACTGACTTCCACCGTGGAGCCGGAGTCCTTGATGTCTTCTATGAAACGCCCTCCCTTCTCCTTTCTTGTGGGTATGACACCTACATCCGCTACTGGGACATACGGACCAGCACAAGGTGAGCCTACCCTGCTGGCACCTGGGGCCCGTGTGAGGCTCCTGGGCTCTCCTTGTGCAGCGTCAGGGGACTCGCCTGTAGCTGAATTAGCTCCTTCAGGCAAATTGCACCTCGGTTCCAGTGGTGGAGGAGTGGAGGCTCAGCCCCTCTCTGGTTTGTGTTGCCCTTGCAGGAAATGTGTCCAGGAGTGGGAAGAGCCCCACGACAGTGCCCTGTACTGCATCAGGAGTGATAAGAACCACATGATTGCCAGCGGCTCTTCTTACTACGGCGTGGTGCGCCTCTGGGATAAGCGGCAGACTCGGTGCCTGCAGGTGAGCTCCAGTCGGAGGCTGGGCAGCAGCAGAGCTTCCTAGTTGTTCACTGTCAGCCCAGTGCCTGTGTCTCTTTGGAAGAGAGAGGGGCTGCTGGGCTGTCTTCGGGGTGAGCCCACCATGCTGAACCTAACCTAAAAAGAGGGAAAGGCCTGCTTTGGTCAGTCATCTTGGCTTTTCGGTCTGTAACACCAGCTGGGTTCTTTGGGCTGGCCTCTTTGAAAGGTTGATTCTCTCGTTTTCTTGCAGAGCTTTCACCTGTCTTCACCCACCAGCAGCCCAGTGTACTGCCTCCGTTTCAGTACCACCCATCTGTACGCTGCCCTGGCATCAGCCCTGCATGTCCTAGACTTCACGGCCCCATGAAGGGCACCATAGCTGCTTTGGGTCACCCCAGCTCAGCAGAGTTGACGCTTGGCTCAGGGAATCGCAGGGCAGGAGAGGTGAGAATGGCCTTCAAGGCTTCTGAAGGGATTTTTTTGCCTGCCAGAAAGCTACAATGAAGAGTGCACAAAGGGCCAGACTCTCTCAATCTCACCTGCCTGTTAGTGGAAATAAAGGCTGATTGTCCTTTACCCTTTTCATTTTGTGCAAGTCAGGGTTTGTTTTATTAACTGTGTTCTTTTTTCTTTTTTTTTTTTTTCCTGTGGATGCAGCATTTGAGGGGCAAGTTGAGCCAGGATGCCCGGTCAGCCATGTGTGCTGGTCAGGTTTTGATCAGCAAAGCTCTGAGCCATGTGAAGCAAGTCTAGGCTGTGTATGGGGTGGACTGCTTTGGTGGGAAAGGTGCCGGGAGTGGTGCCCACCTTTCATCTGTGCTTGCTCTCCTGACAGCTGCTCGTGTTGTCCTTCACAGCCAAGAGCAAGAATTGAGCTAAAAGGCAGAGCCAGCCCTGCTTTCAGTGTATGCCTCCCCAAGCTGGCCATCAGGTCAGGCTGTGCACTTGGCAGGGCTGAAACAGTCACATTTTGCTAAATAAAACTCTGAAGGGAAACAAAAGAGACTCTATGTTTTGTTTCAAGTTCCAAAGGGGCTGCGATGTTACCCACTGATCACAGAGGCTGGGCTGGGCAGAGGAGGTTGGGCCTATTTTCAGATGCTGTCTACATGTCTGATAGATCTCTCTCCCTGGCTAGATGCTGTGACACTGCTGTGTTGAAGGCAGTTCCTGGGATCTTAGATCTCATGTCACTTGTTCAAACAAGAATTAAAAAAGTAGGTTCTGCAGCTTACTCACTGCCTATGTAATGAAGCAGCATACTGGACTAGAGTAAACACCGAGGCCTTGGTGTTATTTGCTGGGGTCCTGTAGGCACATTTGAGGTGGCTCTGCTCCTTTTTGTGTCAGCCTTTGGAACCCCAGCTGGCTCTCAGAATAACCCTGGCTTTCAGCATGCTCTGTGCTGCCTGGATGAATCTGCAGTGGGTGACTGCGGCGGGGAGGAGGTGCGTGACCCAAATTCACGACCAAGTAGGGTTATCCTGGACAGACAAAGGAGAGGTTTTGTATCACAAACTGGGAACACTTCTAGGGTGAAGCACCCAGCATAGTGCTTTGCTAGAAATTCATAGGTAATTCCCACTGGCAAGAGACTGCTCTTCCCTTGTGATGTATAAAAACTGGAAGAGAATCTTTGCTGGAGCCCCTGCCTGGAGGGTGTGAAACCAACCAGCTCCTCACCTTGAAGGGAGCTCTCCCTTCCCAGTGGCTGAGACACAGCAGCTCAGGGTACGAAGTAATTTAAAAGCATGGCTTTACTACAGGATCACATTCTCACAGTGATCTTTCCAGGACAGCTCCCTACCTGTTATTCTGCTGCCACTCGTGCCTGCTTGCTGGCAGCTCCCTTGTGGCTACCATTGTGCTACGGGTTCTGTTTGTGTAAGTGGCAGTTGATGTCTGAGAGTCCCAAGCAATGATCTATTGCCATGGCTGGAACAATCTTCAAACAACTCAAAGCTGTAGATCCCAAAGACTGCCCAGGATAATTCTGAGGGGACCTCTGGGTTATTGGTAACACTGAGCTGTTCCTGAAATGGTGCTTTGCATGAGGGGTTTGCTAAATCCTGTTGCTGTATTGCTTGGGGCACTTGGGGCTCTGCATGTGAGGAGAGCTTTAGGTACGAGATAGAAGAGCAGAGAGAGCGAGCTGGTAGACCTTGGGAGTGGAGGTGGTCTGTTTTTTCTCAGGTCCTGTGTGTTACATGTCCTTTAATGAAATTGGGAGGGAGGGAAATATTAAATGTGTGGCAGTCTCGCCAGGAAGAGGCTGGGAAGGAACCAGAGTAACTGTAGCATGGGAGAAGGTTCTTTATTGCACCAGGACTTGGGTAAGGTCCAGAGTAGGACAGAGCATGTGAGTTGAACAAGCAAACAGGTGTCACTGCTGCCAGTCCTGCCATTTCTTTTTTGCAGCATGTGTTGGCAGGTCCTGCACACTTGTAGCAGCTTTTCGGTTCTTCCTGGCTGAAGCTGTAGCCCCATGGTGGGTAGAAGGGTGCACTCACATCTTGGGGGACTCTGGGGAATGGGGAAGCTGCAAGTGGGTCTGGTGCAATGGCTCTGGTGAGCTCTGCCAGTCCATGGTGCCCTTGTTGTTTTGGGAGGACTGTGTAGGTGTGTCCTGGGCCCACCCAACAGTGAGGTTCAACTGGGGAATGCCTCCCAGGCTCTAAGGAGTTTCGTGCTTCGAAAGGCAGCCCTTGTCAGGAGGGGAGCTGTGCTGTGGCCAGCTTACTTAAAAGTAGGGTTGGTTTGAGTAGGAGCTGTTCAAATATGAACTGGAATGGAAGGAAGGGCAGATAGCTGTTGCAGGGTAGAGACAATAACTGGTTGGAGGGAAAGTTGCTAAATCAGCGCTGCTGGGGTTGTCCCTATGCATGGGTGCTGTCCACACACTGAGGTTTGTGCTGAGCCATGTCTGTGCCCTCGTGGAAGGGGTGTGCTGCTGCTACTCCTGAGCTGTCCTTCCCCCTGTGCCATGCAAATGAAGGCAGCTGCATTTTGGTTCCTGCACCCTGAACATCATGTTGCTCACAGCTGGCGGTAAGGAAGCAGTTGGGTGTCCTCTTCATCCCTGTTTCATAGGCTGTGCCCATGCACATCTAAGCACTGATACTGTTTGCAGAGATACCAGGGTCACCAGAGCATCCTGTCTGCACAGAAGACCTTGCACAACAGCTTCCAAGCGCCTCCCAGGCAGGTAAGGGGTGTGAGGAGGGGGTTCTCGTTTTCCAGGTTACTGCCTTCAGCAATGGAGGCAGACAGAGAGAGTTCAGCTACCCAGCTTTCATGTCGCTTCTGCTCAGGGAGCATGGGGAGAGGGCTGCTGGCTGTGGATGCAGCGTGCTTCCTTTGCATGCTGCAGCTTCTCACAACTCATGGAAGGATCATAAATGTCTGTGTAAATCAGCAGACTGGGCAGTACAGAGATCGACTGCCTCACAGTCTCCCTGGGCCTGCAACGATTCCTCCAAACGGCTCTATTAACAACAGGACTAACTTTTATTAGAAAAGGCAAAATAAATACCAGGAAGCTGTGACAGAGAGCCACCCCCCACCTCAGCTTCTGAGCAGCCACTGCCTACTGGGTCTTACAGTCGCCCTCCTCATTGTTAGCTGCCTTTATCTTCTTCAGCTCCTTCTGCAGCTGCTCTTCTGCAGCCAGGATCTCCTTCGGCTTCTGGTACTGTAGGACAGAGAGAGACGTCCTTAGTGCTCCTGTTCAGCCTCTGCTCTGAGCTGACCCAGTGGGGTCAGTGCTCCTGGCACAGCTAGGGACCTCCTGCCAAGGGAGGCCTTTCTGTTACCAGCCCCCTCGGAAGCCCCTTGGAGAGGTGGTGCCATGGTGCTAGGGACACTTGCCAATATCTAGAGTGTCTTTTACAGTGCAAGTAAAACTTTCCAGTTGGATGTGGAGTCCTGGCCCCCACCAACCCCTCTGGAATATCCTGGCAAGCTCTGTGATGCAGATCCCTGGTGTGATCACTGGTTGTATGCTCACATATGTTATATATAACGCACATTATTTAAAAGGCAGAGAAGTAAGATTTGCTGTTCCTCTATCTTCCCCTCAGAGCCCCCTTGCCCAGCTGCCGTTTAGTGGTGGATGCAGGTGCTTTTTGGCAGGGGTTTGGCCTTTAGCAAACAGAAGCTCAGGACTCAAGGTGTTCCTCTTGGCCTATTTCCTCTGCACGTGCAGTCCCAGCTCTGCTGCAAAGTTTCCCTCGGAGGGGATGCTCTCTGGGTAGCTGACTTCCACTTTTAAGAGGAGTACCTGCTGCTCTAAAGCATCCGTCTGCCTCTGTCTGCTTCTTGCAACAACAAGGAAGTGCCCATTCTGCTAGTCTCTCACTTCCATCATGTGCTTGGAAGTGTGTCCTCTCCAACACAAAGCAGCAGGTGACTTTAAAATTTTGTTCAAGACTGTGAGGCCTCTTAAGTGCAGCAGGTCCTTGGACTCAACACAAGAGAAACTTGCTGTCACAAGAGTAGAGGCTTACTCAGGCTTGAGGGGAGGGGATACATGGAAAACAGGGCATGACAGACACTCTTCCACCTGCAAGTCACCTTGAGCAGCAAGCAGGGCCCCTCCTGTGGCCTGGGCTGTCCTGGCTAGTGTCAGCATGCCCAGTGTAATCTGAAACTCCCACTGACTGTGTGACAGAGAAGGGGGCTCATCAGTGACCCTCAGCAGATCTCCCTGCTCTGCCTCATTTCCCCACGTGTAAGAATTTTAACTTCTTTGTGGACATAAAGAGAAGGGCAAAGTGCTGTTCTGCGTGGCTAAAACCTCACCGTGATTATCAGGGTGTTGTTGGCATGGGTGAAGCTCAGGGCAGCTGCATCCAAGGGGAGCTGGTATCGGTCCAGGTCAGGAATAGAGAACTTCTTGTAGTACCTACAAATGAGAGAAGAGACAAAAATGAGGAAGGTGGGGTACCTATTCCCCTGCTAGCAGTGCTGAGCTATGGAGTGCTGTTCTACAAGGTGTAGATGCAGTCAGTAAACCTCTCAGGGTTGGCAGGAGGACCCTATGACATGTGTGCCTGCTGGTGCATCCAGGCTGACAGGAGCACTAGAAACAAACTAGAAACAAAGTCCTGAAGGGCTTTGGTGTGTGAGAGCAGTCTTGTTCTCTCCAGCTTGCCCTTGAGTAGTGCCAGACATGGTTAGGGACAGACTACTCAGTCCTAACAAGAGGTGTCCTTTGTCTTTGTCCCTACAAATGGCCTCTCCTTCCCACTGAGTACCAGAAGCTCTCATTAACTCTTGGCAAAACAGCTGTCAAAGCCCTGGTGCCTTGTTACTTAACTTTCCTGAGTGATGCAGCATTTTGTGTTGCAATCCTTCCTAAATCCATCTTTTTTGGCCTCTTGCTGTGCTTCCTAGAAAACTTCCTGCTTCAGTGGCACAGGGGTGCTCAGGTGTGCCCCTGGGCACAGAGCTCCGGGTGTAGGTGCACACCGTCACCTGAGCCTCTGTTCTGCAGTGTGTGGCTGTGGTTCTCCTCTGCACTCCCAGCTCCCCTAGTTGTTCTTTCCCTGGTCTCTATCCCAGTCTCCTGATCACCTCTCACACCCAAGCAGAGGACAGAGAGGTTTTTGCCAGCTCCCTATCCAGCCTGTCTCTCTCCACCAACCAAACCTTGGGCTCTGCTCAGTAGGAAGAAAAGGGGATATGTCTCAAAACTGGAGGGGTTATAAGCTGTCTAGGCAGCTAAGAGATTTCCTAAGACGTTGGGACCAGAACCTTGTAGGCCTGTGTCTGCGTTTGCCTGAGACCTTTCTTGCTTGGCATGGCTTGCCCTGCATCTGCTGCTTCTCTCCGGCTGCACCAAATACACTAGTTGGTCCCGTGCCCATGTAGAGGCATAGCTGAGTTCTTAATCTGTTCCAGCACTCTCGTGGGCAACTCCCTCCAAGGAACTGGCCTGTAGCTGGTACTGAAGTGCCCAGAGCAGGAATAGGCAGTGGCTGCTGTCATGCTATGAGGGGTTCTTCTCCATTCAGCTGGCTGCGTGTGAGGCTTGGCCTCTCTAGCTACCTCTGCCCAAATTGCAGTTTATTTTCCAAGTCACGGTGAAAACAGCTACAAAGGGCAAATGGCTCTCCTGGTGCAGTGAGAGGAATGTACGCAGCTTGTTACCGCAGGGCTCAAACCGTTCTGTGTTGTCACTGCTGTCGGTATTTGGAAAAGGTGGCAGACATGGATAATAAGGGAGATGTCAAAGGTTAAACAGCAGAGATTAGATGAACACAAAGACATGTTAAGGAAGTGTTAACTTCTTACCGACAAAAAAAAAAAAAAAAAGCAGTACACAGAAAAAAAACAGTTTCAAAGGGCCTTGGGAGTCATCAATGAAACAGCAGCATTCTGCTGCCCCAGGACTAAGGAGAAGGGGAAAAGAATGGCTTTGGCTGGCCTCAAACTAAAATCTGTGACAAGATCAAAGGAAACCAGATCTGCCTGGCCACCCCCTCCTCCTCCTAACATTACCGCTGCCTCTCGCTACAATAATTGAATCAGGTTTGGCGTTTGGGGAGGTGGCTTTCTGGGTTTGTTTTTAGAGTTCAGTTTAATGGATTTATTTTACAGCAAGAGTTTTTAAGCAAATCCTACTTGAGCGGCCCTTGCTGTGGCTAGAGGGAACGGGAGTAACTAGGAGTGAAGAGCTCCTGTCTGGGCTGGAGGTAGCTGATGGGCGGTCACCCCTGCTGAGGCAGGCAGATTCTCTGCCCTCGCCTCTCACCCCATGGCCAAGGGCAGTATTGCACTCTGAGCCTGGGTCCTGGCCTGAGATCCACAGTGCGTATGTGGTCACCTCTTATTATTTTCCTACTGGAAACCCACTTTTTGTCAGCCTGTAGGGAAAACTGCTACTGGTATGCTGAGAATTTAGAGCTGAACTACTCAGTAGTGACTTGGCAACCCATCCTGTTGCTTGTGCTTCTGGCTGGCGGTCAGCACAGCTCTGTTGCTCAGAAGCAGTGTGGCTGACTTCCAAGGGCTGGAGAGGCTCCGAGGCTTCCTTTCACTCCCGTAGTGATGTGCACGCTCTCTGTGGACTCCATGCGTTTGTAGCTATCTTGGAATTAGTTGCTGAGTGGTGCCTTTGCCCTGGCCGAGACCCAGGAAAAATGATATAAGATATCCTGGAGCCTGTACTAAGTGTTTTGGTGCTGGTATCTGTCCCTGTTCCCTACTGACAGCAAAGTCATTCTTGTCCCCAATGAGACGACTTGTAACTTTAATTCCAAAAGTTCTTAACTTTCATGTGCAGGCCATGAGCTGCTGTCAGGTCCTTTAACTATCTCTGACACTAGCCTACGAGTGTGTAGGTGCTGGCTGCTTGTGGGGACTCTACCGTTTTCCTGAGAGTGGTACAAAAAAGCTCGAAGTCAGGTAAGGCATGGGTGAAGCCTCAGTGGTACGTTATAACCTTACAGCACCTACACAGGCAAGAAAGTTCCCACATACACAGTATTAGTAGGACTGGAAGTAGATAAGCCTGTCTGCGATAGTATATATGTGGTCAGTCTTAGGCTCATGTACTCCCTTCCTGTCCTAGCTCCATGTGTATTCACATGTGGCTGATGGGAATCTCGTTCATCTTTGCTACACAGGGCTCCCTACTAAAGTGCCACTCTTATGTGAATCCCTCTGTATGCATTTAGGCCAGCATTTTTCTGTATTAGAGCTGTAATTGCTGTTTTCATGGGATAGACTCCGACTTCCTCCTGTCTAGCCTCCCCCTGAGCGTCCAGGTGTGCTCATGTGCAGAGCTCAAATCCCCTTGCCACGGCTTCTCGTGTGGTAAACTTTTGCCTGAATATTTGCGGATTCTGCGATCTGAAAGGCGTTCAGCAGCCAGAGGAGCAGTTCTTTGCCAACAGCACCACCTACAGCCAACTACAAAGAGCAGCTTAAAGAGAGCAGGGGCGGATTGGGAAGCACTGGGCTTGATTTTACCCATGAATCTTATCTTTCTGTGTTCTGTAGCAATGTTGGGGAGGGAAGGCAAGCAGAGAGCAGCCTGCTCAGCTTTCCATCCTGGTGTATTATCTCGGTTTGTAAATAGCTTTCACTTTCTTCCAGTATTCTCCCTTGTTCTCCTAATACTTGCTATTTCTTCCCAATACTACTGTTCATCCTGACTTATCTCACCAAAGCTGTAAATGCTTTGGGCACAGTGTGTGTCTCACGCAGTGAGAGATGCCACATACTGACATAGTATAAGATGATGGGTTTTTTTCTTCCATCTCAATTTTCTTTTGGCAGAATACTGAGGTCCTTCCTTTCCAGATTCAGTCTGCCTTTTTTTCTTGCTACCTCCAGATCATGTCATTGGCGTTGTGACTACAGACAGGTTTACGCAGGGAGATCTGCAGCTCCATGCATGCTGATACAATGACTAGATCAAAGTATCGTGTCAGAGGGAGAAGATGGAATTCTCTAGCTTCAAAAGGTCTGCAAGGCTCTTTATTTTTCTAAGGGAGCAACGTTTCACAGCAGAAGAGAGCAAACATCATGCTACTGGAACTGTGAGGTGAGGTAACTTTGCAAAGGCCAGCTCAGAGCTTGAGGGGTTCTACTGTAAACGTGTCTGTGGCAGCTGGGAGTGGAAATTGGACAGCAGGAGACACACAGCTGCGAGGTGGGGCCCCTCAGCCCTTGCACACTATGGACAGAAGGCAAGAGAGGACAACCCCCCCTGTGCAATCACTAGCCTGCCCACTGTGCCAGCCCACCCCAAGGGACTGTCAGCACTGGCAGTGCTGTCCTTACTGACTTCTTGTTGGTGGTCCGGATGACACAGCACCGCTGCTCCTTCTCCACAGAGACGCTGTAGACTTCCTTGGGGTAGGGCAGGTTACGGATCCGCCACTGGAAGCTGCTCAGGGTATCCTTCCTCATGAAGACAGGCTACATCAAACAAGAACCTTTAGCAAGACCCCTCCAGCTGTCTCCTCTCCTCCTTGCCCCCTTCTTGTACTATCTTGAGAGGGTCCATGTGGGAGTAGCTCTTTTTCTCACTGAACAATTAGGGAGCAACTCAAACTGGCTGAGCAGAACTTTTCTAGAGCTAGTACTGCTCTGCCTTTACCCAGGGACTGCCTGCCCTGCTTGTAGGAGGTTGAAAGTCTTCAGCAAGGGAATCTTGCAGCACAGGGTTACAGGGAAACCAGGCCTATTCCTCACAGGCCACTGAATACTGAGCTCTGCCTACCCTAGGGACCTGCTGGACTCAGTCCTGTCTCTGCCCCAGTCTGCTGTGCAGGGCTGTGCTGTGTTTTAGATCTGTAGAAAAGATGGTGAGAGACTAAAACCTAAGATAGAGGGATGTGAAGATGAAACAGTCTGTGCTAGGTTAATGAGCAGCCTGCTATGCACTACCTGTGTTGTTCTTTCATTGTCATCACCTCTGCTTTCCATCCACTGACTTGTCCTGGCACTGGCCTTCCTTTCAGCCTACTCTTTTGGAAGCCAGAATAGCAACATTGGCCAACACAGCAGAAGCTTCTCTACTTAAGGAAACTACAAATCTCTTGAAGACCCCAAAAGAATCCAAGCTGTTCCATCTTTCTAGCCAGCCCTGCACCTCTGGGATGATTTATAGTAGTGCTGGGCAGGTTAAGGCTGTCTTTTGCGGCTGTGAGTGTTCTGCTGTCTACCAACTACTGCTGTAAGCACAAGACTAGGTTGTTTTAGGTGCAGTCATGCTGCAGACCCTTACATACATTGGAGCTGCTTTCCTTTATGAGCTCTGATTCCAGTGCTCCCAGCAGCGGCGAGGTTGGCTCTCCCACTTCAACCTGCCACTTCCCAGAGCCCCCAAGGGTGTTCTTCTCTCGCCATTTTCTACCTGTGAAAGGGAAAAGAAGGGTTTTCATTATTCTGGTCTTTTAGAAGAACTCCAGCAAATGACTGCCAAAACTGCCCAGCACACTGAGATGATATGAAGATATAAATCTTAATTCCAGTCATTTCCACATTGGTGTGAGTGGATCTGTTAGCTGGCCTATTCTTGAACTCAGAAATTCTGTACTGAATGCCTCTTTTTTACTACTTTGTGCTGAAGCCATGGTGAGGTTGCAACAGGTGCCATGCTGCTGGCGATGCGGTTTTGGATGAGAGCCATAACCAACACCTTGCTTGTTTGTGGTTGGAGAAACCACCAAAAAGCATATTTTACCCCAGCATGTACTACAGATTCAGTTCCTGGCTATGCAAGATGTCAAATCCATTTAGTCTGTCTCAGCTGTTGTGACAGGTGAGCTGCTGGGGAGAGATCCTGGGCTAAAGCAAGGTCTGCTACGCCATGGAAGTCAGAGCGCCCTGGGCCCAAACTGAACCATACAAAATTCAGCTATAGGTATGCTTATCTCCCAGAATATTCAGGGGCGATTTGTTCCTCACCAGGCTCCCTCTCAACACCCCGGCCCTGCAAGTGCAAACCTGCCATGTGTGCCCCAGTTGTGCCCCAACCCACGTCTGCCAGGGGCCCCCTGAGAGCTCCACTTACTCACTAACTGACCACTCTTCATGTCGTACTCTTCGGCCATCTCCTTCCCATCCTCGAACAGGTAGTGGACCTTCCGCTTCCCTAGAGGCAAGGCAAGGGGTGAGGGGAAAGGGGCAGACACCTATACCTAGATGCAGGGCTCTGTCCCGCTGCCCCGGGCCGCGTCCCCCAGCTGGTGGCCTCGGTCCTTTGCTGGGGTCCTGCCCCGGGTGCAGGTCCCCGGGACCGCTCCGTCCCCCCGCCCGGCAAGGTTAGTGATGGTAAAGCTGCAGTTGTAACTGTAGTGGACCTGACTAGTTAATCTTTACAAATTTGCTATTTCCAGCTGAAGCGGTGTTGGGGCTTTTCCTCCTGTGACTGTATGAAACGCTTGGTATTGAGCAGCTGCTATATCTCTTCTTGTTGGTGACTGGATTTCAGCCCTGTCAGGACAGGCATTCCCTCTTTAAGGGAATGTGCTTAAGAAATGTCTGGGAAATAAAGTTGCTTCTGGAGCTCCAAAATTTTAAAGTAGTTCAATACTTTCTATTGTAAGAACCCAGGGTTACTGGTTTCTGAGGTATTCAACCAATGTCTTAAGTTGCTTTTTGATTACTTCTAATTTTTCTGAGCTTGTGGACTGAAGTTCTTTTTTCCAGGTGCCTTCCTCAGGGCAAGCATTTTTGGAAGGCAACAACAAAAAAAACCCAAACCAACAAAGTCAATGAAACAAATAAGTGAATCTAAAGTTGTTGTGATTGTGTAACACTGTTCTAAACAACCTCCCTCTTCCTTACTGTTATTCAGCAGTTGCAGCTAAACTTCCCACCAGGCCTATGGAGCCACGAGGTATTGTCAAAGCCTTTCCCAAGAGGAAGAAGTTGAGAGATGACTCACAGAAAAGCATCCCTCCAAAGATTTCAAAAGAGGAAGGAACAGAAACACCTGAGGGTAAGTCCTGCATGCTCATGATGTGGAATGTAATACTTCTACCCTAGCTTGTTAACTGCAGGTTCCCATTCCCCCAAAGGCTGGAAAGCCTGGCCCCCAAGTGTGTTTTCTGTAGAGGCTGTGTCCAGGTTGCTTTGATGTGTCCAGATGGTGCCCCCAAAGACTGCCTGCCACTGTTGGCGCCATCAAGTCCTACATGAGCTATGTAGCCCAGTTGGTTTGGGACACTGTTACTCTTGCCACTGAGCCCCTGCCTCTCTTTTCCTCAGCAGAGTGGCTGAAACCAGTCACCGCCTACGTGTTGCAAGCTGGCATTGGCCAAGCCAGGGCGGAGATCTTCCACAAGCAGATCGTCCACAATGGGGGTGTTGTACACAACCAGCTCTCCTCGGAAGTGACACACGTCATTGTGGCTGAAGACATGAACTGTGATCGAGCCTTGCGTCTCCTTAAATTAACCAAGCTACCGTCAGGGTTGCAGCTAGTGAAGGCATCCTGGCTAAGTGCTTGCATTAGAGACCAAAAGCTGCTGAGTACTGCCAGCTATGGTGTCTTTATGCCTCGCAGGTATGCAAATACTATGCTGTCTCATTCTCACCTACAGTGTTTCTATCCTAAACTGAACAGTACTAAAATCTGGCCTCTGCTCAAAGTCTCAAACTGCAACTCTTTGCAGCTCCTGTGGACATGACTCAAAGTCACTTTTCCACATACAGACTGTGAAATTTAGTGACTTTGTGACCAGTTGTTGTTCTGTGAGGTAACAAAAATTGTAATAGGGCCCAGAAGTGCTAACAGGAGTCCTGTCACTTGCTACAGGTGCTAAAGGCACCTCTTCATAAACCATCAGTGATAACAAGATTTCTTTTTAAAATGCTGAGGATTAAATGCTGTTTCTTACTTTCAGATGAAAAGCAGAGAGAGAATTGACAAGTAGGCATAAGAGGAAATAAGGAACGGAGCAGCAGGCAGCCACAGTTTAGGATCACAGTTTTGGCAAAGTTTTGGAGAAAGAGTCTAAGAGTGAGATAGGTAGGAGTGGAAGTTGTAGGTCAGCAAGGTAGTTGAAAATGGGGGAACTGAACCAAAACCAGAGTAATTTATCTGTGATCTGAGTGAATACAATTCATATGGGTTGTTTGCTCCATCCCAAAACATGCAGAAGAGTTTCTCAGTCAAACTTCTGGGGGCTGAGAAGTTTTCCTTCTCTTATACTAAGGCATCTGATCCATGGCAGGTACCTGGAGGAAGGAGAACTGCATAAAGAGCAGCAGCAGCAGATCCTGGGCAGTGAAAAGACACAGCTTCCAGCAGAGGAGAGAACAGTGAAACCAAATACTGAAGCACAGGTGGGGGATTCCTTGAAGCGAGGCCTGGGCACCCTTGGACAGCAGCAACTGCCTGAGGTGAGGCTTCCCACAGAGGCCCTTCTCCTTGCGAACAGATCCCGTATGCTGGTTTTCCAGCAGGGATACAATGCCAAACTTTCTCACAAAGGGAAGGTGTTTGGATGTTTCAGTGGGTTGGTGCTGGCAGGCTCAGGCTGTGGACATGGTTACTGCTGCTCTTTGTCCCCCTAGGTGTTAAAAGTAGAAATAACACCCCTTAAATTCTCATCCCCATCAGAACATTTCCAGCTGAAGCAGTCCTGGTGCTCTGATCAGGCCAAGGCTCACTCTGGTGATCATTTTTCCCCTGCATCCTTTTGAGGAATATTCCCTGGCTGAGAGTATCCCCCTTTCAGGAAGCTGTCTCTGGTATTTCATCTCATGTTCTTACCTGAGCCATAGTGACCCATTCTCTACTCCTCAGCAGGCACCCTGTTCAGACACAGGTGCAATGGATCAGGTTGCCACTTGAACGATTGTGGTGATGAACTTAAAATATCAGTGTTGGATTATTAGTGGCCGCTGCTGTGAGTTGGCTTCTCTGACCTGCTGTTAGCTTGCTTTCTTTTCTCTGTACTTTTGCTCAAGTTTGCTAAATTCTTTTGGGGCATTGACATCTTTCAAATCTATCTGTAGCAAAGTTACCCCTGACCTCTTAGAGCAGCAGCTGCCTTGTAATGCTGGCATGTTTTCTAACACAGTCCCAAATTTTGTTTCACAAAACCCTGTGGTTACTCCCTAACTGGCAGCCCACCGAGGACTCTTTTGTTTTAGGCTTTTTCTCCCCAGACTTACTATCCAGTGTTCTGTAGGCAGAGTTGACTCCTTAACTGCATCACCTTTGCAGTTACCCAATCTTTGCTGTTTCATGTAACTCTGATTTAGTGGTAATTGTAATTAACAGATCTCACACTTAACAGGAGAAAGGATCTTTTGTACTGTTACAGATCCCGTGGTATCTACCCTGCTTCCTGTTCACCTTTACTTTGGGTGGTCAGACAGCTAGAGTCTGAAGCCTTATTGCCTTTTTCTCTTTTAAATCCCCTCAAGCAATGATATTTCCTGTTAGTCTGTGCACAAAAACAATATTTGTAAATGCTTCAGTAAAATCCCTTGTTCCAAGCTTTGGACTATGGGGAAGAGAAGAGAACACAGGAGATATACTTTAAAGACAGTACCATCCACTTTTAAGACCCAGCTACAACAGTAAAGCTGAAGCTGAAATCTCAGAAGTAGCCTCTGTTTAAGCACAGAATCTTTTCTAGCTTGTGTGAATGTTTTTTCTCTAGGAGATGATGAGTGTGCCAGTGTTTCATACTGAACAGGGGCTGCTCTGGGAGTTTTGCGTTGGGATGTAAACTCCTGTGAGGAAACCCTGTTAGCAGTCAGACTAGCAATGGTTTTGTGACTGGCATCTGGATGCAGCAGTTTTCTGCAAGGTAGCCTTTACAAGTAGTGCCAATTACTCACTGCCTGAACCCTGGGGCTGTTACCCCAGGCTGCCTGCGTCCCTCTCAAGTGGCGTGTTGCCTCAGCTACTGGGCTTCAGCTGCCATCCTGGCTCCTGTGCTGTGCTCTAGACAAACCATGCCTGTCTCAGTCTCACCCAGCTCTAGCAAATCAGCTGCTGTAGGATCCTGGAGTATCTTAGAAGCCAATGGGACTCGTTTTTTTGCACATATGGTTGTAGAGTCCATCAGCTTTGTTGGCAAAGAGTAGAGAGTCAGGGGTTTATTGCTGTTTCACCTGTATGACACTGCCGGCCAAGAGGGTGGGAATTGCATGCCCCAGCTGCAGAGTTCTTTGCATTGCGGTTGGGTAATGTGGTCCTTAAATGCTTTTTAGGGACTGAGTGCTCTAAACATTCTGAGGCTTTGCTGCCCTTAGAGGGATCAGTGTCTTAAGGGAGCTGCATTTCAAGGTGAATAAAACTGCTTTAGTCTATCAAATCCTCAGTCTGACCCAGTTTTCAGAGTTATAAAACAAGATTACAAAAGGGAACCATCCTGCCTCTTCTGCCTAAATACTTCAGCTTTGTGCAGGAATTGTATGTTCAGACCTCCTTAGCCAGCAGAATCAGAGGTTGTAAGATATGGTTTTGACTTAGGCTGACACTGGAGAAACTCGTAACAGACTTGTGTGCTTGTGTGCTGCATGTAGCTGCTGGACTGATCCCAAACAGCCCTGTGCCATTCAGGGTTACTTCCAGAGCAGAGAAGCTCTTGGATCTTTGTCGACTCCTGTGTTTATACGTAAGGAGAGAGGGGGACCTCAGTGAGCAAAGCAATCTACAAAGCCTCTGTGCAACTTCCCACTTCTATCCCCCTTTGTTCGTTACCTGAAGCCAAGGCTCATTGTTTCTTAAGTCTACACAGAGGCATCCTAATGCTGAGGGTATCAGCAAATGTATACATTGGTTCTTTCTTCTGTCACTGAGGAATGTGGAGTCCTTTGTGTCATTCCTTCCTCCCCCTTTTCTCTTGCAGATAGCCATGGGGAAAATGGGGGGTTGTAATTTACTACCCTGTTAAGATTTTGTTCAGTGCCTATCTCCTGTCATCTGTATCATGGGGTGGAAGGTGCAGAGTCTGAATGTGAGAGCTCTGGCTATGCAGTCACCAGACCAGGAAAAGGTTTCCCAGTGGGAGGAGGGAGTCAGGATCTCCCCCAGCCAGGGGTTTCAGCATTGTCATACCATGCTGCTGGCAGCAGTTGCTTGGTGTCTTACCTCAGTTAGGTCTCGGGGGCTTGGTGTGTGCTAGGATCACAGGTCGACAGCAGTCTCTACTCTCCTGTGCTTTGTGAGATGTACATGTAGCTTCAAGGAGTGCATGTGTAGCTTGAGATGTGAAGAGCTATGATGTGCATATAACCAACTGCTTCTAGAGATGGCAGTTTGAGCACTGCATGCCCTGGAGTTTGGTTAGTGCTCTGAATTCCTACTCTAGGGAGCAGCCTGTGCCAAGGGGACATATGTGAGGCATGCACTTATTCTCACATGGCTGCTTTTCTACTTCTCCCTAAAGAAATACTCTGAGAAATACTCTGATGATGAAGACAGCGAAGGAGAAGATGCTAGTGTCACCCAGGGAGATCTGGAAGCATTGATTTCTGGCCGCTACCCTGTGAAATCATCAGAGGAAACCAGTGACAGCTCTTCTGCAATGGCACAGCCTGCCAGCAAGTGGGTTTGTGCCCAGTCCTCCAACAGCAAGAAGGAGAATCACAACCAGTGCATCACAGAGAAGCTGGAAGTGCTGGCAAAGGCCTACTCTGTCCAAGGGGACAAGTGGAGAGCTCTGGGCTACTCCAAAGCCATCAATGCGCTCAAGAGCTACCACAAACCAGTCACCTCCTACCAGGTAAAACACATTCCCAGGGTGGTGGAGCAGGGAGATAGGTGCAGCATCCTAGCTCTGTTATGAGTCAGATCCCTTCTTCTTTCTGTACATAGAATAGCTTATCTTCAGGCCTTGGGAATTCCTTCCTGTGTGGTGACTTCCATGATGGAAGTTGCGTAGCAAGTGCAAGGTGGGATTCATTGACCACCTGCAGTGTTTTCAGAACAGCAGAAAAGTGGTGTCCGAGCCTTTTGAAGGCCAGGTCTGAGTACTCATGAAGTAAATGCCTTGCCCAGGCACAATGCAGGGACATTTTCACCTTATTCTCAAGCATCAGCAACTGGCCACCATCCAGGATAATATATAAAACTAACTGGTTAGATAAAATTAACTTGACTGTGACAGTACAGCCATTCAGTGTGTGAGTGTTTCAGCCCTGTTCTGCATGCTTGGCCTTTTCCACTGGGTGCTGAATCATGGATGGAGCCTATGTAAGCCTGGGCTAGAGAGGAGGCCATTGAGCAGAATTAGTCCTGCCGCTTACTGATCAAAATGACTGACCAGGCTCTGAGTGGGTAGCCACTCCCCAGCTTGCCCATGATCTTCACTTTTCCAGTAGCGGCTCTGGTTTCTTGCTAGGAAGCCTGTAAAATCCCTGGGATTGGGAAGCGGATGGCGGAGAAGATTCTGGAGATCTTGGAGAGTGGGCACCTACGCAAGCTGGATCACATCAGTGAGAGTGTGCCTGTGCTGGAGTTGTTTTCCAACATCTGGGGAGCAGGGGTCAAGACAGCTCAGATGTGGTATCAGCAGGTGAGTTTAGTGCCTTACACAACAGGTTTTCAGACTACAGTTTGAAAACTGCTGCTGAGTGTAGGAGAATTAATTTCACAAATATCTTCCAGTTGCCAATATCCACAGATGGAATTTGAATCTGGTTTTATAGGAGGAGCTGCAAGACTGGGTCCCGTTGTGGGTGTGTTTGGGAATAATGGAGTGCACCCGACTGAGACTTGCATTTGGGTGGGGGTAGAGGGCAAAGATGGGGAGTGGGGGACATGCTGCCTCTTCTGTTGGCATCATTGCTTGGAGCTCATCTCAGACTGCTCATGGAAACACTGCTAAGAACCAGGCTTGAACCAGGACATCCTGGCCATGAAGGCTCCTGATGCAGTTGCTGGCCTTTTGCCCTGGCTGGCTCTGATAGCTGTCAGAGCAGCCGTCCATCTTGTCTGGAAGTTGTAAAAATTAGGTTGAAGTAACTGTGCCAACTGGAGCAACCCAGCCACTGGGTGGGTTCCTTCTTTAAAAATAGTTTGTCTCCTGAGCACAGAGTGAATGAAGCCTGTTTTCCTAGAGTGTTTGGTTTGTGACTCTATTCTTGGCTGTCTTAAAAATATGGTTGTGTTCATGCTGTAGGCTTTACCTCACTGGGATATTCTACATGTTCCTTTACTTGCATTACTTGTTTTCCTTCAGCTGTAGGAACACAGTGCCTTAAGAACAGTAGCCTTCTGTCAAGTTTAGTTAAGATTCACAGTCACTGTGGGGTGGAGATTAGAGGTGTGTGTGGGTAGTGGGATTGCCTAAATCCCTTCTTTTAGGAATCAGGCCTTAAGTGAGCTCTACATGTGATCTCAGAAGCTGTGACTGGCCTGGACTTGAGACAGGTTAAATACAATCTCCCCAAATCTTGGTATTTGAAGAGGAAAGTCTCAGTAGATGCTTGAATGTCATCACATGGTCTGCACTAGGGTTTCCGGACGTTGGATGATATCCGCACCAAGGCAACTCTCACCAGCCAGCAAGCTGTGGGGTTGAAGCACTACACGGATTTCCTGGAGCGCATGCCTCGGGAGGAAGCCGCGGAAATAGAACAGACCGTGAGTAGCTCAGCCCCAGGCCCTCAGAGGGGAGTACCTGCTGGGACCTGACGGGAGGGTGCATGCTCTAGAAATGTCCCTTGCTGTTATAGCTGAGCTCTTCAGCCTCTCCTCTGAGCAGGGTCAGTGCTCGGGGAACCTTTTTTGGGCATGGGCATACAAGGCACCCACTTTGTCCCATAGGGAGTTTCAGTTTCAGTGACTGGTGAGGAGGAGGATACTTCACAGGTATCAGTTCTATGCACTGCTTTGAAAAAGGCTGCATTTGGCATGGTGGGACGAACAGGTTCCTGCCTCTCATCTTCCCTGAGATGTCTCCTTTCATCCGAGGCCCCTGAGTTGTCTCCCTGGTGCTGCTTCTCCAAAGGAAGCTGTGGGCTGGTTGTTGGGAGTACAGAGCATGGATATCCTTGCTGAAAGCAAAGGGGTCCAGGCTGCACATGGGTGCTGCCTGCTCTGGTATGCCATGGCACTCCAGGATTATGGGGTGCTAAGGCAGTGTACCCTAATGTGAGCAGAGAGCTTGGGGGACACACTGTCATTGCTACCCCTGTGCTCTCTGATCACCATGGAAGCAGCAGCCAGCGTGACCCTGTCACTCGGCCACAGGGCCTGGCCACGAAGAATACACTTCTGCCAGGCTCCTGCTGGGGTGTCAGTCCTGCGTGCTGGATTAGCCATTTCGGTGGTGAGTGGTCCCTTTCCCAGGCAGGCTGGGTCGAGGAGCTGGCTCTTGGGGGTGGGTCTATTGTTATCTTGATGGGATTACTGTGCTCCCCTCCATACACACGCACACACCTCTGATCCAGGCCCAGGAGAGAGAATGAGGGATTAGTCACTGTCTGTGCTGCCTGTCACAGTGAGATCTGAGGAGCTTTTAGGCTCTCGGGTGGGGCTGGGAGTTTTCCAGAAATCTTCATTTAAAGCCAGAAGGGGGGCAAGGACACCAGAGGAGGGCTTGCTCCGCATGAGAAAGGCTTGTGGCTTCTTGGAGCACCTCTGGGGCAAAGGTTAATGGGTTTATCTCTTGCTAATGAAGGATGATCACCAAGAGTGACAAGGGGCTGTGGGCATGGACACTGCCTTCCTGAACCCCAGCCTCTGTGATGGCCTCGTCACTGGGAATTGCTGAGCCCCTAATTATTTGCTGCCAGCAGGGTGATTGGCACAATCAGACCAGGAATACTTTACTCCTGTCCAAGGACTTGGGAGCCTTTCTTAAGCATTTAATGAATGAAGCCATCAGAATTAGCACTGTCTGCACAAAACAGGAGCTGGGGTCCAGCCTGGAGTTGGCTGCTTTAGGGGATGTTCTGATTATATGTGTCTGACTGCTGGGAGCAGCATGTTGGCATCCATTCGCTCTAAAGTACTGGGGCATTTGTGTTTTTCCTGGGTCAGGAAGCCTGGCTCTTCTGCAAAGGCAGAGCTGGCAGGAGTGGACTCCAAGGGACACTTGCAGATTTTCTGCTGCCTTGGGTCCTGCTGGAGAGACTCCCCGTGGGCCCATCTCTGCTTCTGAAGCAGGACCTGTACCATCTTGTGTTGAATTGATTCTCTCTGTGGGCAGGGCTGGCGAGCTTTGCCCTCCTGGCCCACAGGAGAGCTGAAAATCCTCTCCTGCTGTCTTAGAAACCAAAGGCTCTGTCAAGCTGTGCCATACTTTGACTCCTCAGCATTGTTGCAGCTTCCTGCTTGTCCCAACCCAACTTCAGCCCAGTGCCCCCAAGAGCTGATGGCTGATGGTAGTGCCGTGGTAGATCACTATTGTGTGGCAATGTGCTGTGCACCTGCAGGGCTGAGTGGACCCCACCCTGGCTGACGTGGCTACTGACAGCAGGCCAGCCTCCTTGGTGGGGCAGCTTGCCATGCCTGCCAAGTGTCTGCTCTGTGTGGAGACCCTGGAGATGCAGGACAGGCCACAGGGCAGGCACAGGATCCTTTGCTGCCTTGATGGAAAGGGCATGAAGAGACTGGTCTCTGACTCCTCATCCCTCTTTCTCTTCTTGGAGGTCAGACAAGCTGCCCTGGCCCTGAAGCCTGGCCTTGTGTGTGTGGCATGTGGCTCCTACCGTCGGGGGAAACCCACCTGTGGAGACGTGGATGTACTGGTCACTCACCCAGATGGGCAGTCTCACCGCGGGGTGTTCAGCAAGCTGCTTGACAGCCTTCACAGGAGCGGTAAGAGGGCTGGGGTCTGGCACACAGTGCTTGAAGCTGTTCTTAGGATGGCCAAGCTGAGGGGTCAGTGAAGTGAATGACATTCGTTGAAGGGCAGGTGATCGCTTTTCCCAAGAACAGGACTTCTTGTAAGTCCTTAAGAGTACTGCCCTCGATCCTGGCCCTGCTCCATGGCAGCTCCACAGCTAGTGCTAAGGACTGTTGATGCAGCTCAGCATGGCTTCTGCTGTCTGCATGAGCCTGGGTTGTCTTCGGGGTCCCACAGCACATTAAGATACACCTCAGCTGCTGTCTGGACAGTGGGGAGTTTGGGGTGGAGGTGTCAGTCTCTACCTTTCTCTGCCACTCCTCTCTCCCCAGGTTTCCTTACGGATGACCTGGTGAGTCAGGAGGACAATGGTGATCAAAAGAAGTACCTGGGGGTGTGTCGCCTCCCCGGGCCAGCGCAGCGTCACCGCCGGCTTGACATCATCGTGGTGCCTTACAGTGAGTTTGCCTGTGCCCTGCTCTACTTCACCGGCTCGGCTCACTTCAACCGCTCCATGCGGGCCCTGGCCAAGACCAAGGGCATGAGCCTATCAGAGCATGCCCTCAGCTCGGCCGTGGTGAGAGGCCCTGGAGGCATCAAGGTGGCATCTGGTCATACTCTGCCCACTCCCACTGAGAGAGATGTCTTCATTCAGCTGGGGCTGCCTTACCGGGAGCCCTCGGAACGGGACTGGTGACGCCTGGTTGTCACCCAGCACCCTGGGCCTGCTGCTGTGCTGCTGTTTTGAAGGGTGCTGGTTTTCCCTGTGCTGCTCTGTGGTGACTGCAGACTGAGAAACATCCCAGAAAACTGGGGTTCCTTTTAAGCACAGGGCCCTGCTGCTGGTAGAACTGTGTGGCTTCACTCAGCAGAGGCTGTGGGCTGAAACCACACTGGAAGCGCTGTCTGATGGCACAGGCAGCATCTGGCTACCAAAAGGGCTTGCTGCCCATCAGCTACCCTGGCCCTGCTCTCCCTGGGGAAGCTTCAGAAATCTGGGCTGTGGAGCTTTGAGATCCAGCCCTCCCAGTGCTTGGGAACAGGGGAAGTGGGATGCATCTTCCTCTGTCTGAGCACAGACACCCCAAAATCTATGTCCTGAGCTATGTATTGAAGGCTTGGCCCTGTAACAGGCTTTCCCCCTTTTCACTACTGCTGGCAGCTGCTACTGTGGGAATCATGAAGCATCCTGCTGTGCTGCTGCTGTGTCCTTCCTCCATCTGAGCTGACTTGTGTCCTCTGGTGGGTCTCATTGCACAGGGCCGGGTTGCTGCAACAGCCGCCAGCTTCCCCTGGTGCCAGGGAAGCCTTGAAGGAGGCGCAGGGGACCTGATGTGCTGTGCCAGCTTTCTCTCAGCCTGTTGTGTGCCAAGGATCCTCCAGTGCAGAGAGCTGGATGGCCCTGGCCTGGCCCCAAGGGTTCCTTTCCTCAGTGCAGGAGAGGAGTGGGCCTCACAGCTCTGGGAGCTGTGCTTGTGAAGGGTTTGAATGTAACGGCACTGAATGTAACCCAGCAGGGCTGTGTGCTTGTGCATAGGAGGCACGGAGGTAGAGAAACATGAAGAGATAGTTCTAATCTGGGAGAAGCAAAGCTTTCTGATTTTGTCTGTGTGGAAGCCATGGAGTCATTTTGGTCTTTGATCAGAGAAAGAGTGTGTGTGTTTGTGTATGTGTGTACATGTGGCTGGCCCTGTCAGTTCCATGGGAGTGAATTTTATTTCTCAGGAAACCTCAACTATTTTATATTCTGGAGATGAATTTCCCAGAGACTATCAGTGCTCTGTCTCTGTTATGGGTATTGCAGCGGTTCCTCCTGGCAGAGGTGCTGCTCTGCGGCATTGCCTGCCAGCAACGCCGTGCTGGGAGTTTCTGTGCCAGGACCCCGGGGCTGCCTCTGGCTGCTCTCTGAGCCTGGCTTGGCCTCCTGCTCCCTTGTCTTGTGCGGGACCCAGCCACCCCCTCTCTCCACTCTGCCGTGTCTTTGTCACACGTTTGCTGCTAGGGCGGGCATGAGGACATTAAACCTGTTGGGTTTGCACAGTTTCTTGCTGCATTGTCAGCTGTGGCTGCTGGGTACCAGCAGTGGGGCTGGGGTGGTTGCTGGGGAGGCCTTGACCCCAGCAGTGTCATTTGTCAGCCCAGCCTTTCTACTGAACACTTATGGAAATTAATGTCTTCTGCCATGTCTTGGTGCTTTGAAATTTGAAGTATAATAAATTAATCCTCCTCTTTTTTTTTTTTTTTTCCTTGGCATCTCTGTCTTTTTGTTCTCTGCCCCCTGCAACTGTTGGGACTCTTCCCTCTGGCTGGCCAGGAGCCCCTCCTGTGCTGGTTCGTTTCCCTGTTTCCAGTGCAAGCAGGGAGAAGGCAGTGGAGACTTCATGCTATTGGATCACCACTTCTGGCTCTCGGGGCAGGGAGTTGCTGGCCACCATCCTCCCATGGCAGAGTGGGACCTGGCTCATGCTGGCCACGTGGCTGAGTTGGGGCTGGCCATGCCTAGAGAAAAAGGAGCAATTCCGAGCTCTGAGCCTTGGGCTGAGCTCTCACTTCAGGTGTGGAGTCAGGAAGGGATTTCTGTCAGCTTTTCCATATTTACCACGCAGGAGGGTGTATGGGAGCTGGATGCTGCTCTGTCTCCTGTTCTGTGTCTGGAACACAGCTCAGTCTCATGAGCATGGAAACACTTTGGTTGTCCAAGGGGAATCCAAACAGCCTGAAAGCCAAGGGAGCGCGTGGAGATGAGCAGCAAGAAACACTGGCTCAAAAGGGAGATGGAGAAGCTGAAGAGGGCCAGGAGCTGCTGGGATAGGCATAGACTGGGGCAGAGCCAGCAAGGACTGAGCTGGGTTCTCCAGGGGCAAAGGGAAGTCAGCCCCAGAGCAGGGCATGGGGAGTGCAGGGGGAGCACTTTCTCCCCAAGAGGGCTCTGCAGCCCAGGACCAGCCCAGAGAGGGTGGAGTCCTCATCCTTGGGGTCTTCTAGGCTTGGACGGGCAGGGCCACAGCTGGGGATAGTCTTGCCCCTAAGGGAGGTTGGATTGGGGCTCCCCCTCCCTTCAGCACTGCAGGGATGTTCCTGGAGGAATTTTTGTAGAGCTTTATGGCTGGCAGCCCTCGGAATGGGCCCATTTCTGCCTGGACTGGGGCGGGGAGTGGAGTATGGGTCTGCTCACCCTGGCCCCTTGGTCAAGGGAAGCTTGCCTCCAGCTCTGGGTGCTGGGACGAGCCGTTCCTGGAGGGCTGGGGCTGTCCCTCTCACCAGGGCCATGTGCTAGGGACATCACTGGATCTGGGGCAGATGTGGCACTGCTGGCCCCCAGCTCCTTCTCCTTTGTCACCCCCTTCTCCAGGGCCACAATTCACACCCTGGAGCTGCAGCACCACATCAAAGCCCTGGCTCCGCTATATCTGCTACTTTTACTTGGGGGGAGGCCCGTCAGGGGGATGTGTGGGGCCAGGGCTGCTCGGGAGCAGGACTATTCATCCAGCCCCTTGGGAAATGGCAGTGAGGGTGGCCATAGGGCATCAATGTCCTGCAGACACTGCTGGGGGAAACGTTCTGCTCTCAGAGAAGGGGCCTGATGGCTGGCTGTCCCCTCACACCCCACAAATCGCTGCCCAGGAGCTTTGGAGGGGGAAGAGGGCCCTCCTGTGGCCAGCTGCAGGCAGGTGGGCCAGGGATAGATGGGGGCTATCTACCCTGAGTGCAGCCACAGCAGATGCAAAGGGGTGGGAGGTGGAGGAGCACAAGAAGCAGCTCTTCTAGAGCATGCACCCTCCCGTCAGGTCCCAGCAGGTACTCCCCTCTGAGGGCCTGGGGCTGAGCTACTCACGGTCTGTTCTATTTCCGCGGCTTCCTCCCGAGGCATGCGCTCCAGGAAATCCGTGTAGTGCTTCAACCCCACAGCTTGCTGGCTGGTGAGAGTTGCCTTGGTGCGGATATCATCCAACGTCCGGAAACCCTAGTGCAGACCATGTGATGACATTCAAGCATCTACTGAGACTTTCCTCTTCAAATACCAAGATTTGGGGAGATTGTATTTAACCTGTCTCAAGTCCAGGCCAGTCACAGCTTCTGAGATCACATGTAGAGCTCACTTAAGGCCTGATTCCTAAAAGAAGGGATTTAGGCAATCCCACTACCCACACACACCTCTAATCTCCACCCCACAGTGACTGTGAATCTTAACTAAACTTGACAGAAGGCTACTGTTCTTAAGGCACTGTGTTCCTACAGCTGAAGGAAAACAAGTAATGCAAGTAAAGGAACATGTAGAATATCCCAGTGAGGTAAAGCCTACAGCATGAACACAACCATATTTTTAAGACAGCCAAGAATAGAGTCACAAACCAAACACTCTAGGAAAACAGGCTTCATTCACTCTGTGCTCAGGAGACAAACTATTTTTAAAGAAGGAACCCACCCAGTGGCTGGGTTGCTCCAGTTGGCACAGTTACTTCAACCTAATTTTTACAACTTCCAGACAAGATGGACGGCTGCTCTGACAGCTATCAGAGCCAGCCAGGGCAAAAGGCCAGCAACTGCATCAGGAGCCTTCATGGCCAGGATGTCCTGGTTCAAGCCTGGTTCTTAGCAGTGTTTCCATGAGCAGTCTGAGATGAGCTCCAAGCAATGATGCCAACAGAAGAGGCAGCATGTCCCCCACTCCCCATCTTTGCCCTCTACCCCCACCCAAATGCAAGTCTCAGTCGGGTGCACTCCATTATTCCCAAACACACCCACAACGGGACCCAGTCTTGCAGCTCCTCCTATAAAACCAGATTCAAATTCCATCTGTGGATATTGGCAACTGGAAGATATTTGT
>NW_020799105.1:11599799-11608580 GCF_003259725.1 Athene cunicularia
GGGGGGGGGGGTGGGGGATGGTGGTGACATTTCTGGATGCTGAAGGCTCTTGCTTCTCTTTCATCCTGGTGCAAGGGGAGAAACTTGAGGGGCTGGGCTGGGCTGCCCACTGTGAGTCATCCCTGAGCTGGGCAGTCCCTCCTGCCCTGGATGGAGGGAACAGCACTGCCTCACGCAGTCTCCGCTTTGTCCTCTTAATCCTGCGCCCCATCCTCCCAGTCACTTGCAGACCCCAAGCTGGGGGCTAACTCCAGCCTGGCATGCCCTGATGCCATGTGCTCCTCTGAGACCCCTCTTCTGCCCTTGCAGCAAGGCAGGACCTGGCCATGCCCTTACCCCAGCACACCATCTGCTTCCTCTGAACCCTGGGAGGACACACCTGCAAAGAAGGTAGAAGAGATGGGGCTTCTGGGGTGCCTGGGAGGAGGTGCGTGCTGAGCCCCCAGGATGGGTGCAGGCAGGGTGAGCAAAGATGGTTTTAGTCATCTCTAGTGAGGTGTTGCCTGGTTCCTGCTTCCCAGGAAGGGGCTTTGGCTATTCCTCCTCGCCAGCACATCCCCTTCCCACCCTTCCCGGCTGAAAGTTTGATCATCCTGAAAATTAAAAATAAACCCAAACACAGTGGCACTTAGAGAATGAGTGGAAAGTCAGGGAGCTAGGACAGGTACTCAGCTCCTGCCGCAAAGCCCCTCACTCCCACCCTACCATCCCTGCACACCCAAGGTGGGTCCAGACTTGGGGCTCAGGCAATTCCTGTCCCCCCATCAAGTGTCTCTCTGTCCCCCAGGGTGCAAGGAAGAAAAAGTCACTGCAGCTCTGAGCGTTAGGCAGCTATTACTACCCTGCAGGGAGGACACCCATCCTTAGCTGTCATGCTTGTCCTTGTGCAGGGGTTGGGGGAAAAGGGGTGCAGAGGGGGTGGTTTGGCTCCTAACACTGGTGTTTTGTATTAATGAGTAAATATTTGCTAATGGCAGCAGAGCCAGGCGAATGTAAGGGAGCTGCTCCCCCCGCCGGAGCAGGCAGGGAAATGAATATGAATTTATCATGATTAGGTGAACCCAGCAGGGAGAGCAGGAAAGAGAGGGCTAGGCAGGGAGGGGTGGGTGAAGATGGATCTGTGCAATAAAATTAAATAAGGACACCAAATAGAGTCACTTCTCATGCGCCTGCCTGCCCTCCCGCGTGCGGGGCCTCTCCCGCCTCCTGTGCTTCTCTGGCTTTGCTGATTTCTCTCTTTCCTTAAATTTATGAGGCCAATTATGAAGATGAGGTTGGAAGTTCTCGGAAGTTCACTAAATGCAAAGTGCGGTCCCTGCTGTTCCCATCAAATTAATTAACCAAGTGCTATTGATGGCCAGGGCGACATCGGCATGGCATGGAGTGCAAGGGAAGAGCTGCTGAGGTGCAGCTGAGGGGGGCCTGGCTGGGGGCAGAGCACCCTGCGCGGGGCCTCCTCAGGGCCAGTGGATGCAGAGTGAGAGCCCTGCCTGGGCAGCTGGTGGGCAGCAGGAGCAAGGGATGCAGCAGGAGATGCACCAGGTCCTTGGTATCACAGACTGTTTCCAGCACTGGTGGTCTCTGGCTGCAGGAATATCCACCCGGGTGATGACAGGGCTGCCCTGATGGGAATATGGTGTGGCTGTGTGGCAGGATGCTGTGCCATGTCCCATGGTGGAGGCCACAGAAAGGGCTGATGGTCAGCGAGAGCCTGAGCGGATGTTCATGAGGAGCAAAGCCTGGAGCTGGTGCCCTCCCAGGATTGTCCCCCCCAGCCAAGTGGGGGGATGCTGACCCTGATCCATGGGGGTGGTCATGCGTGGTAGACAAGTGACTTTCTCTATAGCTTAGCAGTGGTGGTGCAGCCAGGACAGGCCTACTGCCACCTTCCCCAGCTCCCCAAGTCCCAGCAGTCCTCCCTGCCTCATTTTTCCTACCTGCACGATGGGAAACAAGCTGCCTGTGACTTGTAGGTAAGATCTCACGAGTGGAGTGCCCCAATTCAAAACAGGCCCTTGGCCATCCCTAACCTTCTCGTGAAGCAGCCCAGCTCTGCGCAGGGCTCAAGGAGAGGGTGGGCCGCTTCATAGTGGGGGCAACGACCACGTGCTTTAAGCACACCAGCTCTTATGGGGCAGATCCTGTGCCTGGAGTAGCCATGTCATGCGTGTCCCCCTCTCCCAGGTAATGGCTTTTGGGGGTGGTGTCCAACATGAGACCCATGTCTGCCCTGTTCCACGGTGCAGAGATGCCTCCTCTGTGCTCACTGCATGTGTGAGCAGCTGGGATGCTGCTGCAGAGCTGCTGCAGCGCAGAGGATGCGAGTCCCCAGGCTGCTCAGGTTCATGTCAGACACTGGGCAAACAGCTCTTCCTTCACCTGTCTCCGGGGGCAGATTCACTCAAAGCGGTTTGCACATTGCTCAGATAAGTCTCTCAACACTGGCTGTGCTACAGCGAGTGCTTGAGGTTGTAAAAGGGTCCAGTACTGAGGCCCTGGATCAAACCCAGAATATCTCCACTTGCTGCATGGCCACTCTATACCTCAGTTTCCCTCCTTCTTGCATTTCCTGAAGCTGTTTGCTTTTTGGACTGGGTGCAATCATATCCCAGTTCCTGAGGAGCCTTGGTAGCATCTAGTGGCTGTGAGATGTAGTCAAATAAAGGCTCAGACCTCACCCCCAAGCCAGCCTTGTTTCACACCAATTATGTGTGCCATAAGGCTCCCTGCTTGTGTCACCCTGGCACAGGGACCTTCCCCTGTAGCGCCATCAGGTCCTGACTTAAATCCTTCTGCAACTGCCGCCTGGGCCCAAGAAAACCAGCATGCCTGAGGAGTGAAAGATGCAGTCTGTGTCCTCGGACCAGGGATCTCCCAGAGGGGAAAGGACACAGAGGTCTCAGGGAAGGCCAGATCTGAGCATCCCTGCATGTGCCCAGCTCCTGGCACGGCTCTGGCCATGTGCCTCCACCTCTCCTGCTCCCACTTCTCTTCACTGGCTCTACTCCTGCCCTGGTGATCAATGGGCTCTAGTCGGGCTGGAAAAAAGCACAGAGGCATTTACAAACCTGCTGTCTCCCCAACAGGGCCATAACTCAGGCTCCCCGTCACTGCGGGGAATGGGAGGCAGGGGCTCCTGCTCCAGCGGCAGCAGTGCCGACGTTTCCCCTCTCGTGGTAAATGCATTACTTGCGGATAATTTACCTGCTTACGTCAAGTTTTAAAAAGAAATAGACTGGCTGCTCTGCAGTTCCTGACATTTGCAGTGTGTGTGTGTGTGTGGACATACTTGTCTATCCAGAGGAAAAAAGATCACCTAAGCTGAAAGGAGCAGTTTACAAATGCCTGGACTTCAGAGCTGCAGTCCCTGTGTGGAGTCTCTGGTGTCTAGTACTGAGGCTGAGCTCTCGCCATGGTCTGTCCCTCCCTGAGGTCTGCAGCCACCCACCTGCCCTCGCAGGGCTGCCCAAATGCACCGGGGGCTGCTCAGGGCTGGGTGCCCCATACTCCCCGCAGTGTGCCGGTCCTGTCTCCTGCCCGCACTTCTTCTCCAGGGCAGAGCACCGGAGGGCGGTGGGGTGGTGGGGATGGATGCTGGTGCAGCTGCCCTGTCTCCCGTGGGTGAGGACCTTCCTGGGGACCCTGGGCTGCTGAGAAGGTGCTCCCGGCCGTCCAGCCCCAGTGCGGTGGGCTCTGGCAGCCGCCATCCTCGCAGGCAGCAGAGGGAGCTGGAGGACTGGGTATTGGCAGCTATGGGCAGGCTGCAGGCAGCCGGGGCTTGTGTTGGGGCGCTACGGGCACCTCCAGAGCTGGTCCTCCATCCCCTCTCTGGGCTTTGAGGGGCTCAGCCCTCCTGCTTCATTCTGGGGGGCCATGCATCTTCTCTCTGGCTGGACCCTGCCATGTCCCTTGTCCCCTCCGTAACCGGCCGGGAAGGGTTGCCCAGTGCTTCCTATCACCCTGAGGACCTGCCTGGGGGGGACACAGCAAGGTCGCTGGGGAGCCTGGCTGGATGTGATGGGGTAAGGCCTCCATCCCTGGGCAGCATCCCAGGGCCAAGGGGGAGTCTTGCAGCATGTGGCGGGTGCCTGTCACTGCCGTCCCCCAGTCTTGCCCATAGGGATCTGATTTATGTCTGGGCCAGCCTGCACTGACCTCCTACTTTGGCTCAGGCACTATAACTAATGGCAGGTCAGCAGAGCTACAGCGAAAGTGAAGTGGCTGATAGGGGGCTGTGGAGGCGAGATGCAGGGTAGGGAGGGGAGGCTGCCGAGGCTCCCGGTTACAGTGGCACAGCCACCCAGAGCCAGGGACAGCAGTGCTGGAGCAGATGTAGCTCCTAGCCTGTCCCACTCCACCCTGTCCTCCACTCCTGAGGGCTCCTCCTGACCATGCTCTCCTCCTGCTTTAACCACAGGAGCTCCTGGGTCAGCAGCATCAAGCAGAGGGCTGGCTCTTTGTTGGGGGGAAACCAAGGCACTCATGGCTTCACGAATATTACCAGCAGAGCCAGGGAGGGCATCAGGTATCTAAGCCCAGCCCAGCCCAGGACTCACTGGGATGAGGGACCAGGAAGACCTGGCACATGTACAGTAGAGTGTGGTGCCACAGTTGGTGGCCTGAAGCATCCTGCTTGGTCTGTTGCTCCCACCACCTGCTTGATCCATGAGCCCTGGGGTGCAGAAATCTCCTGTGGGCATTTACAGTCCTCATGTCGCCCCTGTGGGACATGTGGGACACATGGGCCCTGTGTCACTCAGCCCCATCACAGCATACTCTCCATGTGTTTCAGCAACAAGCCCTGTTTGTTTTTCCAGCTGGACTGGAAAACAGCTGGATAACCAGCCCAGAAACACAGACAGGCTATGGGAGCTGAGCTTTGGGGACGGCTATATCAGCTGCCACCCCAATCCCTGCCTGCAGCAACTGCTGAAGTGGAACCTCAGCATGGCTGTAAACCTTGATATTCACGTACCCACCAAGAAGGTATTCCCCGTCCTGGGATGATGTCGGTCTGACCTGGCTGTCTAGGTGGTCTGAGTGGGTTGAGGAGAGCCCTTCAGGATGCTATAAAGACCACCTGCCCTGCTCCTGGTTGCACACTGAGAGCTTCCCACTGTTTGGCAATAAGGGAAAACATTTTAAGAAGTGACAAGAGCACAGGAAGAACATTTCCAACTCCTGAAGCTCTTCGAGAGCATTTGCACAACATAGTGATTTCCTCACTGTCCTGTGCTTGGGACACAAGTGCTCCCCCAGGGGTTGCACTGCCATGGTGTCATCAGTGTGCCCCTGGCCGGGGTTTCCCTGCCCCAGCAGGAGCCCAGATTTGCCTTGGCAGTGGAGGGGAAACAAAAAAAATCTTGACCACAGTCCTGTTGCTTTGAAGGTCTCCCACCCCTTGGCTGCACTGCAGGAGTTCCCTGCTTGCCCAGGATCCTGACTGTCCTGATTTGGCTTGATTTTACCAAGAGGAGCTCCCTCTCTACAGTGCATTTTCCATGCAGCATGTGCTCGTTTGGGGACACACCCAGAGGGTGGCACATGTGATCCCAGGGGCACAACAGGGTTCTGAGATTCATGGACAGTCCCTGGGGTGAAACCTGCACCCCCACGAGGTGTCTGCACAAACCTCACCCTCAAGATTACCTCTGAGACAGGGCTGGGGCCAAGCTTTTGGCAAATGTTTGTATTGCTGTTGACTGGAGTTAAACACTGGTCTTGCCCAGATTTCAAGTTAATGCTGCATATGTGATGCAGCCTTGCTGAAACCCTGCCTTTGCTCTCTGCCGGGGAAGGATAAGAAGGTAGCAAACCATATCCATGTAAGACATTTGGACGTCCCCAGAGATCAGCAATATCTGTCTGTCTGTGGTAGGAAGGGCTCTTTTTGGGTGGGCTGTATTGCCAAGGGCTGGGCATGCTGGTTGCCCCTGCTTCAGCCAGACACACAGGGCTCCTGCGAGCTTCAGCTGGCACTGCCTGGCCACCTCACAGATTCAATGGGTCTGTCATGGTCCCACCAGGCTTCCTGCTGCTGTTTGCAAACTACAGCATCTGCTGATGTCCAGACTGACACTTGCTGTGCTTTCCAACTGATAACACACATTCCTGCTCCCTATTTCTCAACCAATGAATATTAACTTTGCAAGACTGCAGGCATCCTTGCAAGCAACCCCCTTCAACAAGTTTATCAAGTCCTTCCCATGACTCCATTTCAGGTCAGTTTGCAACTTTATGGGGGTAATTATTTATATTTTTTTTAGGGTCCTTCTTAGGGCTAAGCCAGGTTCAGGAAACAGCAGCTTGTGGTTTGCACCACCTTTGAGCACTGACCACTGACAAGTCTGGATGCAGCATCCAAAGATCAGCCCAGCTGGGGAAGCATGTCCTCTAGACTGAACCTGCTGCAGAAGTGGGAGATCGGTGTATTCCCAGCCAGCTCTCAGCAAAGGCGATTTGTTTGAAACAATTTCCATGGTCTCTGCACTTAGTCTGGCCACTGGCTTTGGGAGAGCAGGTTAAATTTATGCTGCTAGACAGCACCAGAGGCTGAGCTTCTGCATGCTGAAGAAGCTGTTAGAGGATATTTCTGTTTTCACTCTGAATGGGCCTAAAATTAGATCTGGGATGTAAAAGTTGTTGAGTACAGATAGGTGAGTCCAACTCCAGATTAACAGCTTTTACTACGGAGCTGAGATGCTCCCACTGACAGTGAGTGCTGTTTGGGATCAGTTTTGCTTCAGCAGTAGTTCAAGTTTGGCAACACCCCTTTGAAGGCCTGGGGATGTAGAAGGGGCAGGGGGAGCTGTAAATAAGTGGGAGCTTTAAAAAACTCTCTGAAATGACCAGTAAATCCCTCAGGACATGACAGGAATCACTCATGGATCCTTCCTGAAGAAACCCAGGTCTTCACCGAAAAGTAAAGCTACTTTCAAAAGCACAGTCAAAGCAGCACAGTGTCGTGCCTGGGCAGGGAGCAGCCTGCATCTGAGCCTCCTTCTCCAGTGCCCAAGGACAGTGACATCCCCTGGCAGGTCCCTGTGCCACCCTATCCTTGCGCCTTGCTGTGTTCTGCCTGGAGTTGTGGGGATGCACATCACAAAGCAAAAGAGATGGAGACCCTATGGACGGGCATAAGGTAAATAACACATGCTGGATCCAGCTGTAACCTGCAGCAGGATGGCTGCTCCATGCTGTGCTGCGGGGTCAGAGGGTGTGCAGGGGCTGCATCCCCTTGGCATCACCTACAGGGGCTGACGGCTACCCAGACCTTCCCCACACACAGAGAAGATGGAAGAACCTCCCCGGTGAGGCCTCTCAGCATGTCTGTATGGTGCCAGCAGGGCTGGATCCAGGCTCCTCTCTTGGGACCTGGGCAGAAGGCACTTGGTGGGGTTATCTATAGCCCACTGAGACAACCCGCAAGTCTGACCACATCTGTGGGTGCTATTCAGATCTCTGGGCAGAATACAGGGAATGAGTTGCCGCCTGCACATCTTCTTTTCCTGTACCCTGGTGAAAACACAAAAGGGGGCTGAGAAAGTGGGGTAAGCAGAGGTGGGGGATAGACCAGACTTACCTCCATGCTGGGAAGCAGCAAGGGGCATGCAGGCAGCTGGATGGGTGTGGGGACACCCAGCTGCCTCAGGTGGGTGGCAGTGGGGATATCCGGGCACCCCATCCTGGGGCTGTGGGGTGCTCATCTTCACTGTGCACCCCTCATTGGGGGGATCACAGCCCCTCTTCCCCAGGAGGTGCTGGATGCAGCTCTCTCCCACCCTCACTGGCAGCTGTGGCTGTCTCTTTGCCTCCAAAGGCACAGCCATCAGTGTGCTCAGTGAGTAGGGATGGCCATGTCCCCCGGGGGGGGTGTGTCTGAACCCTCCCAGCTGCCTTCTCCGAACCTCATCGCAAGTTACTGCTTCCCATGAGCACCCCAGGGACCCCTCGAGTGCTTGTTCAGCCTCACCCCGATAGCCACCCCATCTCTGTGTTGGCCAGTGTTGGTGTCCCCACTCTGCAGCAGCTGAGCCTCCACCCCAGTGACGCTGTCCCAGCCCCTCTCCACCACACAGACCTCCCCCCGCACTTCACATGCTGCAGCAGATGGTGGAGGTGACATTTGTCTGAGAATGACGCACTTGACGGTGGCGGTGTTGCCCCCTCCTGCCTTCACCCTGGATGGAGGAGCCTTAAGCCCACCTGGCAGAGGCAGGATGGTCAGGCACAGGCTGGGGTGTCCCCCCCAAGCCCCCACCTCTGCCACAAGCCCCCCAGACCTCTGCACCCCTTGTCTGTCTGCATCCCCAGCAAAACCCCTTTCCCTAGGGGCTAGGGCACTGGGGCAACTGGGGGGCACTGTCCCCGAGAGTGAGCGCCCATCACTGCGGGGTGTTTGGAGGGGGGGCGGGCGCTAGGGAGTCCTGTTTGTTCTCTGTTTTCTGCCTTAATTAGAACCCAGAGAGACCAGGCGAAATCGCATTAGCGCGGGGCCCCGGTGCGCTGAGCCATCCATCTTTTTTTATTACAGCGTAATGGGGCTGCTCGCGAGGCGCCGTGCGATTTGTCACAGGCCTCGTTCCCTGATAACGGGCATTTGTCATCACTTTCTTCCCGTGTTAATGTCATCATCGGCGAGCTGACAGGCAGACCCGTTGAGGGAGCACTGGCGACAGACCACATCCGTCAACCTAATATTTCCATGGCTGTGGGGATCAGCCGGGCTGCAAACACACATTAAAGTGCTTATGAGGGGAGAAAAAAAAAAAAAAAAAAAAC
>NW_020799105.1:11608630-11622961 GCF_003259725.1 Athene cunicularia
GGGGTTGGGGGGGGGGGGAAGGTGACCCTGCAGTGGGGTTGCTCCACAGCTGATTAAGGACAGGAATGGGGTGTGAGGTGCGTTAGGGTCAAGGCAGAGGGGGCTGAGCACGGCACAGACAGGACTTTGGAACACTCTCTGCAGCCGCAAACTGGGAACGTGGGCAGGAGAAGTCTGGAGGGCCAAATCTGTGACGAGCCCCCCCCCTACAGAAGCAGCCAGCAAGGAGACCTGCCCCAGACACTGAGGCCAACTCAGCAAGGGGGCTCAGGTTCTCACCCCATAATATTTGGCTGTTGCCATGGAAACAGGTGGTGGTGGTGATGAGGAGGAGTGTGGGAAGCAGGGGGTGTGTGGTACCCTGGGTTTTCGTGGTGGGGGAGTCTGTTTTCTGTGCTTTTCTGAGGTTCCTGTGATCATACAGTACAGGGAGGTATGGGTGGCATTTTTTCTTTTTTTTTTTTTTAATTAGCATTTGGGGTGTTTGGGAGGGGTTTGGGGTAAGTGTCTCAGCCAGATCTACTCCCTGCCCACCCGGCTTCCACAATTTCCTGGTACAACCCCTATTTGCCCAGCAAAGTGTGAGTCCAAGAGCTCTGATGAAGCCCAGGGGGATCCAGAAATGGGGACCAAAATGCTTCCTCTGCCCAAATCCAATCCACAGGTCCCCTGGGAGAAGTCCCTGATGTTCCCAACCTGTGGCTGGACATGGTGCCCGAAGATCGGGCACTGGTAGGGAGCAGGCAGCCATGGGCAGTGCTCAGGCAGCTGTGGGCAGGATTCAGACCCTGCCTACTGCAGAAGAGGAGCATGAGGTTTCAAAAATGTGGCTGTGCACGAGCCTTTACCCGCACGTCCCCCATCCCAGAGGATGGGCAGGGGCAGGCTGTGAAGAGGGCCACGTGTCCCATAGAAGGCTCCGGGCACTTTCATTCATTGCTCTTCTCTTTTTTTTTTTTTTCTTTATTTCTGTCCTTCCTTGTTTCAGACACAGGCTCTGTGCATGTGAGAGTCAGGTCTGGGGGGGAGGTACATGGCTTTTTAGAGACCTGAACCCTTTATGTGCGCGCGCACACACACACACACACACACACTCATGCATGCACACACACACACACACACACACACACACACACACACACCCCTCCTCGAGTCATTTCTATTAGTGCACCCAAAAGTTTGGCTCCCCGGCCAGCGCCTGGGGCTGTCACCCAGCTTTGGGGGTTTCTAGGATGGGGAGATCTGGGAGGGGGAGTAATTATCTCCAAGTACTGTTGGGAAAACTGAGTCATGGAGCAGGGACATGTGGTCCTCACCACGCTGTGGTTACGGGTCATCCCATCACCAGCAGCATCCGACAAGTCTGCAGATGTCAGGGAAAAGGTGTCTGGGAAATTTTCTCAGTCCTGACCGGAGGTGGCCGGGTTCCCAGCCCCGTGACATCCCCAGCCAGGTCACCAGCACCCCCCGGCAGCAAACCCTGCCACCAAACCCTCCCTTCACCCCAGGTCCCCACCATAAATCACTGCCCTCCATTGGCCGAGGACCTTTTAAAAAGGATTTATTAGGGGGGATTTAAGCACAGGCAGCAATATGGTTTCATAAATCGAAAGGCAATAGTGCTCATCATTACCAGTTCATTCAGGGGGTGGCATCCCTGCTCCCCCCATTCCCGTGGCCATGCTAACAGCCCCCTCCCCAGCGCCGCTGCCTCCGCTGCTCCCCTTCGCCTCCCAGTCTGTGGAGACCAAGAGCGTGGAAAATCCCCAGACAGGGAGTGTAAATGCTTGTTCTTTGTAAATGAAGAACATAATTAACATTAAATTAAGGTAATACAAATGAAGACAACACAGAGCCTGACAGGATGAGTGTTTGGGGAGGCAGTAGAGAGAAGTGATTCATATTTTTAATTTACTGTACAAATAGACTAGCAGGGCTGGGGGGAAAAGGGCCATCCAAGTGGAGTGGGGATTTTTTTTTTTTTCCCACTGTTGTTTTGCTGTGCTTTAAGCACACAGTGACTATTAAAGTCAACTGCCCATATAATAGGACATCTCCTACATGACTGCTCTCCGAGAGGCAGCTTGCTGTAACAATAAATTCTGGGAGTGCCATCTGCTGGTGCACACCCTCCGCCGGGCACCCTTGCCTTGGCCACCCCGATGCCGGGCACCCACACCCCGACCAGCCCCGGCATCCCGCACCTGCTGCAGAGACCTGCTCCTGTAGAGCACTGGCCACAGACCTGCCAGCATTAACACAGAATTATTATTTTTCTATAGGTTAACAAACACCTTTCTTTTGTCCTAAATACACCCTTAATATTTTTATTTTTTTTTTAAGAGGATGTCGAGAAATATTTTCGGCTTTTAACAGAAACAAATCACTGTTCTGCACCCCTCCGAACTGCTGGGTTTCAGCTGAGTGCCCGTACAGAACACAGTAAAAAGTCACCCATTCTAGGTTTTTCCCTGCAAAAAGACTCTTGACCAGCATCCGTGTTAACCACAGGAGCTGGCTCTGCACTTTAAGGAGATGAGAGCGCTGGGCTCAGCCTGGGGACACCGCGCTGCAGGACGACTCAGCCAGGAGTGAGCCAGGTTTACCACAGCAGGAGGGTGTGCATGGGGCTGTGGCAATCTGGAAGGGGCACACAGCCACCACCACCACCATGTCCTTGTCCCCTTTCCTAAGGAAGTCCTGCCACCACTGTGCAAAGCAGAAAGCAAAGGCACCAAGAGAATCCATTCCTGGCTGAAATCACCCTTCCCACGCAGAAGATACCCTGGGACTGTGCCAAGAGACTCCCACTCTATGCCAAAACTGGAGAAGGTGTTTCACCATCTGGGGGGGTTTCTTAATTTTGGGGGTGCAATCTTTGCTCTCTGGGTCACTTATGTCCTGGCAATTATTACTGTGAGCAGTGCTTGTGGGTCTGGGGCTGGCTGGGATAGTGGTGGTAAGGAGCTGGTCCTGGTTCCTTGCTCCATCATTTGCTGTGTCTTACTCCTTTGCTGCCTTTTCCTCTCCCCTTCTATGGTCACCTGATGATCTGCCCCCAAGGTGCCTGGGACAGCACCAGCCCATTGCCTGAAGCTTTGCCAGCCCCAAAGTGCAGCCAGGGCCTCTTGAACATCTCCCCTGAGGCACTGGGAAGGGCAGAGGTGCTGGTGCAGGACAAGTCCTGTAACCAAAAGTAAGATGTTTCTCCTGCTTTTGCCTCCTCCACACTCTGAAGGCATGTTTGCACCCCTGGCTGACTAGGAGGATGTGGAGTGCTCCAGTGTGGGCACTGGGAGATGTGCGGAGGCCCATCCTGCAGTCTCAGACCCCCTCTGAGCACTGATGTCAAGTTTTGGCCAGGGCTTGGCTGTCCGTTAGCCTGGGCTGCTCCCCATGATGTACCTTGCCAGATGCACCACATCCTTGCTGCTGTGCAGCCCCGCAGCCAGGTCTCCTTGCTCCTGAGGAGAAACCAGAGAGGGCTGATGATGGAGCCCCATGCCACACTGGCTCCTCTGTCAGCTTTGAACAGCCTTGACCAGCTGGGGACTTCAGGGGTGTAAATCACCCCAAACAGCTCAAATGTGTCCTGGCCCCAGGCTGCAGCCACAGGGGCTGTTTGCATACTGACCTCCCCGCAGGGAATGCCCCCCGTGTCCTGCATCCTCCTCCTGTGGCTGCTGCACTGGAGGCACGGACGAGGAAAGCCTGCATGAAACCACCTGAGTTGAAGGGGACAATTGTGTCAGCCCAGGATGGGTTGTGCTGGGGGCTCAGCCCTCCACTGTGGCACGATGTTGCTTTGGGGTCCTCAGGGCTGGGGCACGATGCTGCGGCGCAGTTTCAGGTACCCTAGAGTGACAAGCCACCTTGTGGGACTGCTCAGCTCCAGGGCTTCTCCTCTGTTGGTAAGACAAGGGGCAAGGACCAATCCTGCACCCACCTCCCTGGGGCAGCGGGATGCTGCTCCAGCTTCTCTTTCTCCATACAGAAGGAGGCAGGAGCCTTGCTGAGGTGACAGGGACAGTTCACTGTTAGGACACCTGGTGAATCTAGTGAAAGAAGGTTTCAGCCTTATGGGCTCATTGGGTCCCCATCATCATCAGGATCCATCTCCCAGGAGCCCATCCCTGCTGGAGCCATAGGGACTGGGAGCACTACCAGGGTCTGAATGCTCCTTGGCTTGTCTGGCCACAGCCTGGCGACACTTGCTGCCTCACCAGCCACCAGTGCTGGTGCAGGGACACCAGGGTGTGTCCAACAAGACTTTGTCAACTTCCAGTCAGGATGTGACTATGCACCTTGAGCCAGGCACCCACTATGAGAGTTTCCCTGCAAGACCTGGAGATATCCAGTGGTGGACCATGAGTATTTCCCTGAGGAGCCCATTTCAAAGTATCTGGAGAGTTCAAACTGGGGCCTTCTTTCCCATTCCAGTTTGGCTGGAGTGAGCTCCAGCCCTCCATATATACGTCAATGCTTAAACTCACTCACCCTTTAACACTGGTGACACCATGAGAAGACAATTATGCATTTGGAGAAAGTCACCTTCATCTTCATTTCTGCAAACCTTAAGAGGATCAGAAGCATTTCCAAGCATGAGAGTAATTTCTCGGACTCTTCTTTGCACCTTCTCCAATCTTTGAAGGTCTGTTTGGACACTGCTAGAGCTTAGAACCTTACCCTCCCCAAGCAGAACCAGTCCTTTTGGAGGCCTGAATCCAGAATACTGATTTGGACATGGTGAAGCAGCTCAGGGCTCACCCAGCCATATTCTTCACAAGAAGCCTGCCGTGGAGTGGCTGGGAATGTCTCCCTGAACAGGGCAAGCAGAGGGGAAGCCCAAATCCTGCTTTTACAAGAGTAACTTGCAGCTTGGACTGACAGCCCTTAAACAGAGATCTTGTCCCAATATCCTAAAAAAAAGCTGATGAGAAGCTAGTGCCCCATGAGCATGGGGTTTTCTCATTCCCACCCTTTCAGGTCCTGACGGAAGGAGGATTGACCTGTCCCTTGATGTGGGACCCTCAAAAGGGTCCCCAGGAGAAAATGCACCTGAAAGGCATGATAGGATTTTGCCAGGGACCTCCAGTCCTTGGAAAGAGGGGACTTCTGGCTCTGGTGGTGTCTGAATCCCTGCCAGAAATGGGTCCTGACCCATGTTTCCCAGGTCTGCCCCATCTCACCAGCCAGCACAGAGCAGTCCTTGGCCATAAGGCAACACCCTGGCTCCTTAGCTGTGCCAGGACCCCAAAATGGGGGGCTGCTCCCAGGGGGGGCCATTGCCTCCCACATGGAGGGCAGGAGGCATCTTCCAAGCCACCCCACATGCTGGGTGGGAGAGATAAATAAATACCAGAATAAATAAATACAAGTGGCAAAGAGGCCTGAAATGATGCTGTCGTTTGCTGGGAATGAGAGACACAAGTGTAATTTAGGTTTTGATATTATGAAAGTCTCGCTGCTCTAAAACAGCAGGGCACTCAGTGCCTCATTAATAAAGGATAAACTTGGAGTCTATTTACAATGCACTTTTTGGGGTTATTTACACTCCATTATACATATGTAATGCTGCACATATTTACCGCTCTGTTCTGCTGCCGAGAGCAGCCAAGGCAGGAGGGAGACGGAGTGGGAAGTGGCTGATGCTGTGGAGCCGTGACCCCTGCTTTGACTGATGGCCTTTAAATGGCTTGAGATGCAGGGTTGCCCCAAGCCAGCTGCTGAGCATGGTGGGGCTAGGACCAAGTACTGGGGTCCCAGTATGGCCCAGTCCCTGTCCTCACAGGATCAGTGCCCACCCATCCCAGAGGCATCCCAAGATTTTGCCAAGTGATTCAGAAAGGGTGAGCTCCTCACCAAGTGACCACAAGCACCAAACACACAAGCTGTGGGCCCATCACAGAGTTAGCAACTAGAAAAAAGAAGGCTAAATTATCTACAACAAATAAATCATGCTTGAATTGACACTAGAGGGTTTTGGCCATACAGCCCTCCCCACCGCCCGGGTTTTACCTCTTAGCAGAGCAAAATACTATTGTTTCCCTGTAAACCATAGCTCCCCAGGGGTCTGCCAGCCTGGGAGCCCGCAGCCCCATGGTGTTTGTAAGAGCTGCTGTGAGGGTCCTGGGTGATGCAACTGCCATGCCCACAGCAGTCCCAGGAAACAGGGCAGCCCCTGACACAGCCCCCAGGATTCAGGGAAAGGATGTGAGAGAGGTTGTGTTTAGAGAGCACCTCAGGGTGCATCAAAGGGATGTGGGTGCACCCAGGACCCCTTTGCCCTCAGCAGAGTTTGGAAGGGTGCAGAGGTCCCATGGGAGCACTCTCTGCAGGGCCAGCACATGAGATCAGGCAGTGAGGGGCTTTCAGCAGGCTGTGGAGGGGCCTGGTGGCTGGGTATTCACTCCAGCTCTGAGCTGCTCAATATCTCTTCTGTGACAGCCTCTGGGTTTGCATGATCAACATGCGTTAGACACAAGAGGCTGGGAGCCACGCTGACCTAGGAAGGGTGACTTTGACCTTTCCAGCCAGGCACAGTGTGGGAAAGGACAAGCCCCCTGTCCCATCCTGCTCCTCCCCAGCACTGGAGGAGCACCCACCTGTGCCAGCACACTTTCAGCTTGCTGCTGTCGCCAAATGATGGCTCTGAAGGCAATGCTCTTTATTAAACACCTCGTGCAGGGCAGCTCTTGGCAAGTCCACATACCCAGGAGTGATGTGAGCCCCCTGCCCCCAGGAGGTCCCCTCATCTCTGGGAGGGCATCTCTTCCAGCATGGGGTGATGCTGTCAGTGCAAGCCTGGTGCATCACTGGGGCTCATCCTGGCTGCAGGCTGCAGCCTGGTGAGATGTCTTGGGAGGTCCAGAGCTGATTGAGTCTGATAAAATTGAGCCTTGCTTGCCTCCCCAGCCCCCCACCAACCCCCCATCCCACCCAGATCAGGGTAGGGTGGAGACTGAGCCCTCCAGGGCCCTGCTCTCCAAGGCCCCATAGCCATCAAGCTTCACCATCCCAGTGAGGTGGGCTGGGATGGAGAGGAAAGAGCGGCGAGTGGCAAAGCTATGGCTGATCTCCATGAAGGTTTTGTTCTTGGTCTCAGGGATGATGAGGTAGATGTACAGGGCCACCAGCAGGCAGATGCTGCAGAAAACCAAGTAGCAAAAGGCACCAGCTGACATCTGGGGACAACAAGAGAGCAGAGATGGGGCAGAGAACCAGACACCCTCAAGCTGAGCATGGCATGAGGCAGTGTCCCCTCTCATCACCACTCCCTAGGCTGGCTTTGGCCAGCACTGAGCTGAGCCAGGAGCATGGGCATCCCTTGTGTTAAGTCTGGCTTGGCACCCCATCCTGGGGGAGCAACAGGGTCATGTCCAATCCCTTCTCTTCCCACAGCCCCTATGGACCAGTACCTGCAAGAAGGGGAAGATGAAGCCAATGGTGAAGTTGCAGATCCAGTTGAGGGACCCCCCCATGATGTAGGCAGCTGGGCGGTGTGACTGCGTGAAGAGCTCGGCTGTCATCAGGAAGGGGATGCCAGCTGTGGAAGGAGGGGACAGATCTAGGGTACAGGGGACAGGCTGCCTCAGGCACCCCTGGGGTTGACAGGTCCTGCCCATCTCAGTCCTGTGGACAAAGGGCTGGAGCCCAGCAAGACCCACTGGTCAAAGGGGTGGTGCTGGGAGGGCTGGAGGAGATGAGGAGCATGGGGACAGTGTCCTGCCCTTGGTCTCCATCTCAGTGGGGGGTGATCTTCCCCTGACATACCACAGCTGAACCTTGCAGGGTGCTGAGGCTGATTTCACAAGTTACTTGACTGGAAAGTTTCAGACCAAGTCAAAATCAAGGTGGAACATTCAATCTGGATCCTCAAATGCTGATATATTAAATCTCATAGATCACAGACATAGAGAAATGTGTTCTTGGTGCCCTCCGTAACACCCTTTCCAGCCTCCTCCCTTAATGAAAACATTTTAGAAAATTTCCTTCTATCGCCTAGCTTCTACCAACATAGTGGCTGATTTAGGCAGGAAAGAAGCAATCACATTTCCAAGCATCAGAGCTTCCTGCAGGACCCAGAAATGCCATTTTTCAACCAGCTTTTCTCATGTACGGTTTAAAAAAAACAGAATGACTGGAAATGATTGCCCAAGCCAATTTGGCCACTAAAAACTGAACACAGGTTGTGGATACTTCTGCTAGAAGGACTCAGCCCCTCTTGTCACATGTCACTGAGCCAGCAGCCCTGGGTCCCAGGACCATCCCTTTGCTGGAGGGCAGGATCCAAGGTCCAGCGCACATCCCAGGTCACACGGGGATCTGGCAGGGGACTGTATCTGACATGGTGACATGCCCAGGGTCCCACTGCCTGGGACAGGGCTGACCAGGACTTCATTATAAAAGACGCTCCAAGTGAAACTATAAACAAAAAAAAAGTGCTGAGACATGAGGGAGGAGCGGAGTCCCTGATGGACTCTTACTCACAGCTCGCCCAGAATAGATATATATTTTTTTGTTTTAAAACTCCTATTCATCATTGTTTGTGAACAATGAGCCATTAAAATCCTAATTAAAGATGTAATTACAGTGAATAAAGTCTGGGATAAGGATGAATTATAGATCTGTTAACAGTTCTGCTAATACATCAACTGGGTAAACCAGTCCAGGTTTCACTCCTCGCTGTTTGAGCCCTCTCGTGCCCGCGCTTGGTTAGGGGCAGGATAATGCTCACCAGCTGTACTGTGATGGGAGTGGGTGATACCTCCAGAGATGTCTGGAGAAAGCTGTGAGGGCTTTCTTCCTGCTTGGCCTGGGAGCAAGGATGAGGAGGAAGTGGAGCATGCCCGAGGTGATGTATGGGGCTGGGGGGGCTTGGGGCTGGGTCTTGCTTGTGGGTTCCATCATGATAAACCAGGACCTGGCCACGGGGAAGGGGCCAAGGCACCAGTCCTGCCACCTGCTTGCAGATCCCACTGCTCCCTGCTCCCCCAGAGCCCCCATTCCCACCCACACACACACACTGCTTCCAGCCCCAGACCCACCTGGTCCCATGCAGAAGCCGGCGATGATGCCAATCATGCAGACGACGCTGACGTAGCGCATCCAGGGCAGGGCGGTCTGCGAGGGGACACGGGGCTGGGGGATGCTGCTGGGGTGGTGGCCCTGAGCTTTGCGCCCAGCATCCCCGGGATGTGGCTTCACACCTGCTCAGCGGTGGAAGGTGGCCATGCAGGACACATGGAGAGATGCAGACAAGCAATGGGTGGTTTGGGGCAAAGTTGGTGAGGATCAGCCTAGCAAAGCTCAGCAACTTGTGATGCTGAGACGTCCCCAGAGCTGCAGGCAGCAGAAGGAGGACACTGCAGACCTCTCCACCTCCCCTGGCATTTCACAGCCCCCTCCATGGGGACAACTATTTCTGCAGAAAAGCTCCCAGAAGCAGCAGGACTTTTCTCATGTGGATTTGGGTTTTCTCTTCTGTTGTTCTTTTCTCTGAATTTTCCTTCCCTTTAACTTTGAAGGGAAAACCTTCCTTGGAAGAGCCAACTCAACTCTCATTTCAATGTACCCCTGGGGTGATACCAATCTTTTCATCACTCAGCCCTCATTAAGGCGCCCAGGGCTCCAGCCCCGGCTGTGTCAGTGGCCCAGGGAGGTCGCTGGGGTGACCCTACCTGCAGCAGCAAAGAGACGGTGATGCCAGCCAAGCAGATGCCCATGGTGCAGAAGCCAGTGATGATAAGGGGCCGCCGGCCCAGCTTCTCAATGGTGAAGCACTGCCAAGGGAGAACAGACACTGGTGGGTAGCTCCCCACCAGGACAGGGACAGCCCCTGAAACCCAGACCCAGCTGAAGGTGGAAGGATGCTCCTTGTGGCATCTGGGGGTTGAGGCCAGCCCCAGCTCATAGCTCCAGGGTTGAAGCCAGGGCATGGAAAGACCCAGGACTCTGTGGTCTCAGGGGTGAGCATGCACCAGGCAACAGTGGGGTCCTGAAGAGCCCCATTAGGGTGCAGGGTTGGGTCTGGCTGGGGTGGCCCCATGGCCACATTCCCACTGACACCGACCAAAGGTGTTGGGCTGGGCACAGGGTGTTTGCAGAGCAGCGGGCAGAGGAGGCAGACTGCGGGCAGGCGGCACGGCAGTGGCTGGAGAAGGCAGGGTATTGACAGCAGAACAAATGCCTGTAATTTTATAACCAATCTCGGCATGTCCATCGGGGGCCATTTGCGGGGCTGCTCCTGAGCAGTGCAGCTGCATGCTGGGTGGCTGCTGGGGGGCTGGGGCAGCCCCACAACCAGGGCAGGGGCAAAGGGAGCACCCTTCAGAGGGACAGGGGTCTGATCAGGGAGCTCCACTCTGCCATGGGTTGAGCTATGGGGAGAGGGGAGCATCTCCCCACTCAGCCCCAGTTTTCTGGGAGCAGCCACCTCCATTCATCTCTCTAATTGTCAGGGAGTGGATTTAGTGCCGGGTGGCTTGGGCTGGCCCCGGGTGACACTCACAGATGGGACGAGGGCCATAAATCTGCCTGGCCCAGTGCTAACTCTCCAGCTAAATGAGGCCTGGCTGGGGGGGCCAGGGCTGCTAGCCCCAGGCCAGGCCAGTGCTTGGCTGGGAGGGGCAGATGGGGACATGTGGCTCTGCTAACAGAGTGACAATGAAATCAGGAGCCAGAAGGAACCACATAGCCCCTGCCATCACCTCTAACCTGCTCCTTATCTGGCATCTCCCCCAAACCTCCCTGCCAGTCACTTACCCTAAAATTCTCCCACTCCTCCTAGATGTGACCCCACAAATTGAGCCCCTCTTATCTCCTCACTCCATTTCCCTGTCAAATGCTCTGCCCCCCAGCAATGGGCTGTGCTGTGGCATGGATGACATTTGGGGTCCATTCAGCCCCCCCTGTTTGACAGTGCTGGGAGGTGGCAACAAGGCTCTGGCACTGAGGGGCAGTGTCCATCTGTCTGTCCATCACTCACCCCGATCAGACCAGCAACAACTTCAATGGCGCCAGTGCCCACGGTGGTGTAGGGGATCTGGGATACAGGGATTCCGGCGTTTTGGAAGATGGTGTTGGTGTAAAACCAGATCTGCCGAGGAGGGGACTTAGCATGAGCTGGGGGGACGAAGTCACAGGGCACTTGATGAAATGAGTTGCCAGGTCTCAGCTCAGCCTCTGCAGAGCCAGGTCCCGGGATGAGGACCCTGCAGGGCTTACGGCATCGATCCCCGAGAGCTGCATGCCAGCATTCACCACCACCACTGAGAGGGTTTGCCAGCGGATGGAGCGGTCCCGCAGCAGCTGCCAGACAGAGATCATCTCCACAGAGGAGAGAAACCGTTGCTCCTCCTTCATCTCCTCAATCACATCCTGCACATCTGGTGTCCCCAGGAACCGGCACAGAGCTGTGGGGACAGCAGAGTCACAGGCAAGTATCTCCCCATCACAGAGTGGATGCTCATAGGTACAGCACAGAGCAGGGGCATGGGCTTGGCTCTGCCCTGCCTCAGCCTCCCCAGGGGACCTCCCTGACCCATGGGGCTGAGCATCCGTAGGAAATGAGGAGATGCCTCAAACCATGGTGATGGGCACTGTAGAAATGTTATGGTGCAACTGAGTGGGACAGAAGGGCTGAACCATAAGGTGTCAGGTCTGGTTGTAGAAGGATGTTATGAGGATGCACCTTGGACCAACACCCAGCACCTCCTGAAGCCATCTCCAACAGGATACCCCCTCACCCTTGGTGGCCCCGCAGACATCGTTCCTCTCTATCAACAGGTACCGTGGACTCTCGGGGAAGCAGCGCAGCAGCAGGAGCTGGAGGGAGGCAGGAACGGCCACCACCGACAGGAAAAGGGGCCAGAACCTGTCCTAAGAGGAGTCAAAAATGGGATGTGTCACAGGGAGGGCAAAGCAAGGTCCACCGTGTGTGGTCTGGGGTACTGTGCTCACCTCACCCAGCAGCTCTGGGAGACCCAGGACCTGCGCGAAGAAAACCCCCAGACAGATGAAGATGCTGGGCATGAGGCCCAGGAAACCCCGCAGGTTCTTGGGGGCAATTTCTCCCAGGTAGAGAGGCACCACGCTAAGACAGATGCCTGAGGGGACAAGAGGGACTGGGATATGAGAGGCAGTGAGGAGAAGGGTGCCCAGCCAGATCCTCAGCACATCTTCTCCCATACCCAGCACCACTGACAGTGGGGACCCTGTGGCCACGGAGGTGGCCCTGTCTGCCATGGGGAATATAAAGTCTTCTCCAGCCCCCTGACAATGGGCTGTAGGGTACAGAGCCATGAGGAAGGGGCCATGCACAGCCCCGCAGTCCAGGCAGCACCTACCTGAGTGTAGCCCTGTGATGGAGCGGCCAATGATCACCATCTCAGGGGACCTCAACTCCCGGCTGAAGCCCATGAAACCGCCGGCCAGGAGGACGAGGAGAGCACTGCGGCTCAGCGCACCATTCCTAGCAGGGTACAAGCAGCAGGATGGGCCCTCCAGACCTATCCTATCCCATGACCACCCTATCCCATGCCACCCCCTTACCTGCCATACCGCTCCACCAGCATCCCCACCAGCAAGGAGCCCACCAGCCCACCCAGGGCAAAGATGGAGACAGTCAGGGAGTAGAGGAGGGTCAGAGGGCCAGGGTCCAGCCCATGCCCATACCGCTGGGACCACGTGGTGTTGTAGAAAGCCTTTATGTGCTGTGGGGCAGAGAGACTCACATGGGCACCAAATGTGTTGGGAGAAAAGGGAAGACGAGGGAAGACAGGCCCCGTAGGTAAAATATCATGGGTTTAACAGAGTTGCAGGAGATGCAGGGCAGGAGGTGACTGGGGATGACTGGAATGTGCTGGTCTGGTTAATCAGCCAGCCTCATCACCAGAAGGGTTTAAGGAAAACATAGAGATGCCACAGGCAGAGCCAGAGCAAGGAGGTTGGTTGTGGACAGCTTTCCCCAGCCCCTGCCTTCCAGGGGGGACCAGTCTGGGGTGAGTACATGAACAGAGGCTCCCAAGTCTATCCTATTCTGTACCTCTCCCCTAACTGCTCTCCATGGGTGACTGCCCAAGGAAAATGCCATTATTTTGATGTGGGGCCGCTGGGTAGCGGTACCTCCACCCTCCCAGGGAGGGATGCAGAGCCCTTCTCCTGCTCCCAGAAAGGCTGCCTGTCCCTTACTTACCACAGCCGGCGAGTTCACCACGGCCAGGTTGTAGCCATAGAGCATGGAGGAGCCAAAGGACACCAGGAGGGTGACCGACAGCAGGGGGAAGGTGAGGTGCTGGGAGAGAGGACGAGAGAGCAGTCCAGCCCCAGCCAAGCCAGGAGCCAAGGTCACATGTAACATGAGTTGCGTTCGGTCACTGCCCCTTTTCTGGTAGGGATGTCCCTGGTCCAGAGCAAAGCCCAGAGCAAAGCCCCCAGCATGATGGAGCCATGTGCTGAGCTCTGCTCCATGTCACCACCCAGCACGCAGACCAGCTGATCCAGCTTCCCCGTGGCTTGTCTCGTGGCTGTGGCATGAGGCTTTAGCCTGGCAGTGCCCCAGCTCAGGCTGCTTGTCCCGGCTGCCTGTCCCAGGCACCCCTGCCCCAGGGCTGGGAGAGAGCAGCAGGCAGAAAGGGGCAGGGGAAGGAGAGAGACACCCATCTTCTCCCGTAAATGGGGGCACCTGGATGGCACTTCTGTGAGCTGCCCTGCGCATACCTCCCTGTCTGGGGGGGCCGGGACCACTGAAAGGTGCGGTTCCCTGCAGCAGGTCTCAGGCCCCCCTAAATGCCACATGCACACACCTCTTAAATCCCCTCCAGCACCTCTGTCACCTGCTCCGGCTGCGTGGGGGCCTTGCTGCGGGGAGCTGGTGGCTGCAGAGGGACACCCTGCCCCGACCCACCCAGGGAGGGGGTTGAGACCAGCCCACCCCGGGACTGGAGTGCCCAGCAGAACCCAAGAGGCATTCAGGGCACCCCCTGCCGCGGGGGCACCCCGGGGTGCTGCACCCGGCTGTCTCCCCTGGAGCAAGAAGCATCCCACGGCCCCACAGCGGCAAGGCTGTGGCGGGGTGCGGAGCGAGCCTGTGTGCCCCCGGAGCAGCCCCGGGTCCCAGCACCCGGAGCCCGGCCCTCCTCGCAGCCCCCCCAGCACGGTAGCCGGATCCGTGACTCCCAGCAGCTCCCGGCTCACGCACAGCAAATCCCACTAATCTCATCAGGAATCCCGACCGGGAAAAGGGGGAGTGTGTGTGTGGGGGGGGCTGATGTCAGGCCAGGGGCTGGGGGACACACTCGACACCGTGGGGCAGACCTGTCTCTTATACAC
>NW_020799105.1:11623011-11710779 GCF_003259725.1 Athene cunicularia
AAGAGACAGAGGGAAGGCAGGGCAGGCAGCCTGGGTGCCCCCGGGGCTCATTGGAGGCGCCTGAGCGGCCGGAGGAGGAGTCCGGGGGCCAAACCCCCTCGCCGGGGGCAGGGGCAGAGCCAGGCCGGCACCTCCGAGCAGCCCAGCCCGCTGAGGGGCCATGGCCAGGCCTGGGGACAGCGGGACCACCGAGGTGATGCTCTGCCACCGTTGAGAGCTCTCGCGTGTCCTCTCCAAATGGGGGTGTCCCCGGCGACCATAAGCAGGGCGGCATCCCTGCTTCACCCAAGGCTGGTGGCAAAGGGGCAGCCCCACATCATCCAACACCCCCATCACACCTCGGCCCCTCTTCCACCCTGTCAGACGTGTGGGGCAGATGTGCCCCATCCTCTGCCACTCGGGTTGGGGGCTGGTAACCCACAGGGCCACGGCTCAGGGCAGCTGCCTTTCCCCAGACACGGAGGGGCACAGCCCCCAGCCCAAGAGAGGAGAGATTCGGCTCATGGCAGCTCAGAGGAATCCAATTTTGCTGCGGCCAGGAGCTGCCTCCCCTGCTGCTAATGAAGTGCCTTTAATTAGCAGCCTAATAGCAAGCTCTTAATTTGCCGAACAGCCAGTTGAAAGGATGGGGACCCCACTAAGCCACGGCTGGCAACAGCTCCAAGGGCTTAAAAGGGACAGGCCCCAACTGGCTGGCCCCACCTTGGGAGGGGTCCCGCGGGGACAGGGTCAGAGTAGCAGGGCTGGGAGAAGCCCTAGGCACAGGCACCTCTGGGCCGGCTGTGCCCAACCCCAGCCGGGCTGTGTCAGATGAGGGATCGCCCAGGCGCCACGTCCTCCCACACAGGGTGCTCCAGCTCCTGACTCTTCCCTCCACATGAGCCTCTAGCTCTCCCCGAAAGCACTGTGCCCTCTCCCCCAGCCACAGCCCCTACCTAGCTTGTCAGTGTTGAGCTTTTCCAGGGCAGGCACCTGCTCAAGACCTCCTACGCCTTGCTCAGACTCAGTTTCTCCCTGTCTCTACCAGGGCAACACCTTTACCTTTGTGCAGGTGTGCTGGGCAGCTGCAGAGGCCTCGGTGACAGGGCCACAGTGGGGAGGTGACCTGCAGGGAGCCACAGTCCTTCAGGGGATGGTCCTGGTTTGTTCCCAGAGCAGTAGGATGAGATCCATTTATTGGATACGCTCATGAGTGAGATGACCCAGCCGGAGGAGGACATAGAGCCTGGGGGTACCAGCCATGCCCAAAGCACTTGCAGTGCTGCGGGGCAGCCCTAAACATGCCCAGGACTCACCTCAAGCCCTGTGCAAAGGCAAAGGAGCAAACCCAGGACAGGACGATAAGCCAGGTCATGCTGTGTCCCACAACTATGCTCCCACTCTGGTCATCCAAGTACACAGTTAATCTCTGCAATCAGTGCCTGGAGGGTTAAATGTGCCCAGTCCAGTGGTCTCTGCCATGGGGAGAGGAGGAAACAGCAGCAGCCATCTATCCCCCATCCTGGTCCATCCCAGCACATACCCACCTAAAAACACTCCCAGAGCTTCCTAGACCCTCTGCACTGAAGCCCTTACCCAAGCCCAGTGCTCGGCCCTGTAGTCACAGACCCCCTCCCACCACACAGCCTGGTGTCAGGGACCAAGCAAGGACATCCTCAGGATGCTGCTCCAAGCCACAGGGGTGGCTGCTGCCTTGATTTAGGGGGTAAATCTGGGTTACTGCCACTGGTTCCCAGCAGCGGCTGGGATGCCGGGAGCAGAGGTTTAGCAGCAGATGTACAGGTGAGAAACACGTGTGGGGGAGGAGGAGGAAGAAGGAGAAGCAGGAAAGCCTGGGGTGCCAATTAAGGGTCACCAGGGAGCTGGGTTAATTGGAGACACTCCTGTGACCTGACCCGGTGATGGTGGCACATGGTAAGATGGAGACAAGTACCAGCAAGGAACGCCCGCTGCTCTGTGCTGTGAGGGAGCTCGTCTCTGCAATTTGCAGGCGCCCCCATTCCTCCCCTACCACGTGCAAGGACTCCCTGGTTAAGACTCCTCCCTTGACTGGGAAAGCGGCTGTGAGACCGCAAACCACCCTCGACCCCTCCCACTGTCACTCCCAGGAGGTCCTGTCCCACTCTTGCCTCACTGCTGCCCTGGTCTCCAGACACAGCACCGGGTCTGTCCCTGTCTCAGTGCTCCATGCTGTGGGATGCTCACACACCACCTCTCCTGAAGGCATCACACGGTGCCTGGGGCATGAGACGAAACCCAGGAGGACTAGGAGAGGCAGAGCAGCAAGAAGAGCCAGTCCCAGCACACATCCTGCACAGAGCAATGGCATTTGCCAAGGCCAGAAGGACGGAGATGCTGTTAGGAGATCCATGCTCTCCTGAGGCCTTTCCCTGAGCTGACGGCACAGTGCTGTGCAGGGTCCCACCAGAGCCCAGCTGATCACAGTGTGAGCAAGGAGCTTCATGTGGAGGGGAAGGACAGAGCCAGCCCCGCTCAGTGGCCGAGGACCCAGTGCTTTCTGCCTCCCTGTCCCGCCCCCCAGGGCCAGGCACTGGCAGCCACGAGCCAGGCACGCAGGACCCCACACCAGAGACGTAAAACACTCCCCCAAAAATGATATGAAGATTTCTGCAGGACTGGGTAACGCAGCAGCGGGGAAGACCCACTGGGAATGTACGTCCCCTTTCCCAAGATGAGATGAAAATCCACCTGAGAGGACATGGTCTTCAAGTGCTGCCTCTTGGTGTTTGCCCAGCACCATCTAGTCCAAACTAGAACAAAGTCCACAAGGAAACAATATGTGGCTCAAATAAACAGGCAAAAGGATGCATTGCTTTGCAGCAGCTGGAGAAGAAGGAACTCCACAGCACAGGCGCAGCAGGCAGAGCCACTCGCAGACATCTCCACAGCTTGAAAGGTCAGAGCAGTTTGCTGATGCTGCCTTTTCGGAGTTGACACTGCAGAAATGGAGACGGGTTGGCATCCTCCTTGTCTCACTGTCCCCTCAGAGGAGAGGCCTTCCTTGATCTACCTTTGTAAATGACAGCAGGGTGCTCTGGGCACCACACAGGGAGTTTTGGACACATCAGCTGTGTGATGTCAAGCAGGGGCTTGAGTTTTCTGCAAACTGCAGTCACCTCCAGAAGAAACTCAGCGGTGTTCCTAGTCAAAGCGCTGCTCAGGCTGCTGGTTTTGCCTTGTTGCACTGGGAAGCCCATCTGACTCCATTCTCCAGCTGCAAGAAGGCTATTTACCTGTATAAGTAAGGCCTTTTCAAGCCCAGATTTTCCTGATTATATTATTTATTCAATTTCAGTAGTTCCCCAGCAGACCAGTCTCACCACTCAGCAACCTTGGTGCTGGTTTGGAGATTTCTTAGCGGCTCCCACTAGCCAGGTGCATGTCAGCAAAGCACTTAAGAAACAAAGCTCAGAATGGGAAGATAACACTGGTGAGAAACAAAGAGTATGCCTTTGGGACATAATGAATGCATGTTCAAGCTCTTTTATGGCAAAGCAAAGTGGCTGGTACTCACACATAAGCAGTGCCAGAAGGGTATCGCATCTCTGTCCATCAGATGTTCTCAGCTGTTCCCACCAAGGAAGGATCGGCCAGCAAAGGACACAGGCCGAGACCTCAGTTGGTTTCAGCATGTTACGTTAGATTTGCATGGGATAGTTAGCACAAGCAGTATCTTATTTTACTCTGCTAGTCTTCTCCTCCAGCAGCATAGGTGCTTTTCTCCTGGGATTGTGTCCTGGGCAGTGTGTGCTTTGGCTGTGAACCAACTTGAGCACTTGGAAAATCCAAGAAATCTGCAGGTGCAGCTATACCATCAGAGTACCAGGCTCTCAAGCTCAGGGGTGGCATCTTACTTCTACAAAACACTGAATCATTTCCACACCCTCCCAGCCACTGACAGGTTTGCTGTTGCACAGGGGGAGCTCTGCTCCACATGGCCTTTGAACAAGGCCAGGACAACAAACAGGGGCAGAAGGCTGCCAGAGCCAGGCACAGCCCACACCCAGGTGGCTGCCAGGACAGCAGGACAGCTCACCCGAAGAAATCAATGGCAGCACTAGAGCATGTCTATCTGCTCAGGTTCTGCCGCCACACTGCCTACTTTGCCAAGAGCTCACCATCCTAACCCTCTTCAAACCAACAGAGCACCACCCAACCTCTGAATTAATCCTAAACACTTTTTGTAAGAATTACATTAATTAGACCCAGCAGGTCTAAACTGACCAATTTCCCCTTTCCAAAACCTAGCTTGCTATATACTCTTGTGAGCGTGTATATAATATAATAAAAAAAGCCCCAACAGAAGATTTGATTTTAAAGCCATAGGTTGATACAATGCTGTTAATTTGAAGCTATGGTAAACATTACTTTCCTCCTTCATTTGAAGTGGAAATAAGGCACACATTTTTAAACAGAAAGGGTAATTAACCACTGAATCTATTTAAGATAAGCTGTCTGGTGTTCATTCTTTTCCAGTGGAAATTTACAATTGAGATTGCTTTTCTTTCTCAAAGACTCTCTTTAGTACTTGAGTGTTTGGATGTGATGATAGAATTCCTGAGAGAAGTTTTCCAGCCCACACCCTGCAGCACAGCACTGTCCCAGTCCTAGAAATCTCAAACAAACTCTGATCCTCATCTTTAAACATCAAGAAGAAGGGGAAGGACTAGCTAAGGAACAGCTAAAAATAACCCACAAGTAGAATCTGTTTTATATATGACTGGGTAGTATGTGAGTTGTTTGGGTACACACAGAGGCCTGGAACTGAGTACAAAGGGTAAAGGGTCTAATTTGTGTGTGCTAGCAGCCAGAGGTTGTTTAAGTCAAGCTGCATCCTGTGCTACAGACTGATCCAAAACGATGGATGAAGCCTGTCACTGCAATTCCTCTTCCAAATCTATTATCTGATGGGAGGAAAGAGCAGGGAGGCAATAAAAAAAGGTTAAAGTGGTGTAAATACATATATATATATATATATATATATATACACACACACACATATATACATAAAAAACTCAAACCCTTGCCAAACAAAGCACAAGGCTGCTGGGAACGTTGTCCCAAGGAGAGACGGGGATTGGAAGTGACGGGAATCCTGCTCCCAGCGCTTCAGAGAAGCAGGAGCCTTCGCAATCTCCAGTCCCCCGCTGGCTCCCAAGAATGGAGCCAGCAGGGAGAGAGACGGCGGGAGCACAGGGTTTGTTTGTTTTCTGACCACCCCAGGAGTAAGGATCTTAAAACTGCGGTGGCCTTTGTTTTAAAAGGGGCTGTTAAGTAAAATGGAAAGATCCAAGGCTGCTATCTGAGGAGCGTTTTTAAGAGAAAGGTATTCTGAGGGCAAGGGTGCTTGCGTTAAAATTCGGGCGAGCCATAAGCATGACAGCATCCCCAGCCATGGAGCTGCGTGGTGGTGCTGCGATATGTCAATTACTCACTCATTATTGAACAGCAGGATTCTGATTAGCTTATAAAACAAATTTGTGCTTCTCCTACCAGGATCTTGCAACAGTACCCAGAAAACCACAAAGTCTTTATAGCTTCTCCCCCCCACTTTTTTAATGGGCAGGATGTATCCAGCTCTTCTGAGTCAGTCACATCCATTCTCTGGCTTATAGGGCGGACTCATTTGCCCCAGCCAGAGGCCACCAGCTATGAATGGAGAGTTTGTTAATTAAAAAGTATGCTGTGGTTTCAGGAGTAAGTTTTTTCCAACTGCCGGAGCAGTCTTTTATGTTGTGTTTATCAATAAGCGGCAGCTCTGAGGTGGGACTGAAGCTGCATCTACCCAGCCCTTGGGGCAAAGCTGTCCACTTTACGGGTGTTCACATGTACAGTGGACGTGTAGAAGTGTGACTCGCGTGTGTGGGGCTCAAGGAAGATACAGGCTTGATATTCTGACAGTGTCCTTTACCCCAAATGGAAAACAGGAGATTCACAGCTTAATCTTTGTATTTGTATTTAAGTTATTTTCTGAACAGTTAAAAAAAGAAAAACCACACTGTTACCATGATCCTAGCTCAGTGAACATTAGTACATTAACTACACATCACCATAACATAATCACAAAATTCAAAGCACTCATTACTTAAGAATCCAGATAACAAATATAGCAGAGTAACAAACAGAAAACTCTGGAGAAACCATGTTCTTTCTCACCTCTCCCACTTCCACACCCACCTCAGCCTGAGCAGGCAGGAGTGATGCAGCATAGGCTGGCCTGGCAGGCATGCAGCAACCTAAATGTAGTGATGGAAAATGACTGGGAGAAATGGGATGTTACGTTTTGCTGAGGTCCACATTATTTTTCTGCCATGCTAAAACTGTGGCTAGGCTGAGCTCTACAGTGCCCCACATGATAAAGACAAAGTAGCTGAAAGCAAAGTTTTACGCTCAAAAGCAGCTCCAGATTTTCACACTGAATTGCCCAAAATTCTCACAGCTAGCTCCTTGTAAAAGCCACTGCAAATAGCCTGGGCCTGGCTGGCTTGCCTTCCTCCTGCACAGGAGCTTTGCTCAGACGTAAACCAGTGCTTGAGGACCAGCAGATTAAAACACTTTGCCTGTAAAGGCAACGAATTGTTATTCATCATAGCTGCTCTGTGATGAAGACAGGTATTTCACACTGATTTTCTGGCCACAGCTGCAGAAATCAGGGTATCTTGTAGGGTGGTAGGCGATTAAAAAAATGGGACCTATCCAGGAGCTGGTTACAATATCTAAAAGGTTTGTTGTACATCCATGTACATCAGCATCCCTCTGATTTTGAGAATATCAGCTTAGCATCACTTATGATTAACCAGTGTTGCCAACTCCCATGGGTTACCTGCTGGACAACAAATGTGGAAACCTACCAGTCTTTGGGAATAAGCAAAAAGTAATCTTTCTGACAAGACAAAGCACAATTTATTCTGTCAGTGTGTCATGGCTCACCTTGGGAGACATGCTTTGGGAATTTGCCAGTTGTTTGGCTACATATTATTTAAAAAAAAAAAAAAAAAAAAAAAAAAAAAAAAAAAAAAAAAAAAAGGGGTGAGAGGGAAAGGAAGGGAAGCCAAATGCAGAGCTTCAGCAGGCAGCTGTTCCTGTCAACCCGCTGCTGGGGTTGTGGAGAAGGAACATGCCCAGGGGACCTGCTGCTTCTGTAAGTCACAGAATCCTCAAGGTTGGAAAAGACCTTGAAGCTCATCTAGTCTCTGAATTAAAAGTGAGGACAGAAAGACTACAGCCCCGTCATTGCCAATCAGTCTGGTAGGGACTTGCCAGCAGGAGGATGGAGGGATTTCATATGGAGACCTCCTCTGGGGACAACTGGGTCACTTGCTGTTTTTCCCCCTCCTTCTGGGAAGCTGCTGCTTATTGCTTCATGGGGAACAGCTGGGCAAGGCTCAGCATGTCAGACGCATCATGCATGCCACTTGGGGACCCTAGCGAAGTTCGTTCTTCTCTTGGCAAGTGTAGTTTAGAGCATCCCTTTCTCCTCATGCCCCCAGTGAAACCTAAAAAGGGGCATCAACACATTCAACAGTTGGAGGCCTCGCTTGATTACCTCCTGATGACTTTTGACATTCTCATAGAAAACCTCTGTTCTGAGTCAACCACACAAACCAAGAGATTTATTTTCAGCATTGTCCCCACTTCTGTAGAGGTCCATCTCCACCCCCACACCCCCTCCTAGCTTTCAATCACTTGCATGGTCCCACAATTAAGAGCAAGCCTGCAGTAGGAAGGCTGGCTGCTCCTTCTTGTCCAATTCTCTAGCTAGGAAGATCTGCTAGTGTTTGTGATTTATCACACATAAATATTCCTCACCCCTCCCAGCAAATTTAGGAATCATCAGCCACAAAATGCAGCTCTAAAATGGTGTTAAAGGAAGCTAACAAAGTTAGGCAAAGAGCCCAACCTGGAAATGTGCTTCCTATTGGAGCTTGGATGCCCAAAACCTCAGAACCAAGCCTGGAGCCCTGCTCAGACTGAGAAAGGAGCATGTGACAGGGGCAGGAAACACATACCTGGGAGTGGAGAAATGCACATGATACTCTCCAAAAAAAAAAAAAAAAAAAAAGAAAAAGAAAAAAGGATCCTTTGGAGCAGGAGCAGGTGGTGGGTAGGCAGAGCATGGTGGTCCAAGTCAGCTTCCAGTTCAGAAACAGGTGTAAAGCATTTCAATGTTTCCCATGATCATAGACTTATCAACTTGTCACCTGAATCCTTCTGTTCCAACAGCGGATGTGTCTGTCCCTGAACGTTAATGGGGAGCAGAGGGAGCTGCTCCAGAGGAGACAGCTGCAGAAGTTTTCTCACTGCAAATTCCTTCATGTAATTTTCTACCTGTGTATTTCAAAGCAAGCTGTATTCCTCTGAGGATGAGAAATATTTGCAGCAGAACTGTGCCCTATTGCAAAGGAGTCACAAGCAGGAGATGGTGTGGCCATAACAGACTGTCCTGCTCTGAATGTCCCACACCTCCAGTACTTTCCATCCCATAGTCCAAGGGGGAAGGCTAGTGTGAGCTTCCTACTTGCGGAAGAAGAGCCAATCTCTATGCAGCAGAGGTATTTCATTTCAAAGCGATGTGCAACACTTAAAGCCCACAGACACTTCCAGCCCTTTTTTAACTCCTTTCAGCAGGCACGTTCTAGTTCTTTTCATTATAAACTCTGCAATTACTCCAACCTGGCTGAGGGATTATCCATCCAGTTCATGCTGAAACCTCTCTCTCACATGCACTCTTGCACACTCACACTCACACACATATCCTAAGGGGGGAGGGGGGGGGGGCAGAGTTTGAAAAAGCCATTTTCTTCTGACACTGGGAGATCTACTTACCAGATTGCTCCTCCCTGGGTGCACAAATAAACACCACCAAATGTCAGGCTGTGGCAGTTTCAAGTTCAAGTTAGATCAGTTAACTTCAGTTTCCTTCTTAGCTATCAGAAAATCTGTATAACTTGGGGAGCGGGGTAGGAATCCTCACCCTTCTGCACTTCCGTATGAAGTACCCAGAGTCCATTCTTGAGGGCAAGACAACATTCTCTTACCATGTACCAAAAATGGATTTCAGCTGTTGCTCACTAACTGTACCTTAAACAGCCCTATACAGCAGAGTTCAAACTATGGTACCACCTGAAGACCCAACAGTGCTTAGAAGTTACAGAATAGCAGCATAGAGCAGCAGGGCTATGACAACCAAGGACAGTCTGCAGTGGTGCTGTCTCTGTGTTTGGCCAGCCAGTCTTCTGGTTCTCCCAAATTCTCTCAACTAGCAAAATAAAATGCATCCTTGTAAGCATTGGCCACAGAGATTCAATTAAAAAATTAGGAAGTTCTGTAGCCTTCAGAGGCTGGAGTAACAGGTAATTATTTTCTACAATAACCTAAATGTAAAAGACAGTGGATGACCAAACTGAGGAAAATAACTATTAAATCTGCAGCCAAGATCATATAAACCCCTGTTGATATGCAACCATGCTGCATAACTGAACTTAAAGGAAGTGTTCAAATAACATGAAGAATAAGACTCAGAACTTCAACTCAGCAAAGCTTGGGATGTAAACTTTGATCCCCTCTGCTCCCTTGCCACTTTAGCTTTGGGACTGCAGTATGTTTGATAGTAGAGCTGCCTGAAATCCCAAACAGTGTTCCTAGACTTAAAAGTAGTGCCAAAATTGGTTCTGGATGAACTTCTTGTTCTGACTCAGAACTGTTATGACTCTGCAGAGGTAAGTCACACTGTCAGCGTTACCTGAGCAGAGTTGAGTTGTTAACGTGCTTGACTCTCTTACAGTAATAGTTCAAACAGAAACCAGGAGTGTCACCACACGCTTTGAGACACTCTTTAGAACTGATGTAGTCTTTAGGCTCAATGAAAATACAGGCAGCTGAGTGCTCAACACCACTGCCCATGTGCTTCAGGAACTGCACTAGGTACTCCCCAAGCACCAGCTTTCCTTTCTTCCATAACTCCATCACCTTCTTGTCTGTCTTAACTGTCACCAAAATGATTGAAGTCCTCTGGACTGCTCTTTGGGGACTCTTAGACCAGCTCCTTGAAAAATTTAATTGGTGGAAAAAGCGTATCCCAAGCAATTAGAAACAATGCAACTGTTTCCCCAGCAAAGTGAACTTGATGAGAATAGCTTTAAAAAATTTCCCATCTGCCAGGTTCCAAGTTTAGAGGGTGTTAACAAAGCCTGTTTAAAGCCCCTCCAGCCCAGAGACGAAAGACCCCGGTTTCCTGTTGTGGGATTGGAGCAATTGTCCACTAAGGCAGTGGGGTTATTCAAGAGCTACAGTGGAAGATCTGGGCTCAAACCTGTAATGGTCAGGAAATGATTTAAAGAGTCTTTCCTGATCTAAATGCAGGCCTGCTGCAATTCCTTCCGGCTCTGTAAATAGAGATGTTTTCTCCCAGACCCCTCTGTCTAGTTCAGTGACATGCAGAATTATTTCTCATGTCTCTCCCCTTTAGGACTATTTTTATCTTCTGAACAACAGCAATTTGCAAAAGCCTCAGCTAGAAAGCAAAGATCCAGCTCAGCTATCAGCAAAGGGGCTAACCAGCCTGTGTCCCTAAACCACAATGCAGCATGAACATAGGTTAGAGAAGCACACCAAAAGCTCTCCCTCTGAAGGTTTTCTAGCAAGGCCAGACCCAGAAATACTGCAGAACTGGCCTGAAGCCACTGCTAACTCTAAGGACTGTACTCATGGCCATACTCATTTTACCCATCTGCCATCACCATGGGACTGTGCATTTGCTCGTTCACATGAGCAAGGTCTTATTGTCATGGCCAGAGCATTTGCATAGTGTCTCTGCTCTAGGGTGGCTCGATCTTGAGAGCTCCATGAGGTTTTTCGCAGCTCCTTCTTCCAGCACCCAGCTACAGCCTCTCTGAAGGGAGAAGGAATAGAAAGAAAGCAGCAACATCCAGCTTTCCTCCCCACCCCAGCCTCAAACCTCCTCCAATTTACTAAATGATTCGTAAGCCATCAGCAAAACACTGTCTTCAGGGAGAACCGCAGAAGGAAGATGGTACAGACAATCCCTTTGCTAGTGAAATACTGCCCTGGGCCAACATTTCACCTGGGGTAGGGGGTACAGGATGTCAGCCCCAGTCCATCATGCTTGGGACTTTGGCAGAAGAGAGTTTAACTTTTCATTGACTAGCATTCCCCAGCCAAGCAGATGTTAAGGGAGACTATAATACACATCCAGCTTCCAAAGGGTTAGCATAGCAGGCAGGAGAGGAAAGAGATGGATTTGGCTCATAATAGTCAAATTTCAAGGGTCCTCTCTCCACAAAAAATAGGTCTGCAGTCAGAACAGCCAAAAGCCGCAGGGAAGTCAGGGGGGAGCTGGTCTGGCTGTTATAACTGTTTCTGTTGCTCTTCAGAGATGAATGCTTTTTCAAAGGCCTAGCGATGGATATGATTTCAGTCTGAGAGTAGCAGCCTCCTCCCCACCCACCCTCCCACCCACCCCAAAGGGACTCTCTCAGCAGGATGCACTGTGGCTATAAGTCTTCTGCTTAACAGCAAAGCAACACATTCTGGCAACATCTTAAATATATTCATAGGACATCTGTGACTGGGTTTGGAGGGGAACCAAACAGGGTAAAGGGAAGAGGAGTGAACAGGAAAAGGGGGATGAGGGAGGAAAGGGATGGAAAGGTTTAAAAATGTTAACTGTTCATGAAAGATAAAAGTCATCTTCTGATATAGCAGCACTTTAGCAGTCAGCCGCGCTGAGTAGACCCTGTCTGAGATCAACCGCATGCCAACTTTGTTCCAGAAACAAGTCTGAGAGCCTCTCTCTTCAGCAAGTGTTGGTTACGTGGATAGTTCTTTTGTCCTGGCATTGGCAGATAATTTAAATACTGCAGCTGAAATGAGTCCTGGGAACAAAAAACAGAACAAACCAAACAAACCCCATTCGTACTACAGCTTTTAATGATTTAAAAGAACATCTGATTGACCAGAGTGTTTGAGAAAAATCAAGACAACTGATGTGACAGCTCCTGAGCATCACTGCACATTTACCAAACAGACAGAATACAGGATGTGCCCCATGACAGAGCATTTTCATGAGAAAACGTCACTGTGGACACCCCCTTGCAGAAGCCTGTCAGCTCTCCTGTCATTTTTCTCAAGCTATTAACAGTAATTGTGCATGTATCCACCAAAGTGGGCAATCACGCTATCCCGCTCCACTCACATACATCAACTACAACTGACACAAACACATGAAACATTATGTCCTCCCCACCCTGTGCTGGCCAAGACAACAGGGTAAGATGATGAGCAAACCAGGCTGGATCTGATATGAACAATTTAACACTGGTGCTATGCTAGAGAGAATGAGGGCTAGGCCCTATCAGTAAATGATTTTGCACACTGATGCATTTCGATTAAATTTGCCTGGCCTTGTGCCTCAGTGTCTCCTCCCCCAGCCAAACTGTTCTCTTGAATCAGCTTGCTGCAGAGTGAGAAGACTGGTCACAACTTCAGAGGGAGGGAATAAAGCTGATGCTTCTTGGCAAAACCCTCCTGTCTGATGACAACTGCCCAGGGTCAGGCCATCTGCAGCCCCTTGTTAGGCAGCAGCTGCTCTACTCGCTCTGCAGAAACCCTTCTTCCTTCTGGACAGCAGTGAAGGCTGATTTAACTATTGATGATGATGGACAGAGGAGGAGGGGCTCTTCACAGGAACTCACAAGGTGCCACATGCCCCAAATCCTAAAATAAATCCCTGTTCTAAGGTATTAAACCCATTCCTGTCCTTTTACAAGACACCGTAATTACTGTCCAACCAAGGTGAGAAATACTGACAGACTCACTAGTTATTCAAGCAGCATGCTTGCACTACATCCAGTGTCATGTTTGAGCCTCATCTGATTTTATTTTTTTTTTACCTGTGCGAGTGTGAGGTACAGTGTAGTGTTATTTATCTTGAGATGTAGGTGTATGTTCTGGACGGGGAACGAGTGGATTCTGCTTGGGCGGCTGGGTCATTCAGAAAATCCCAGATGAGGATGGTGTCATCATGTGAGCTGCTGACGATCTGGAACTCGTCAAACTGAAGTCGAAAGACTCTTCCAGAATGCTCCTAAATTCAAGTGGGAGACACAGCATGTTACTTCACAAACTTGCTGGCACCTGGGATGGAGCAGAGAAGATGAGCTTGGGCTTGGATTCTAGTGTTAAATTAATTTCTCAGTAAACCCCACATGACACACTGTGCATCACTATTACATAGTGTAAATTAAGCCCTCTTTCAGTGTAAAGGGTTTGTCATATCTGAGTTCTTGGCTCTCAGGAAGTTTACCTTACAGTTATCTTGTTACTTCTTAAATCCCAATATTGGACACACACTGTGTAGAACAAACCAAGCTCCCTCAACCACACAATTCACTCTGGCAAGGCTGACAGAAGCACTGTCTTCCTTGTTCCATGGTGAAAGTCTTTCCTGAAATCACAGCATTCCCAGATGCAGTTAGGTTACAGGGGGAGAGATGAGAACTCTACATTCAAGACTTGGCACCACTGACACTGCTGAAGAGGAAAAAGCTTAATACTGGAGGACACTAAGGAGCCTGTTGTAAAGTCCAGTGACACAGTAATAACTCCTCTTAAGCAGTTCTAAAAATATGAACCAGAAAGGGCATTCTTTATAGGCAGTTTGCATTCTGCTCTGAGGCTGAGTGGAAATGGCATGACAATTTGGCAAGAGTTCAGACTGTAATTAACAGGAGGTAACGGCAAGATCCTGGATATCACATAGCAAATCCACTATGCTTTCCCTTTTGTGTTGCCTGTTTTTTCTTGGTGCTTACATTGCCATAAGAGTGAGCAGTAGCCTCTTCCTCGGTCAGAAGGGAACAGAAACCATGCAACAAGGATGAGCCCTATCTCTTCCATGCATATATATTTCTCTTTAGTGCTCACATGTCACAAGGGGCTTAGGGTCATGAAAAAAACACATCTTAACAAACATTTAGACAGAAGAGAATTGTTAGCTACTAAATGGAAAGCCTCTGTCTTACGGCACAGGACTAACAAAATACAGCTTGGTTTGTAAATAACAGCTGCTTTCACGTGAACCTCTGAATCTTTAACATTAACTGAAAGTATGCACACACAAAAGTTGGATTCTATTTTTAAGGTAACTTTTCAAAAAAGGTCTAATCATTGGAACCTTTACGATCTTCTAACTATGACCTGAATTTGTCTTAAAAACATCTTATGGGTTTCTGTCTTCCCACCTATTCCAAAAGAAATGTTTTTCCAGAGTCTGTGCTGTAGCATTGAAGTGAAGAAATTCTTGCTAAAAAATATCACTACAACTGTCAGATCCACTGAGGGATGGCTCACAGAGACAGTGAAAGAGGGGTGCTTCCAAAACTCCCTTTTTTCACCCAGTCACTCTGGGCTAAGTAAGGTTGCCCTAGAAGTTCCACATAGCACTTGCATTTGCTGTTGCAGTGGCAATAAGCAGAATGCACACCCTAAGCTGAGCCCATAAGGACCCAGACTCTTGTTCATAAGGAAAGCTGAACTGCGTGCTTATTCTGTGCCTGAAAAGCTTCTGTCAAATCCATGTGGCCGCTGTTCCAGCTAACGGAAGACAAAACTGGAAGAGACCTGGCATGCAGCGAGCATTTGTTATCTGCGCACTTTCCTCCTACTGTTTGAAAATTGAACACGAGCAGCAGGAGACTCACGATGTTCATTGTGTAGCCAGGTTTAATTTTGGAGGCCAAGGGAAGAGAAAAAAAAACAACAAACCCACGGGTAAGCGGGTATAAGGACGCCCTGTTGTCATAAACATGAAAAGTCCTAAAAGCACCACAACAACTTCCTCTGCCTCCCCTCTTTTGGCCCCCTCCATCGCTATCAAACAGGGATTTATGAGCATCCATGTGTTGAGATTCCTACAGTGTTTCCATCCCACCGCTTCTGATTTATAATATAATTAGCTGGGGCACTTTGGCTGTCCACTGCTGGAAAATGCAGAGGAAATCACAACAGTTAAATTAAGTCTACAGGTTACTAGGCACACATTTGTCTCAGACTGGAGCAGGAACACTACTAATACCAAGCTGAAGTCTTAGACTCTCAGGGTATGTGCTCATGGGCTCAGAGTTGTTCCTTAGTTTGGAACTGGGTGGCTGATGACAAAGGGTTTTTCTGGATTTCAGCCATGAAACTATTTGCAGTTCTATCTGGCTAACAAGAGGGCTTTTCAACATAGTACCTGCAGGCATCCAAGGCTCTCACAGACTCTTATTCTGCAGCTTATGGTCCAAATACATGATTGGAAAAGAGTTAGCACAGCTTAATGATCTACTGCCTGTCAGCTGAGTCACAGTAACCCTTACAGCCTGAACCAAATGTGAAGTAAAATACTTTAGTGAAATCTAGAGCAACAATAGCGATTCAGGTGGTCGATGAATGTGCAGAAGGTCAGCCAGCACAGCTCAGCTGGTGAGAGGTAACCGCACTTTCAGAGAATCAGACAGCCTTGGTATGATCTTGGTTTAGAGAACAGACTACAGTCACATGTCACAGCAGGAAATGGTCTAACGTATACCAACCCAAACACTTCTTAGCTAAAATATAAATATGTTTAAGTACTTCTTTTTCAGTGAGAATTTGGTACTAGATTGAAATCTTCCTTTATCTCCAGAAACAGTGCAAGTTTTTTGGGGTGAATGTGATGGAGGAATGTTTATAGGAACCATCCCATGGCCTTGGCTGTACTGGCATTTTTCTCACAACTTTCCCACATTATTATAAGACCAGTGCAGAGTCACTGTTAAGCATGACTGTGAATGTTGTTAACACTCACACAATGACATTTTAACCATCATCAGACCTGCACTAAATACCAATGGATGGCATGAAAGTAGTCGCTGCTGTTTAAGGACAAGGCAATTTCACTGTCTGTTCCAGTCCTTACCTGCTTTTTTCTTAAACATCCAAAAGCCAGTTAAAAGCAACCCCAAGGGTGTTTTTGTTCTTGTTCCTCAAATTTGGAATGTACTACTTTTCTTTAAGAAATTTCATGTCAACAATTCAGACAACTTAATACTACATCATCAGGTACACACTGGCACATGGATTCCAAGAACAGAAGTCTCAAAAATGGATTTAGCTATTAATCTCAAAACACAGAACTGTTAAAACAAAGTGAGTGAAAACTCCACAAGTTCTAACTTTCAGTGCTTTATAACTTGCAACATTAAAAAAAAAAGCTGAACACTAAAAAAAGATAGACCCCTAGAAATGATTTCTAGATCCTGTAGGACGGGACTAAGCTAACTTCAGTTTTTATGGCTCAAGATAGCCCTGATCAAGCACACTCTTCTGTCTCTTGCCTACCATCCCTACCAGAAGCTCTTACCACAAGGGTTCGCAAGCAGAGGGTCCCTGCTGGAGCACGAGGGTCCAAAGCAGCCACAAGATCCCATACTTTAATTTTCCTAGTAGCAAAAAAATAGATAAACACCATGGCTCTGTTAAAGACAAAAGAGCAAGGGCTCACAGAAGAAAATTAACTATTAGTACAGCTTAGCTAATACACCAGTTCAAGGAAAATTACAGCAATCCTTCTGCTCCTGAAGACCAGGTTCTTGCATTTCCCCTTTGTAAAGTTTACAGAGCTTAATGGGAGAAAAAAATATGTTGTCAACAAAGAAAAACACATAAAAAGCAGGTGGTAACAACTAACAAAAACATGTGGGAGTGCAGACACCTAGTCTGTAATAGCAAATATCCAGAAGACATAACCACAGATGGGAAAGAGTGTTCTTACCAGTGGTTCAGTTAGAAGAGGTTTCAGGTTGAGTTGGTCAGATATTCCTACAAGTTAAAGAACTGAACCACACACATCAAATCACACTGACTTATTTCAAAAGAAGAAAAAAAGATATACTTTGCAGCATGGCCCTGATTTACTGGCCTTGAAAATGTCTTCTTGGTATGACAGACGAGGAGAGTATTATTTATAAGGAGGATACAGCAAAGTGGGACGTGAGACACTGATACAGACAGGAAGATGCAAGGTATTGACTGCACTGACAGGCTCACCCATCATATGCCCCACTGACTATCCTCTTGTTATCAAAGCGTATGCATCTCACCAACTCTTCATGGCCTTCTAGTACTCGTAAACATGCCCCACACTCGATATCCCACAGTCTGGAAGAGAGTACAGAGAAGCACTAAGAATTTTTTAATATCTGATCATTGTAACTAAACATTTGCTTGTAGTTAATGGGAACTTGGAAATAAAGATTATGATGGAACAACACAGAAGAAACAAACTACATTCATCACTCCTTTTCCTGCTGTTAAGGGATGAATGCTTTTCAACATGACCCTGTTATGTTACAGTATCACATGGGAAATGAGTCAGAGATCCAAAAATTTTAAGACCAGCTGTGTCTAGTATCTACTGCTCTAGTAACACAGGGTATTTCCCAGTTATCTTCACAGTGAGCCTCATAACTTTATTTTACTGAAATTGTTTTTTCATAGAAGTATCCTGCCTTGATTTTGAGATGTTAAGAGAGGGAGATTTACCAATCCCCTTGGGAGTTTGTTCCAAGGTAAGATCACCTTCAAAGGGCAGGTGCCCCTTTCCGTATCCCTACATGCCTATTTCTGATTTCAAGACTACCATCAGACAAATTAAGAAATCAATACAGTGGTGAAAGGTACAAGAATTAACAAACCCTTTTTTATTTGTCACTTTTCCCACTGAAGATATGTTTACTCTGCAATCTAGGCACCTTATGCATAAGGTAAAATGGGCATTCTGTGTTTATTGTAATGCATTTTCTACTTGCTCTCAAATAATTCCTGTGGCTCTCTGCTGTTTCTAATAATCCAATGTTTTAAAAAAGTTCTGGCACCAAACCCAGTACATTCTATCCCAGTATGAGACTCAGCAATGTGTTATTCTCTCAACTGTAAATATCCCAGAGTTTTGGGGGTTGTGAAGGATTTTTAGCATGGAGAATAAATTAAAATACATTAATTTGTACACTTGCATACTACTTTGAAAAATATTTAAGAAATGCTTGAAACAGTTACAAAGCAAGTCTATTTACTTTCCATACTTTTGTCAGCTCTTTGACATGACTCCCAATTACCACGGATAAAGAAAGATTATTTGCCTACAAGAACTGAAATTCTTTGACATATATTATCTAGACATGTTACACCTCTGGCCGAGATGCACTCTGCTCACAGAGGAAGCTTTTAATAGCAGTATCTGCTGCGGCTCCGTGACACACAGCTCAAAGTAGCAGTCACAAATGTCCTTAAATGGTCATTCAATTTATGTTCAGACTGACATGAACTTCACAGTAGTGAGAAATATGGGTGGTTTGTGTAATTTCTCTGGATGACACATCTTGAAGCAGCACAGCTGCTAAAGGGTCAGGTCACTTTTCTTTGAGAGACAGACAAAGAAAGAGAGAAGCTGTCTCCACATATTTTACTCCTGAGGTCTCCTGGGGAATAATCCAAATCCAGTGGATCTCTGCCCAAGGTTGGTGGATAATGGTTGCAGCTGTCCTGTCACGACACCCTGATCTCACTTCAGGCAAAAGAGGAATGAACAGAACTCTTTCGTCACTGGGAAAGGATTTGTCTATGCACATGTTTGAGGCCAATGAGGAGCACAAGGCTATTCTTTGATCCATGAAGTTGATAATTCAGGGATATGTGAAGATCCCAATAATTTTCACATAAGTACCAGCACACCAGTCAAGGTCAGAGCAAGCATCTCCATAGCATAGGTCAGCCAAGGGCACTCTGGCTGGTCCGAGAGCATTAAGTCTCTCAGGGACTGTAAACAGGATAGAGAATGCCAGAAATGAACTGGTGCAGAAAGGTTTAAAGAACAATCTTGTGCCAGGAACTTTTGTGCCATGTGTTTCCATTCCTTGCCATCAATCCCGAGATTGCCAGCAGCCCTAGGAGGCCGCATCACACTAATTCAGGCCTGTATTTTCAGGTCCCAGTTTGAGGCTTTACCAGAATCTGAATGAGATTAGAAGAGATGATCATGTTCCTAGCCACGTGGGGAATGGGCCTTCATGTACAAAAGGAATAACTGCTATGTAAGAGCAGAACCTCCTAGCAGAATTGGTGCCAAGGGTACCTTCCAGATTTGATAACCTTCTCAAATTTCTACTTTAAAAGGTCAAAAGACTAAATAGTAAGAGAACTACTCTTAAGGCTTGAGAACTAACTAAAAAGTTCACTACAAAGTGTACACAGTCAAAAACACTACCAGTCTTCCTCCTACAGCTCTGGCAGAACTCCTGAAGGTAGAGCAAGGTCTACAAATATCTCAGCCTTTAATTCACTTGAAGTCCTGGCAGAGCTGCAAGACGTACAGAAGGCAGGTGAGCCTGAATCCCCATCTTCTAGAGAGAATGCTGTTTATCTAAACAGTCCAATACCATATCCCCACGTGTGCACACACTGGATGTTGAATACACACATATAAATCAACCACTCTTTAAAAATTAACCCAAGATGATGTAGTCTGATTCTATTTTCTTGCTCCAAATTCTCCCTTTTAAAATTTTTTTCTCTACCACGCTTGTTTGCAGCAATTAAGAACTTTGGCCCTAGAGGCTAAGATACTGAAGTGATTGGATTAAACTTGATGGATCAGTTTCTACCAGACGGAAATCAGCACAATTATAGTGATGCCTGTGTAGCTGTGTTCTCTTACACTGGTGAAAGTTTTCACCTAAACCAAAACCTAAATCATTTTTATACATGGAGTCTCTCTACAGAAGAAAGATATTGATTTCTCAGCTACTTCACATGTCCTTACGTTTGCAGTTGCAGAACTAGAAATCAGAGTTCTCTTTTGGAAAAAAGTTTTCCTGCAACTGAGGAATGACAATCTTCAAATTCCGTATCATGAGGCAGCCTCCACTTAAGGCCAACACACAACATCTGGCATTTTACAGTGGATTAAAATCAAACATATAAAGCACTAAACCACCCACAAAGATGACTTAGTAATCTGCCCTTTCTTAATCACCTTCCACTGATTTGTGCCCTCTGCTAATGGCTGGGAGAAAACAATGTGATCAGGTAAGCCTTGTGCCTTCTCCTCACACAGCTGACAAACTTGACTTCTATTAAGATTCACTGCCAACATTCCTGAAATTCTAACACAATTTATCTGTCAACTAGGGATTTTGTCCAATGTAAGCATAAAAGTAACTGTATTCCTCTTTAGCATTATCACTATCTTGACATTTATTGTTATTAGCAAGCCATATTTTAGATCCTTCCCTAACTGCTGCAATATTTAACTATTTCCTACTCTAATTCTGAGACCAAGTTTCGTAGTACAATTGCAGAGGTTTTGGGTTTTTTTCTATTTTTCTATTTGCAGGAGTTCTCACCATGTGTAAGTGTTGCTACAATGCCTGTAATACTTTTTCCCATGATTAAGAGGCAGAAGTTCTAGCTCTCTTGGTCATGTCTCAGACAGTCCTACACCAAAATCTGGCACAATGACCTGGTGATGTCAACCAAAGGACCACTATTTTCCTACAGAATGCAAAGCAGGAAGGCAGTGCATTGTAAGCAAAGTCCACAGGCAAACAGTAGTGTGAATCCTTCTCACTGAGGAGAAATTATTACTGACATGCAAAGTGAAGGGTTTCTGCTTGCACTGTCCAGCTTTCAAGTTTTATCAGAAGGCAGACAAATATTTAAAACAAAGGCAAAAGGGAGGTTGCTTTTACTCCTGCTTGCACCACAGAGCCATTTCCCTATGTCACATACACTACTACTCAAGTTTGTTCCATACACCCTGAGATTAGTAGTACATCCCTCTACCAGCAGCTACAGGATATGGGGAGAAATCCTGGCTCATGGTACCAGAAGGAGTTAAATCACAGATTGCAAGCAGGGCAGCTGGAGAAGTGCAAAAGGGAGCAAACTGAACTTCATGCTCTAAACCAGCTGTTCCAAACTTAACCAGGTGCCAAGTACCACAAGAAGAGTTTGGCGAGAGCCCAGGAGGATTTCTGCAGAGGATTAAATGCCTCTTACTGCAAATCTGACCCCTTTAACTAGACACATAGCCCAATTAAAATATCACAAGAGGACATCACAGAAAGTGGCACTTGTCAGCTCCTTCATACACCAGAGTTGTCAGAGCAATGCAACTTGTTGATTAGTATGGGACTCTTGAGATACAGAGGATGAAAGACAACAGAGTAAAACAGGCTTCTAATATCTCTTTGCAGTAGTTCCCAATGTTTTTTACCAAAGAAAGCATCTTTCAAAAATGACAAGGGTACAGAGCAGTTCGGTTGCCTAACCTCTGGACATCCCAGGGAATTAGAGACAATGTGCTTGCACAGAACTCTGCAACGGGGAGTGTGTCTCTCACCTGATAGTATTATCTGAAGAGCCGCTCACTACTAGCCTGTCTCTGTACTGCAGACATGCAATGCCTCGTTTGTGGCCATTTAAGGTGCGCACAAATTCGCAGGTACTAGTGTTCCATACCTGTGACGGGAAGCAGGGAGGGAACCACACAGAGACAAAATTATTAAGATGATACTAACAAAAGCTGGTATCTGTATGATATATAGGTGCATCCAGAACGTTCTTAATTGAAGATGCTATCCTTAAGACTGGGAAAATTACTTGTGACTATAGTCTGCAGCTTTTAGCACTGCACTCACAAGATTTTTGCCACACATGAGAATCAATTTCCAGAATCAAGTTTTAGCACTCTCAGGCTATGATTTAGCCTACACAGGATCTTGATTTTTCTCAGTTTTAATGCCGCAGGCTGGGATCATAGCAGTAACACTTCAGTGACTCGTATCCATTCACCTTCACTTTTGCCCCTATTCTGCCCTCTGACAACTGTTCAAATGACTGATGTTGAAACAGATTATGGAAGTGGTCAAGTTGAAAAAGGAGACAGAAGAAAAAATTCCTTTTTCAACTGCATCTGTACCTGAATCTGATTTTCCATACAGTTCTGTAAAGTTATGCAAGCTCAACAGAGGAGGGATGAATGGAAATAAGCAGCAGGAAGATCTTCTAAAGGAAGATCTGTGTAATAACTGCCAAGGATAATCTTCCCTGTCTGGTCACTGTTCTTGGTTATTAAATACGCCAGTGCTGCAAATAAAAAGCCTCTGAAACACCTCACCTTTATAGTTCTGTCACCTGATGCTGATACAATGTACTTGTCATCAAAGTCCACCACGTTGACAGCAGCTCGGTGCCCTACTAGTACCCTCCTCAGGGTGATGTCTGTTGGTGAAGCCATGTCCCACACAGCAATGGAACGGTCTTTGGAACATGTCACCATCATGCCGTTATTGAAGCGGAGGTGCAGTACTGCTTCACAGTGGTGAATCAGTGTATTCAGCATCTCACCTGCATTCACGTCCCACACCCTGCAGTTTCAAATTTCAAACCAAAGAGAGTTAAAAAACAGCACAGTGGATTTTCTGTAGGGTGAGAGGGGGACAGGAAGAGGTAATTGACTCTCTAGCAATATTAGAGAAGCGAACATTGCAAGTTATATCTACACCTATTAAATAATTCATTAAAAGATGTATAATATAAACCTGTTGATTATGCATACATTGAGACAGTCCAGCAGTCAAAACCTCTGCAATGCAGTTAGCACCATAAAAATAACCCAGCCAGGAAAAAGCGTCCTTTAATTAAGGGAATTTAGTGCTGAGGAAAGGTATGAGATTGATGGCCTTATAGACTGATGTTTCCTGGTCCTGTCAGTCTACCACACACTCCACTTCCAGTCAATGAGTACTTAATCATGACCTGTGGAAAAGCAAGTTCAGTGACTTGTTTAATTTTGACCTCTCTCACAGGACTATCAATTCAAAGGATAATTTATACAGAAGCAGAAGACAAGATAATGCTTTTCAAACAAAGGTAAGTAATTCCCACAAGTTGCACCACGAATTGCATTTACCCTGCAGTGCATCTGGTACACAGCTACATTCCAGGAATGTGCTGAATACCCAAATTAAGAAAGAACATTTATGTCAATTTAATGTTATTGGAACCAAATGTTTCAGCTGAAAGATAATTAAAGAAGAAAGTTAGACAAAGGCTTCATACAGAACTTCTAGGACTTGAAGATATTAAGCCTTAAAAGTCTTTCTTTTAGGCTACTCCATTGGCAAACTTCTTCTACCCTCCATAAAGAGATTTACTTTGGCATTATCACACCTGTACCCCAGATACACTATGTGAGAGCAGAAAATAGCTGTATCATCAAGCACATCAGACATTGCAGAAGTTAAAACTTTCCTCTGCCAACGAGGTGAGCAGTAAGAAAAGACAAGATGTCAGAAAGGCTTCTAATGTCTTATTTCCTAACTTATGGAGGCTGAAGTGCATCAACTTACGGCCTATAAATGAGAAAGAAAACTACATTCCAAATACAAAATGCAAAGAAGAAAAACCCACAGACTAAAGACCTGAGCCATTAACACATGAGCAGTTTTCATATACGGTTGCCAAACTGAACAGGAGCTGGAGACCTACTGACTTCTTTGGACAAGCGCATCCCTGAGATCTCAGAAGCATTAAGAGCCCATCTGTACTGTCTATTGGACGAAGCCCCTCTTCCTGAGGAGACCCAAGGATAAAAGTGATGCATTCTATGTGCCTCTGGGGTCTGCACAAACATTTATAGATACAGTGGGAAACAAAGTATTTCTGGGCAAGTAGCCAGTCTGCAATTTAGTCTGCCTGGCCTGATATGGAAGATGATAGTGCTTTTTACAGAATTCAGCCTCTCCTTTTGTGATATGTTTAGCACAGTGCAGTTCCCACACCATCTCCGGGCAAGTGGTGTTGCTGGAATTCCAGATTCCTACCAATGACAGGACCCCAAAATCTAGCAGCAACACAAGACCGCATGCATCACATGTCCGGAATAAATTTAATGGTTATTAGCCACCATCAGCGATAGTTTACATGCAAGCACAGTGATAACCATGAGGAGCTTGCAGCCATAGGAACACATGCTAGTAGCAGAAAAGGCCACTGACACAGCTTTTTGTTGTCTGTAACTTCACTGCATGGCCATTGTTTGTACTCTGGCAAGAAGAGAACATGTAACAACATGGAGAAGACAGACTTGCTTCTTCACACCCAAGTTCATATTGCAATTTACTAACTCATATGTGTGTGTATTTATACTGCAGGTCTTAGACTTTCTGGGATCCTGTAATATGTCTAGTGTACTTCACATTCACACAACATGCACCACAAGTGCTGACTTGAGGTGTCCAGACTTTTGCTGGGGACTGCAAGGAACACAAAGTTAGAAAGACTGCATGAAAAGAAACACCATGCTGAAATTTAATTAAAAGTCACAGGAGATGTAGTCATACATTTTTTGTTAAAATTAAGTGACAGTAGATGACTAAACCTTCAAACTTGCTTTGAAAACTTCAACCAACTTTTAAAAAGTTATTCTCAGGGAGAATTTAAAACATTCTCAGGGTCTGTCAAAACATGCAAAACCTCAGTGAAATGCCACATGGCCTTCCTAAGTCATCCTGACCTTGACTGACCTTTGCTTAGGTTCTCATTTCTCCTTGACAGCCATTTGCATGAACATCTGATAAACAAGGAGAGTACACTCCTCAACAAATATGCTGAACTACTTCACAGAACCAACAGAACAGTACATATTTAAGAAATTACCATTTCAGCAGCTTGCAAGGCTAAAATCTTAGAGGCAAACAGAAAGCTCCAAATCATGAGCACACACCTGACTGTTGAGTCCGAAGATCCAGTAATGATCACCCGTTCATCATACTGGAGGCACAGGACAGAACCCGTGTGTCCGGTGAGAATGCGCTTGCATTCCAATGTATTCTTATCCCAGATCTGAGAGCAAACATTCAAAACCAGACAGTTCAGTAAGGTTTTCATCTTTCAGTACTTACTGGTTTGACTGGTCTGTTTTTTACTATAAACACATGATCCACAGTGCAGTCAGAACATCTTTAGTGGCATCTGTAGAGTCTTCTACAGGCTCTTTGGTGCAATACATTAACATCTTTGATATTACTGGCTTTACTATGAACATTGGTTTTACCCTTCTCACCAGGGTACAGTAATTACGTAGTCTGTAATTACTGATGGATAAAAACCCTGCTAGTGAACTGTTTGTAAGGAAATAGGGTCTCTCTTGCCAGACAAAAGAGGCATACATGCCGTGCAGGTGTGAGATAAGGGAAGGAGAAGGCTAGGTGTCACTGAAATTAGGACACATTTATGGCACAGACACTGCATGCCATTAGTATGCCATTCTGGAGCATTCTCACCTTAATAGTATTGTCTCGTAGGCCACTTACTATCTTCTGATCATCATACTGTAAACAATAAACCCCTTTGCTTGTCTCACTTCGGCAGTGGATCCTCTGTAAACTGTGTCTTCCACACCTCCAGTTTGACTCTATTGTCTTGAGGAAAAACAGGAGACAAAAGAGAAGTAAAAATAAAGAACAGAAATATAGAAATATCTCCCCTTTTTTTTTGTCTGTCTAAGACAGCAGATACTTTTCTTCACACTTTGTCCTGCATCAGGCCCATATAATGATATTACTGCCTTCTAGCAGAAGTAACACACATAATAAAACCAATTAAAAAGACAAAAGCCTGTAAAATATATTGTGACTAAACTTGTCTGTGTTATCTGGAATGGTGAAGAAGTGACCTAAAAGCTTTTCTCTATTGCAAACTTTTAACCCGTTATGACTCAACAACTAGACTAAAGAGAAAGTCTCAGCTGAGCTCTAGCTAAGTGCTTGTACAAACTTGTCACAACAGTGTCTGAGCACTGCTTTTCCTATTAGGAAACTACCAGAACATGGCATTTTGCTCACACTACATGCAAGACAACCATGCTCAGTTGCCTCCCGTTTCCCTGGGTCTTAGGATATCTTTAACAATGCCCTTTTCTCCCTGGCTCAGTTCTTATGTCCCCATAGCATCTTATTAGGTCTCATCTGCACTGGGTGGAGCAAATTGTGCTGCTGTGACATCTGACATGCAAGGTGTAGAGAGACTCCATCTGTGAACAGCTCACTGAACAATCCAACTCATCTTCTGCCTAAAGGAGCAGTGAAGCTTTGGACCTTACATAACTATCCCAGATCTACTATCTCCAGACAAATACAGACACATCAGATCTAATGAAATATTTAATTAGAACAAAATATTGTCAGAATTTCAACACCATGGATAAATCAGGGAGATTTAAAAAAACTGCAACCAAACATCACCACATCTGAAAGCTGTTTCTTACCTCTATGTCCTGTATAATTTTAGGGTAAAGTGCTCTGTAGAAGGAGTTGGGTGGTGCAGTCCCATCAGGAGGTTTATTTTTAAATAGATATTGTCCCCTGGAAGACAAAAAACACTCCCATTGAACGCAAATCATGTTTCAGCTTTTGGAGAAAGAACCTCCTGGCATTTTACAAATGGGGAACCACTGCTGAAAAGCACAGACAGATTCATATTCAGATTTAATTTACTCAGTAAGATGAGGTGGTTCCTTGTTTGTTTGATTGCATTTTGACACTGAAATACACATGAAAAATATGTGCCTAGTCACTCAGGGGAGGGAAATATATTATCTATTATGGATGTGAGCCTACTCAACTCAATAGGAGGTGAGAGTGGCTCATGCCTGCCACATACCCATATCAGAGGTCACCTTTAAAATAAAGTGCATAAAGAATGTGAAAGAAGCCAAGGAACCCTCAAAGTCACTATGCATTCAAGGTTAGATTTTATCTGCATTAGCAGGAACAGTATCAGTTTTGGTACATGGACATTTTATTTCTACTACTATATTTTGGTAAGCAACACTTCATCTGTGGTGCCTCCCTCATTTCAACACTGATTTGGAATACTCATATCCCAAGCTAGATTTTTGCTACAAAAAAAATCTGTAAACGGCAATCACTACCTGCTGTGTAAAAAACTTTAATTCCTCATCCTGAAGTTAAGAAGCCACCAAACACGGTGTGGAAGCTAGTAAACCCCACCATGGGCGTACTAACTGCTGTTCTGCCTGGCAACATGCCTCACAAAATGGAGAGAGGCACAAATGCCTCCGAGTGTAATCCTGGCATCAGAGGCACAGAGTCTACACTGGGCCAGCTCTCCACTTCTCCCTCCCTTGCTCCATTATGGCATAATTAATTGTTCAATACTTCCTTGCACATTTCTTTCTTGTCCTTTCCATACAGTATACCTTGAAACTCATTTGAGATTGTACATCAGCTGCTCTGATGTACATGAACTAGGGAAATCACAACAATGAACTGAAATTTTTAGGTTACACAGTGGTAATGAACTAGAGGATTGAACAAACAAAATAAAAAATGCTCAAGAAAAGGCCTTTTGATAATTCTTTAAATAAAGTATTTTAAGTACAACTTGAGAGAAAGGTGCTTCCCACTTTGGACAGAGCAATCATCTGAGTCTTCTAATACAGTGACAAGCAGCCACTCACATGGGGACAAACACATGTGAAGAAGGGACACATGAATGCAGGCTAACCTCTAACTAGATGGCAGCCTATTTACTGTGATCCAGTCTAGAAGTGCATACAAGAAAATAAAAATTATTGGGCCAGGGAGACAAAAAACACTTGGAGATACATAGAATACCTAGGACACATCCTGGAAGACTTGGGATAGGTCTACGACAATCTGTACACAAGCCTGAAAACCTGCCTATTCTTTCAAGCTTTACTAGCTGATCTGATACAAGGTCTTGTTGCTACCTGTAACACCTGCCTTGCTGCATAGAGAGTCACTTGTTTACAGTTCAGCTAAAGGATTGCTTGGAACTCCCACAGCATCCCAGTGGATGTTGTGCTGTGGCTCTAGGATAAAAGGAATTATTGTTTGCAGGTTTTGATGACCAGCCAATTCTATCAAGTATTCAGATGGACACAATCATGCCCAGACTTTGGGCTTCTGTTTTATATTTCTCTAAATCTGTGTAACCCTAACTACTCACAGACAAGCTGTTAGTGAAGGCCACCGTGCTGCAGAACTGGGTGTTTCTGTTGTAAACTATGAGCTGCAAATGCTGAAATCAGGCAGCCCATGTGCAAAGTGAGGAGCTGTAAGCAAATAACAGCAGTCATTTATCATTCTGAAATGTCCAGTTAGTCACCTCCTTGTGCCATGCACAGCGTTAGCATTGATTACAAGCTATAAAGCTCTATATGACAGAGATGCAATTACACTGGACGTTTCTTGTCTGCCTCTCTTAACCACCCCACCATGCCTGCAGTTTTGTCTTCTAGAGCTCATCAGAGGGCAATCTGAAAGACAAGGCACAACTTGCTCCTGCTGTATCAAAGCAACCTCCAGGACACAGTGTAAACCTGAAGAAGAGGTGCAGTAAGAAGGGTGCGACTGTCCTCCAAGATAAGAAGCAGGATTTTGCAACTGTTTTTTAGAAATGTCACATGTCTGTATGACTAGTACTTGCTGCTGAAGTTATTTCTAAAATCTGGAAGGAGTAACTTGAGAACTATAAGCTATGATCTCTGACAAGATGTAAAGAATAGGTAAAGTTCCACAGAACAGGAAAAAGACAAATAGAGCTCTTGCATTTAAAAAAAAGGGAAGAAGGTCCACCAAGGAAATGGTGGACTGACCAACTCAACTTTTGACCGCTTAGCAGTTCTAGAGCACAAAATCAGATGAGTGCCTAGAAGATGACAAGGTGACAACAGGCAACACTGATCAATCCAGAATACGCTGTGTCAAACTGACCTTACTTCTTCTCATGACTTAGCAGGAGAAGTATAATCTTGGAAGAGCTCAAGGGTAGACACACAAATGGCTGGAAAGCAGAGTTTACCAATGGTGCACTGTCAAACAGGATGGCAACTGGGATCTTGTCCTAGATGTGTCATTACTGAGCATCTTCATTAATGACAATGAATGGAACAGAGAATGCATTTTTTACCTGGCCAGTGATACTAAAACTGGTAGAAGCTACAAGCACTTTGGAGGACAAGATTAAACTCATAATGCTCTTGACAAAATAGAGAAATATCAAACAATAAATAGAATCTAATTCAATAAGGGCAAGTGCTAAGTTCACATAAACATGCAAGATGAGGAATAATGGCTAAGTAGAACTTCCACAAAAAGGGTAATTAATTTTATAACATTATTATACCCCTGTTAAAAAAAAAAAAAAAAGCAGCACATGTTCTACTGGAAAGCATAAAATGAAGTGTCCTCCATACAACATGTAAAGCAATGATTCACACACCACCAAACTCTGGTGATGCCTCTGCAGAAGTAACACACCCAGCTGATTACACCATCCTCCAACAATGGAGTAGAGTAATTGGAGAAAAAAACAAGAATGACAAGAGGACAACACAGCATTAAGGCAGGTTATGCATCCAAAATGTAGGAAACATGATCATCTTCCAACATAGAACAGGTAACTGCAAAAAGGAGAATGAGAAACTGTCCTCTGTGTCTGTGTAGAATAAATATAACATGCCAAATAGCTAGGAAGACAGCCTAGATTTTAGGAAAATCCTTCTAACACTAAAGTTAGTGAAACTGTAAAACTCCTTGGCCAGGCAAGACCTAGGGAATCTCCAACAGTGAAGGTTTTTTAAGAACCAATTAGACAAACACCTGGGATGACTGAAGAGAAACCTGGCTCTGCCTCTGGGGAAAAGAAGGGACTAAATAACCTCTTAAGGTCCTCTTCAGATCTAATGTGACCTCAACAATACAGAACAAAAATAGCCTGGAGAGAACAAGGCACTAAAAGGAATGCAAAAGTTACCACTGCTACGCTTGTGTTTATTTTACACTCTTTATAAACATTACACTACTGGAGGCAGATCAAAATAGTATTTATTTTTAAAGGATGTTTCATAATCCTGATTTACTCGCCTTTACTTCCTGACACAAACAGTATAACAAAATTAACCATAAACCAGGAGTCTTTGTTTGCAACTCCGTATCTTTTTCTTTTTAATAGCAACCAAAAAGCCTGAGCTGTCACTTTTATCTTGTTTATGAAATATTCATACCCAGCTTCCTTTGTGCCAACATCCTAGGGACACCCTTGGAAAAGAAAATTATGTATTAAAGGACATACCCCTGAGAGGGAAAGTTCTAATGAAATGTTAACAGAGCAGCTTCAAACTTGAGTGAGACCCACATTGTAGTAAGGCTATTCCAGATGATTATTAACTAATCTATCTGCATTTCTAAAGTCCCATATTCTCCGTGGTACCTACCCTCAGCTTCCAGTTTGAAAATTAAACAGATATCTAATAGTGAAAATCTGCTGAGGAAAACAAACAGACCTATCAGGAAACAACTAATTCATAGCACATGCTGCCCCACTGCCACCCCTAAAAAAGCTCTTCTGCTCTGAACTGCTGACTAGTTTAGTGTTCCCCTGGGGCATACACAGCTTCTTAATTTGAACCAAATGACAGCTGGGCGTAAAAATCTCAGTCTGTATATCTCACTTGTCACAATGGGATAAGAGCATGATTGGATGAGGAAGGTGAAGAAAAAGCCCCCACATTGCCTGCATAGCCAAATAACGTTCTAACTTATCAACCCCCAAATTTTGATTTAAGCAACTGTCAGGTTTGGAACCAACATGGTATTTCAGGGTGCTAAATAACCCTCTTCAAACGTGGTTTGAAACACACAGCACCTACGGTCCTAAATGGGGTAAAAAGAGGTGAAGATGCAGTTTCCTCACCATCCTCTCCTCTCTGACAACCCCCTCCACAGGGAGTCCGTCCTGACCATTCTCTCGATGAGCTTCTTCCACAGCATGCCATCCGACGTCACTCGGTACCACTCCTTGCACACCAGCTCAGCAGCACACAATGATTTGGCATCCAGGTATGACAGAATGTTCTCAGCAATGTGATCCAATCCCCGAGCTGGGGGAGGGAAAAAAAAAAGATTATTTGCTGGGGAGACATGGAGTTTAAACCAACTCCTCTTGCTAGCACAAAGATATCCTCTCTTTCCATCTCCTATTCTGCATGCAGAGCTGGACCAAATGCACAGAAGAGCATTTGTGGTTAAGTTCAGGAGTGAACAGCATTCTCCAACTTCCTTTGGATATAACACAAGAAGTCATTAAAAATAATAAAGAATCCAAGAAGTCATTCCAATCTATTTCGATGGGTTTTAGCACTAGGGGGATATTCTATGGATGGCATTTCCAACTCAGCGACGCAGCCCCCAAAATCTCTCTATATTAGGACCATTTCTCATCTCACTGCTACAGCTGTTCTCATGTTCCAACGGCTCAAAAGCTGTTTTTGCTAAAGCAGTAGCTTTTAAACGTAATGAAGAAAAAAATATATATTCCCAATGTGTGCCCTGAAGGGTAGTGGTACCTTTAGACATGGGGGAGGGAAAGATATGCAGATGTACAGGGAAGTCGAGAGGGAAGGAGAGGCTGTGTAAGAAGAAAGTGAATCAGGTTTGCTAGTTCCATTTTATTTTAGTGGGTGGAGGAAAAATATGCACACCAAAATGGTATAATTTGCAAATATTTTCCAGCATGAATACCAGGACTGGCTTTGTTTCAACATGGCTGGAGTGAAATGTAAAACAATTGCCTGGTTAGCACCAAGCAGCCCAATGTAACGTCTGTGTAGCTGGGGGCCAGGGAAAGTTATGCTATGTTTCTTAACTGGATGGATGTATTCAGTAAAATGTGCCCTTACCCACACAAATTTAATCACCAGCAAGACTTCAGGAAAATAAGATGCCTTTTAAATGATATGCTGCATAAATACAACTTCTCTTGCAAGCTGTTTAATTCACAAGTGAGACATGCCATCAAGAGATTATCTCACTTCACAGGTCAAATTTCAGAGACCCTATCATCCCTCAGGCATAACATTCAGACCAACCAAATAGGAAGCATGGCAGATCGGTATTACATGCATCTTCCCTCTGGTTCACATTTGGGACAGTTAAATACATCTCTTCTTGTTTTTAAAACAACAGTCTCAAAGACCAGGTCCTGCTTGTGACAGAGAAAAAAAAAAAAAAAAAAAAAAAAAAAAAAAGCAGCAAGTGCATTTTTACAGTCACATGTCCGTACTTCCGCAAGCCCAGATTGGGTGTAATCAGCTGATTCTGATTAGAGTTCATGAGACAAAAAAGGCCCAACCTTAGTTTTCATTAACAGAAGATCTCAAAATTATCTCCCAGTGCGTGAAAGCGAGAAAATTCAGCATGCCTCCTCTCACTCCTTTCAAACATCCTAAATTTATAATACACTTTGGGTGAGACATTCTGCCCAGCGCTTTATGCTTCCATTTACACATAGAAAAAGCACGTGAATGATACCATGCACAACCAGAGAGTGCAGAAAGAGGTCTGACATTTCTTATCTTTATAGATGCAAAATTAGATGTCACCCTGTAAAATAAAAGCATCAGCAGCCTTTATTATGTATTTAATCTGAAAAGATATATACAGCCACTATATAAAATTCTTTTTAAAAAAATGAAAAAAAAGAGTGTTTGTAAATTTAGATTGACTCTACAGCAATTTGAGAAAAGAGAGCGACAACGTTTTAGTGGATGTGAACTGGAATTTGCAGGTATTCCACAACTTGGTAGGGCAGATATAGACATTGTGTCCCCTTGCTTCCCTACCCTAACACTTGCAGCCCTGAACTCTCTCCAGTGGGTAAAAATGGCGTATTTTCTTCCCCAGTCTGTTGCTTCCAATGAGCCCACAGGCATTTACAGACCCACTTGGCCATTTACAAATACTTGTCTGTGTAGTATCCATACTGGTGGCTTTATGTCAGCAGCATCACAGCAAGAAATTATTTTATACAGAGAACATTCGGTGGCTTTAGGAAGCAGGGCTACACTGCATAAACTGGGTACAGTAATCTTCACCCACAAGTCTGCCTCTGATGCACCTGCCCTTTCTGGACCATCAGTAGTAACACTTTAGATCTTGCTGCAATGAGGTGGTGTAACTGCTTCCATGGCTGTAAGTCATCCTTTGCCATTGATCCTAGACCCTTCGCAAAGAATGTTTTGGCCTCTCCTCCTCACATTTATGATAAGTGAATGGGCAGAGTTATTTTGGCCTGGCTGCAAACTCAATTTTATTATTTTGTTTCTTAGGAACAGCAAACCTCACTGAAACATATATCAAGAAAGCACTGCTTCCTTAAAAAAGAGAAATCTCTACTCACAAAAGTTTCTACTAAATCGATGTGAAACACGATTAGCCCTTCAGCCCTCCATACCAACAAGAATGTTTCAGTTATTTCACACATGAAACCCTTATAAAAATGACTTTCCTCATAAAAAATGTTAAACAGCTTGGAAATGCTAAGCAGAGACCTTATTTTTCAGAAACAGAACAAAGTTTAAGTACCCAGTTAAGCTGTATTTTTCAAACAACCTTAATTCTGTTCAAAGTACTGGGAAAATAATCTGAGCCAATTTTACACTATATTAGTAAAATCTGCTCATGATCTAAATCTACCTTTAATTCTGGTCATTCTTTGGGACAGTGCTAGGAGGATAGAGATAAGATGCCTCATGATTCTGAAGTAACAGTTTTATTTACTCAAGGGGGAGAGCAGGAGAGAGAATGAAGGAGTAAAAATGAAACCAGAATACTGAACACTTGAGAATTTCAGAAAGCTAAACAATACTTAAAGAATTTAGGTATTTTATTATGTGACTTAATTTAAAATTTTAGGTTCATCACCCTTTCCTAGGAAGTTTCTTACCTTCCACTTTCCCATTCCCCTCATTAGAAACTTGCCTATACTCAGGACAGCCTGCACAGCCTGCGGAGTCTGTGCCAGTGCATCGCCTTGCCATTAATTTTCTCCCTCAGAGCCATATTCACTAGGACATCAGCACTTTTCAAATATGCAAATGGATGCACATACATTATTTAAGCACACAGTTCCTATAACTATTCAAATCCTCACATCCTAGCTGCTTGATTCCTATCTGTTCTGCAGTCTGAGATAGTAAAATTAACTGCTTCCTGGGTAACTGTGAAAAGACCACTAACAAATACAATATGGTTAGGAAATTTTGAATGCCTCTGAAAATATTTCTAGTATTTGCCCAAAATTTTCAGAAAAAGGCCTGTAGGATGAAATTAAGCAAGTGCAAATGAGATGAGTTGGCTTGCTTTGATGGAGTGTTGTGGAGAAAGACCTGGGAAAATTGTGTATGTAACTATATGTATACTTCTACTTTAAAAGTGGGGAAGCCAATGCCCTTTCAAAACATTTTTCTGAAAGAGAACAGCTCCTCAAGTTATAATGCTGCTCTAAGTACACAAGATTATTGCCACTGGAGTACTAAAAACTAACATAAGCAGGTACTTAGCATAACTAAGATTTTTTTTTTCTTAATGCTACAACAGCCATTTGATTACTGGGCACAATGAGCTTAAAAATCCAGTGAGTCTATGTATTTAACTTCACAGCAAATCTCCTACAGTGCCTTTATGCTTTGTACAATTCAGTGTTAAACATGTTTTTTTCTGTCTTTTAAAACCCTAGAACTTACATTTCACATTGAGAAATCCCATCTGAAGAATGATCAAAGGACTGGATGGAACAAATTGTGTTCAGCAATTCTCCAAAGGTATGCACAGAACAAGCTCTTGGCAAGAAACTCCTCCCTTTAACTAGCTATTTACAGATAAAATCTGTAGTAATTCTTGCTCAGGTCCATCTCAAACCAAGGACCTATGCCATGAGAATACTAATCTATAAACTGTCTACCTATCTATCTGCAAAGGTATGATCTAATGATCTGAAAAAAAGACCAAAGAGCCAGGAATTTCTGTCTGGTTCTGAAACTCTATTGCTGTACGTATTTTATCTCCCGCCGCTTCAGTTTTCCCATCTATAACACAGGGCCAATACAAAACTACACACACCCTACTTTATGTATGCATTCTGTGATATACACACAATGCCACATCTGAGAACAGCTGGGATAATATTCTCAATGGAAAGCACTACAGAGGTGTGAAAACCAGAACATTTCCATCCTTTGATCTTAGGTACTCCCATTCCCTATTAACAATAAATACATAGTCATAGTGGTGGCTTCAGGAACGTATTTTACTAGGAAAGAGAGACAAAAAAAAACTAACTAAGAAAAGGGAAAATCTCAGCTGAGCAACCAAAAAGAGTAGTAGTTTTAATTTTAAACATTTCCGTTATTCATGCATAATTGTGGGCAACTACCTGCCCTGTGGCTTGCAATGGCTGTCCTTATAATACATATATGATCTATCATTTACTCCTAAGCCAAACCATGGTGGTATTAGATCATGCCTTGAGAGACGGTAGGAATTCCAAATAAAATATTACTACATTTCATACTGGTATAGAGCTTTTCGTTGAAAAGGTATCATCTATTTTGCAAACTGACCCTAGAAGAGACCTCTCCATCAGGGTAGGCCAGAGTGGATTATTTTCCTGAAAGACAAAGATGGAGAAGCAAGTTCCCTCTGCCTGCAGAAATACCTGGCAGTGCAGTGATGAAGTCCCGCTGTAACATGGGTTTGAGGTATGAGTTTATATGTCCATGCTGGTAGTGACACATCTGGGAGATGAGGTGCTCCACAAACTCCACCTGGTCAGACTCCGACCACTGTTCAAAATACTTGACGCAGAGTTCCTTCTCCTTCTCATAGCTTGCAGACAGTTTTCTCTGCTTGGGCACAATCATACTGGAAGTGCCATTGGCAAGTTTTGTCTGTAAACAGGAAGGAGAGAAACAACCCAAATCACACATATGATAAGAAGCTCAAGCGGTTTTATCATTTTTTAGGGGGAAGAAAATAGAAGGAAAAAAGCGCTCTGTTACATAAAGTTGGCTGAGACCATGTATCCCACTTGGTGCTGTCAGTCGGAGTGCAGCCACCACAAGCTGTAACCGCTGCAGGACAATGCACTGGCTCATGCCAGAGCTGTACACAAGATGGGAAACCCTGAGTGGCAATTTAACTTAAACACTTATTTTATTTACACTGTGTAGACAGTAAAATGCATCTGGATCCCTAATCTACAGTTACCAGTTACTCCAATGCACCAACAGAAATCTGCCTTTCCGTTCTGTTGTTGGTTTTGTGTTTTTTGTTTTTTTTTTTCCTAAAGAATGGACTGCTGCTAAAATTCATAAGGAACACAGGAAATGGATGAGGAGAAAAAACTGCTAGTACCTCTTTTGAGTATAAAATTATACCTTGAGAGCAAAGCCATCTGAAACACACCCTGATATTTGGTACATACTTCTTTTCATAGAATAAAAGATTTTCAACTTTCTGAGCACTGTTAATAACATGTCGGGAGGACTAAGCTCAAAGAATAGTTTCAGCAACAAAACAAAACACTGACATTTCAATTTACTACTTGATAGCAAGATATAATTTCTGCTTTCTAAATGATCTAACTGTAAGAAAAGTGCACATTCTGCATTGCAAGAATATTCTTTGTCCAAGATTAACTGCTGCTGGGGAATTATTTTTTTACCATACTGGTTAAATAGTTTGTATGAAATGCTGAAAACATGTGATTTTCTCTCTTTCATTGCACAGCCAGACAGCATTATAATAACAGTCAATATTATTACATTAGTTTTAGAGGTCCTCTATTAATTATCAAATAATTAAAACCAAATTAAAGATATCAGAATATATAAAACATTGATATAGGGATGCCATATTTCTGTTTTATGATTATAATTCCAGGCATCAACCTCACCAGGAGATTTTATTAACTTTAAAGGAAAAAACAAGTATCTAAATGTCTCTTCAAAGATATCTAATGATCTAAAAGAAATGCATGGATTAAATGATTTTACAGGGAAAAAAAAAAAAAAACCACAAAAAAAACCCACCAAAACCCACAAAACAACAAAAAAGCCTTTTTTCAACATGTGCCAAAGTAGTGGGTTATTTAGACCACAAAATCTAGTTACCAAATCTGTGTTTGGAGTGCAAGAATTTCTCATTTCTCAGGAGTAAATAATTCCTGTACTTCAGTATCCCCCCAGCCCTGACAGCAATCCTGACTTTGGAACACCAAAACCCTCATAATTTGAAAATCTACTCAACTAATCACCATGTATATTTTATTTTCTACAGAAAATCCACCTAAATACTCTTCTCAGCAGAGCTGGACAGACTTTTCCTATGGTAGAAAAAGAAAGTAATTAGCTGTCATTTCTAACAAGCATTCTATTTCTGAATTATGGTTAATAATTAAATTAAGTTTCTTTGAGAACACAGAGCATGGAGATCACACCAATGATCAGTGCTCAATTCTGTAGCTCAGTGTTTTCAACTTTACTTCTATCCCCACTCCTCCCTGTGAATTTCTCTGTGTGTTCAGTAAGATCATGCAAAACAAGGGCTATGACTGAGCTGCACTTTCATTTAGTCAGCAAATGGACAGCACTGACTGCAAGCAAGTCATAGAGCCAGTACTGGACTGCAGGAAAGAAACCCTCTTGGGCAAAGTTATTACATAGAGAAATGTCTACAGGGACTGGGGGCATGAAGTTCTAGGTGTGAAGGGCTGGACTTTTCCTATAAAAGTCTAAAGTAGGCAACAGCCTGGCAAAAAAAATTATTACCACTGAACATCGGTCTTAAGGGATTCTGGTAATTTTTGCTGCAGTTAAGCTGCCTGCAAAACAGACACCCCTGTAAAAATGCTGGATTAAGAGAGTGGAGAGATGTTGTATTCTACAAGCTTGATCTCATTTCATTTCTCATTTTGTTTGCTTTGCATCTGACAACAGGCTGTCTTTACAAAGCATTTTTTAAAAAACTATACCTCTGCCTTTTAATTTGAGAGACTCTGAAGTCTGACTAATATGCTGAACTGGAGAGGAATAGACAACTGATGCACAAAGACCACAAAAGGGGCAACTCCTTTCACAGGGTGGCACCACGTTCTGGCCTTTCCTTGCCTCCTGAGCACCCTTCTCCCAGCAGAATTCAGCTCCCCAATTACCTCTAAAACATCAGTTTGGGGTATCAAACAGAAGTTGCAACATCTGCAAAAACAAGTAATGGCTTATGTGTGTACAAACAGATGGCTTAGATGGGACAAAACAACCATTCTGCCTGGATCCCAAGTGAATACAGGCCTCTTGGGTGGGAATAATGAGTAAATTAAAGAGTCCATTGACCAACACTTGTAACAGCTTTGGAAGTCGAACTCCAGGTTTATATAGTGGGTCTGCTAAGAAAATCACTGTAGATGTTACAATGTTTTGCCCAAATTAGTGGAGAAGGGAACACTACATTTTTCAGGTTCATCCACATATTTAGCTACATTCTGACAATGCCAACTTGAGACCTGGTTTTCACCCCTGCCTGCTTTGGTTTCCCATGAAAAGGAGTGAGGACAAGTCTAGAGATAGCCATGGTGTGCCCAGCATGTCTTGTGGTTTATGTAAGCAGGGGACCAGGAGGATAGGGGACCATGAACACACCAGTTCTGCAGAGTAGACACAGACAGGGCTCCCAAATCACTTGATTGCAATACATGCTCACGTGCCTCCCCCAGACTGCCTGTAGTCACATTTTGGAACAAAATTTCAGAATTTCAATTTCAAGATTCTTGAGAATCTACTGGGTGTTCATTGAAAAAGGCCTGTTATTAAAAAAGCAACAACAAACCAAGCATTATTAAAGCACTGGGGGAAGAGGGTGGTTATTATCAGTGAGAGAATCAATTTAGCTTCCTGGGAAACCCCGATGACTCAAGCATTCTGATCAACTGCCTCAAGTTCATGACAAACTACCTCAGAACAATATCAGCAACTGTTTCCTGGAGCATGCAACTGTCTACAGCCTTCTCCCTCTCCTCATACAATAACCAGGCCTCACCTGAAAAAGACAGAACTGTCCCACATGCCATCCATACTGCTAGGGTAAATATCCATCCAAATGAACTGTATTATGATCATGCTTTTTATAAGCTTCACTTTCAAAAGTGCCAAAGAAGAATAAGCCCTAGTAGTCCATTACCTGGGAGGAAGTTTAACAGAGCAAACTACTATTATAACTTGGAACAGAAAAAGCTTTTCTGACTCCCTTTTCACAAACCCTTGTAAGTGAGGGCTGAGAGGTGCCGCAGCTGACTCTAAGCACAACTACTCATTTGTAGGAATATAAAGGTGTCCTCCTACAACAGTGTGCCTGAGCTAGTAAGCTGTGCCAGGAAACCCAGGGGATTGAGCGCCTCAGGTTGGTACTAGCTCAGGGATCTACATACTATGCTCCACTGCAGCCCATAATTACAAGACCATTTCTCCAAATGGCTACATTTAACACAAGGCACATTTGTACGCCCAGTGAAGTAGAAGAGGACTAATATATGAAAGGACTTTAAACTAAATAACGGCTTGCAACTATAGGAAGGTGCAATATTTTAACACAGATAAATAAAGCCTGGATAAATCTACTGCTCTGCATATAAAACAAAACAGCCATGGCATATCACAGCTGTAACCCATATACGACAACCAAGGTTAATTTTGGTTTTGTTCAGTACAGGGGACCAAGGAGCCTCTAAAGCACAGAAAAAACCACAAGTACAGTTCTCTGATTCTAGTATACATATAGTGTTTCCCCACTCATGAGTGGTCACAACTTCCATATATTTAAAAAAAAACCCCATGATCTCTAATCATTGCATAAGACTTTGTTAAGACACTTTCTACAGGGTGGATGAATTAAGACTGTATCTTACTTAATTTAAGAAGAGATATCTTAAAGTCAAAGAAAAAGAGAAGCTGCTTCCTAGAATATCGAGAATGGTTTAAATGATCCCAGCAAGGTTTGGGACCTTCTGAACCTGCAAGACATCTTCATGTTGGGAACTCTGAAAAGACTGAGGCCTTAGACCGCTACTGCAAATTTCTCAGAGTTTCTCTCCTAACAAAAGGCAGGGACTTCCCTTTGACATGCCAGTTCCAACAGGTCATAGCTGGGCTTCTCCCCTCCTTCCCTGAGTCCCTGGGACTATAGGCTCTGACAGAGAGAGATGTCTTCTACTGTGTATCTGCAACCACAGCATTTCACCTCCAACTGCTTGCATTGCCAGTGACTGATCTAGACAGAGCCACCTTAACAGGAATTTTGGATGGATCTTAGTGAAGGGGAGGAAAAAAGAGGACATAATGTTTAATTATAAGAAATGATTGAAATAGGCACAGACATACCCCGGGTGCCTCTGCACTGCAGCAAGCTCTAAACTTGTTATCGTTAATGGTTTAAATTTCACTGTGCTAATCATTTCAGGACACAAGCCTTTCTTGATAATCTAATGAATTATTCCAACATCCTTCAGCAAAAAAAATCCTCCATGACAGCACTAATTACAAGACGTTTTCCCAGTGCTTATGTAAAATATGACAGAGCAGCAGCTTAGGGAATTGCAGAAAACTGCTTCTAATTTCCACTGAGAAACTGACAAACACCTCTCTTTCATCTCTCCCAGCTCTCAAGTAAGATTTAACTTTCTCATTTAGTTAATTACCGAGTGAGGATCATCATTTTCCCGGATCGGAGCGGCACAGAGCCTTTATCGTGTTAACTTGTGAACTTGATCGATGGCTGCTGCTAAAACTTAATAACTTCACCCCCTGGCAAATTGTAAGATAAATATAATAGGAGAAACTCTGACAGTAAAAACCTGCCAGAAATGAGCACTGTGTTTATGTTTCTTTGCAGGCAGCAAAAAAACAACCGACAGCTTATTACTGGGTGCGTGTTACTTATATTTAAAAGACTCCAGGCAGTTAACTTTCTGCGTACTGTTCAAACTTTACTCACAAGATAAAAGACACTGGGGAAAAAAACCCAAGCAATGGGATGACAAAGAAAGCAACCATGGAGGTGTACGTCCAGAATGCGGGTGGGAAGATGGGAATGAAAGCAAAGCCACACTTGCCTATATATCCTGAACACTCTTCAAGATTAACCATGTTAAAAATACCCACAACAGTGAATCCAGACCTGATTCAGCAGAGGCACAAAACTCAGGAATTTTGGAGCATGTTAGAAACTGTGTGGGAAAAGCAGAGGGATTAAAAAGTACCAGTGTGGCAGCAAGATGATTTGGTTTGATGCCTGTGAAGTTGCTCTTAGCCAGAGAACCTCAGCACAGCTGGTTTCTCCAAAGCTATATACTTGTGTGGCCATGAGACTGCTTGCTACCACCCATTATGAAGCACCACTCAAAACCACTTCAATGTAGCAATGTAACAAAAATGGTGAAAGGAAGCTGAGAACATATGCCCAGCCTCCTTTCTAAAAGGGGCAGATCTAGTTATTTGAGAATCCTGTTGAAAGGGTGTTGATTGCATGGCCTAAAGGCAGTAACAGCAAAATTAAGAGGATACAGGTTCCATTTCTATGCCTGGCTTCTTCTTTTTTAGGCTTGTAATTACCAAATGCTGCAGAACTGATTCCCAGACTGCTAAGGCAAATAAGGAAGAAGTCCTTATTGGCAGCTTCCTATTAAAAGAGCTCCTTTGCTTTTTGAGAATTAGGATGTGGTGAGGGGGTATCTCACCATAAAGAGCAACATCTCATGAGTCACAGCACCTGAAAAACATGAGTAGGGTAGCCAGCTCCTCATTTTTCTCCTTTGCAGGATGAACCTGCTTTTCCAGTGTTTGACTTGACAGCAAGGCTACAATGCTAGGTCATTAAACAATTCACTCCATTTACTTTTATTTTAAAAGCTCAGTTTAGAATCTACACATTTCTGTCGGCCTCCATCTCACATAACAGTCTCTGTGAGGTTAACCATGGGTTTAGCACATATACGGACTTACTCGCTCAGTACTGAATTAGTTTCCACGCTGCAAAGCTCACTGAACATTCTGAAAAAAGAACATAACCCAAAGTAGATCATCATCAATCACATCTGAGAGTCAAAAAGAGAGCACCATGAAAGAAACCACAGCATGTTTACTATTTATTTTCAAGATAAAATTCAAAATAGGTCCTCACACTGAAATTAACAGTCCCCTGGATACCCAAGGAACTAGCAATTTTGCCTGTCTGGGGCTTTTAGTTGCTTGTCCACATCTGGTTTCTAATCAGCAGAAAAACTTTCCGAAAATCCTTTCTGAAATCTTGGGGAGCCAATAGTTTTCAGAGGTACCTCTAAGTACCTATGATATGGTGTCAGCCTCCAGGACACCTAGCTAAGGATATTACCTCAGACACAGAAGAAAGGGAGAAGGCTGTTTTGGTTTAGGGCCACAGAAAGCTACAGACACCAGAGAAACAACATGCTGAGTCTCTCCAGGGACTGGGGAGGCAGGACTGAGCTGTAGGCACTTGCACACCGGATATACAAAGAGCAGCAATAATACCTTGCTGGAGAAGCTGCTCCCCTCCCACACTGCACAGAGTAAACAGCAACAGGGAGAGGAGATTAAAAAACTATTCTTTTAAGCTAATACTTAATGTTTCAGACAGACTAATAAAGTTTAATTGTCTGGAATCTCATAGCTCTTACTGTAAACTTTCCTTTGATATCAGTCTCCCATCTAGATTTTAAGTGTTGGCAAAAACCTCCAAAATAAATTTATCTGATGCCAGCAATGGATGTGAATTGGGAGTCCCTCTCCTCCTCCTCCCTTATCTCCAAGTTGTCTTTGCAAATAACAAGCACTGATGAGAAATATGCTTGCATCAGCATAGCACTGGCATATGTTGCCTTCCCAAACTATGATCCCTGACCAAATGCATATCTAGACATATGGGGGGGAGGGCAGACACCATCACTCTTAAAGAGCTAGATTTCAGAGCACATTTTTTAGTAGTTGTAAAGCAATCATACAAAAATTTCCAAGTAGATCCTCCAGTAACAACTAAACACTTCCCATGAAAGACACCAAAGGCAATGCTTTCTTCCTCAGCATGGCTACCAGAACCAGAGTTGAACTGCTGGGACCATTACATGTTATTACTGTTAACTGAGAGAAGGAATATGCACATTATCACTTGGAGAACCAGTCTACTAAAGTCATCAGGTAATGGCCAATAGCAGCAAAGGGCTCATTTATGGCAGGGAAAAGCATAAGCTATGCTCTAAGCAGCAGTTTCAGAGTTTTCTGGAACAGTTGCTTCTGTTTTTAAAACACCCAAGCATGATCTACTGCCTGAGTGAAGTTACTCTTTAAGTGTGTTATTGTTGATTTTCTTTTTGTTCCAAGTATTCCCTTAACTCAAAGAGAAAAGCAGCCAGGAACAGGTAGGTGGACTCATGTGATTCAAAACATGGCTGAACAATGAAGACTACACCACCAGGAACAACACACAAGTAGAGGGGAAGAATAACCCAAAAGGCCTGTTACTTGCTCTCAGTAACATTATTGAGATTTTCATAACACTGTGGTTCTGTCTATGTAAAGCTTTTATCATCAAGAAACACAGGCCTGCCAAAGACAGTTTAGCCAGTATTATTTTCCATAAGTTTCCTCCTTGGAGATGTATTTTGCTACAAACAATGAAGAGGGCACAGGCACCCTAAACTACCTGGCCAAGGAAAAGCAAGTGATTCAGAACTGGAAGTCATTAATATTCATGCTCAATATCATATAAAATTTCCCAGCTACAGGAATACTACATATTATCAAGTGGACTAAAGAGATTCAACAAACAAAAATGCAGCAACGCTCTGAAGAACTGCAAGACTCACATAAGTGCTTTGCTCCCACTGCAAACATGCTCCTTAGATCTGCTGGCAGAGTTGGCTACATGAGTACTCCCTAACCTATTTCAGTCTAAATAAGCTTGTTAGCAAAGACCTGCTATTTAAACTGTCTAAGCTAAAACACCTCATCTTAACTGAAAGCAGGTCTGCAGTTTTGCTGACAGATCCTGGAGGGCAGCAACCTACAGCAGCTAGATGAAGGCTGAGTGGTATTCTTTTCCAACAGTACAGCTAGATCTAGAAGAGCACATCTCGTCAGCTCATGCTGGCTGATACCAATACTACTGCTGTTAGCAGTCACCACAGACACAGCTGTACAAGGAAAAGTCCATGAAATACTTCTGCATAGTGTCAGGTCAAAGATGGTCAGTAGGCTGCCACCCAAATCTTGACAAGATTTTGCCTCGTAGCCTCTTATAACCCCTACAATATCATTCCATAACTCTCACTCACTAATGAGCATTGTCTTCTCGAGGTGACCTTGCAGTCAAATGTTACCTTGCTGGCAAACTGCAGCAGCTCCCCCGAAGGACCACTAAGATTGTCAAAGGAGCTGGATACGTTTGGTCTGGAGAAGACTGGGGGCTACCTACTAGCCTTTCACTACCTAAAGGAAGGTTACAGAGGAAAGTGAGACAGAGGTTATTCAGAAATGCATAATGATAGGAAGAGGGGCCATAGGTACAAGCTGTAGCAAGTGAAACTCTGGACATTAAGATATTTCAGAATAAGAATGGTCAAGTTCCCAAGCAAAATGAGCCAGTTGTGAAGGTAATCTTCTTCTGAATAGGCAGCTGGACTGGAGACCTCCAAAGGTCTATCCCAACTTAAAGTTTTCTATGACTTAAGACTGTACTGGTCCATTCTTTCATCGGTACCTGGCAAGAGATTCACGACCTGAGGAAAAGACTCCAAAACCACAAGCTAAGGACATTCTCTAATGAATCTTCTGATATTCAGAAATTGCATTAGGTTGGGTTAGGCCAAACACTGTTGATATGTGAAAGTACACGACAGAAGAAAGGCAAGAAATAGTAACCTCTGCAACAACAAGTGCCCAGCTCTGACCATAATAATAGCGCTTCAGGAAGGCATATTCAGTTTCTCAGCTGAGCAGACTTTGTCCCTATCAGCTGATACTCAAATTGCGCAACTCAGAAGCTCAAGTCACAGACTATCACACTATGGATTCTGCCTTGGCTCGGTGCTTAGCTGCCAACAATCTTTCAGAAAAGCCCCTCAGACTAAAGGAGGGAGGGAGCCTTGCAGTATTCCACTCCCTATAGTAGACACAAAGTGGAATTGTTTGAATATAACATGTAAGCAATACAAAACCCCCAGTAAATTGTGGCAGAACAGGACTGCTAGCTTCACTTGGTCCTTCAACACACTGTATTTTCCACATAATGTTCTTTCACTCAAAGGCATGATTCTACTATTCCTTTTAATGAGATTAATAAACAGTGAAAATAGTATTGATCTACCTGCATCTTCCTTTCTACAAATACAGGCCAAGTTTCCTTTTCCTCTTTCCATCTAACTTCTGAAAGTTACTTTCCTGTCATATCAAGAATGTAACCAGTGTGGAGCATATCATGTGAAAAATTTCTTCCATCCTCATGCACTTATGCATCCCATTGTAAATTTATCTAACAATCAACAATCCTTTCTTTAACTTCTACTATAATAATTGGCTAAACATCTAAGAACCAATTACATGCTCAGTAAAGTAGCTTTTCCTTCCAACAGTTTTAAATAGATTCTCTTTTAAATATCATTAGGTCTTCTATTGTGAGAATTGTCCTCCTTTGTGAAAGGAAGGGAATGTTAGGCTTTACCACTGTATGCTATTCATTAAATGCCTCTGTGATACCTCCACTTGTTTTCTGCATTTTCCATCAGATCACAATAACCTGTTTCAGTATACTTGAAAACAATGTTTGCATCTTCTCATCTAGGAAGAGCAATTTGGGATCATACCTGGAAAAAACATACGCAACCTTCTGATACAAACTAAAATTAAACATCAAGAGAATTTAACATTTTCTATCACAGACCAAACGATCAGATGCATCATTTATGGCCTCTTCCTTTGATTGAGGGGTTAGAGCTCCCTCTAGCACTCTTGAAACAGAAGAGCCATAGATGCTAAGCTGTCTCATCCAAAGCAGTCTTGAATAGGGTTGTCCATAATTTTTATTTGATTTACTTTTTGCTGTCACATGAATAATTATGAATACATCCACTAGTTTATCTGAAATTCAGGAGAAACAAGTGTCAGGAGAAATTCCCTCTATAACCGATTAAAAATACTCAGATTGCTATAATTAACTGATCTCTATTTTAAAATGTAATTTAGGACCAGCTGAAGGATTATCATGTCAGCTGTGTGTACAATGTGAAATGTAGCAAGAAATTAAATGAAAAAGTTACTAAAAATTTTCAATCTTCACAGCACAATAAGTCTTGCTACCTCACCCTCCCTTGCAGCTGACAAACATCCCAATGCAGCTGACAGGTCTCACCTGCAGTTGTGAATTACATGTTTCTATTTCAACATTAAATACTGAGTAATGCCACTTAAGTAAACCTCAAAAGGTGTAACACTGCTGAGTTCTGCACAATGCTGAAGACAGAAAAACATCTCATGACAGAAAGAGTGCCAGCCCTTTTCAGTCATAGGTTATTACTTACTAATTCTTGGTAAACTGAAAGCTACCAGTACAAAGTAAAAATGAGAAAGGAAAACACAAGCCAAGCCTTTCAAGTTTTACTCCTAACTCTCCTACTACCTTCGTGCGCTGCCATAGGCAAGTCACTCCATTTCACAAGTCTATCAGTTAAATACATGTATCTTAACACACTTCACAGCTTAATGCTGGGAACCTATTTGGAGGCCTCTGCACAAAAGGTGCTCAGCAACAGCAATGTCATCAGGTGACACCACACCACACTACACAAGTGCAAACCTCCCCTCAAGTGCCACCAAACAAATTTGTCACTTAAAACCTAACCAAAAGAGACTTGTTAGAAAAGGCACAGCCTTGACTTTACCAGTTAGAAAAAATACAGCTATACTAACCGATTCAGCAGCCTGCCAAAGCAGAATCAAAAGATGAGTGTGTTAAGAAAAAATTTCACCCCGAGTTTTCTCAAACTGAGACACTGCAACCAGATACCACTGCTAAAATCAATATGAATGTGGAAACAACTCACCCCTAAAGGTAAGCACCACAAGGAGGATGCGCTTTAGTTAAGTTCCTTTACTCATCACAGCAATTTCAGTATTTAACCACCAGGGGACTTCTGAACATTGCTTGGGTTTAGAAGTTTGCAATTTTAATATTAGTACATGACAGAGATGAGGAAATACAATAGGATGTGTTAGGCTATCCACAGATACGTTTTTATGTCTCTGACAAGTCCAGTAAGAAAGACTAGAAGTAACTAGACCCGAGTACATGACAGAAACACCTGACAGAAACTTCCCAGCATCGCCCGTCGGTGTCCCTCAGTCCCAGCCAACAGCTGTCCTTGCCATTCTGGGCCCGAACTCTGTACACAGTCTTGCTGCTGCACCCAAATCCTGACACACAGACCTTCCCTCCCACGGTACAGATGGCATCCAAGGCCGTTCCTTTTATCCCCTTAAGAGGACTTGGAGAAAAGTGCTGGCAACAACTTCTCTCTCCCCTCACCTCTCACATGTGGCAGGAGAGGATTACAGTCTGATATCTGACCTGTCCAGCAGGAGTGAAAGGACATCTGAAGTGAAAGCAAGGTCTCTGCAGTTGCAGATCTGTTAGTGATGCTGGCAACCCTCAGCTGTGTGCCTCTTTAGGCTGACACTGCAGTCCACCTGTTCTCCCCTGCATCTCCACATAGCTGTGGCTTGGATCCAAACCAGAGACAGGAAAGAGAGAGGTTGTGCAGTAAGACATGGCATCAACAGCACTTCTCCACACATGCATGCCCAAGTACTAAAGCTTTCGAGATCTCTGATCACTGCTGTATATTAGAAGCAATATATCTCCCATCTTCATTTAGGAAACAGTTTGCAGCCGTGGTTTTTGTGCCTGTTACTTCCAGACGGCGTACCTTAATGAGGTCCTTGATGCTATCTTAGGAGATAAAGGGAGGCAGTAGCTAGTGCCAAATGTAGCCCTTCTCACTTAAACACATTATGTACTCTGAGTGCTGGCTTCATTTCTGGTTGCAGTGGGAGACTGAACCCAGAACTGTATGGTAGATGTTCTGTGTATGTAAAACCTGGGAGAAGCAGGTACCTACCAGTGGAGGTTAATTGGGACTGATTAATTCAATATTGACCCTGCTCTGAGCAGAAAGTTGGAATCTCTGGAGGTCCCTTGCAACCTGAGTGACTTGCTGTGTTTCTCAACACACAGTCAAAGCTCATCTACACTTCCCAGGCTTTTGGAGAGAAAAGCAATTTAGGTTTTGACTGAAGCCAAGTTATATTTGTCTGATGTCGATGTATTTCATTTATCATAAGCAAAAATCTGAAATTCTTTTTTAGAAGATGCTGTATAAAGAATTATTTTTTTGAAGGCTTTCCAATTCTGGACTTCACAAACCTTTGCTATTGTATCATTCATTCTCTGTAGCAACAAAACACCAGGTTCTTAAAGAGTACTGCACATATCCCTGCTCTCTGGCTTTGCAAGTTGAGAGCATGCAGTGTTCAAGGGACTTGTTTGGATATCCAATCTTGACTTTCAATTCCATCCTTCCAACTATTCAAAATTTTTCAAAAACTGTTGGTTTTGTTATGATGCATGTGTTCTCTAAGAACTGCAGCTGATTCTCTCCACAAATTATTAAATTCCAAACTTACCTTCACTTACGACCTGAACCAATTTCAAAATTCAGGTCTCAACAAAGTAATTGACCGTGATGCCTAATCATCTGCAATCTTGCAAATCAAATGTCAAAATAATCCCATTACAATCCGCCTCAGAACTGTCTGGGATTACAAATTATGATCCAGAACAGGGCTTACAGATCTAAACTAACATGGCAGGAGAAAAACCTGATTCAACTCTGTAGTTCACACAATTTTGTAAAATCCAGTGACTTGAAAGAAAACAACACATGCATTAATTAAGCAACATTTTTATTACCTACAATCAAAGACTTATATGGAAGAAAGAGGGCTTTCTTTGCTAAGAAATTACAAGTCTTACTTAATTAACAATCTAATTTTTTTTGTAGTATAGCTGTTAACTGAAGTATTTTTCACTTTTATTTTCTTCTAAATGAATGTTAGTCTAAGCACAAAAGCTACTGTTTAAATTGACAGAAGTGAGGTCAGAAAAAACAACACTGAAATATTTTAATCATCATGTATTTTAACTAAATCCTCATTTTGTGGTCACTGTTAGAAAGGTTTCATTTTGTGTTGAGAAGGAACAGGAGGATCTCAGACTTTATCCGTAAGAGAAGACACTTAAACCTGGACCTGTGCACACAATTAGGATTTCACAGATTTAGGGCATTATGACGGCAAGTTCACCTGTTGGACACAGGACCCAAACTGCCTGGCTACATACAGAACTCTTTTCATTCCTTAATTTCAAACTACTTCATGAGCTGAGCAGGTAAGTATTAATTTAACTGTCAAGATTCACTATTGCAGCTACTTTGAATATTATTTTCACGTCTGTGAGTGCAACTGCTTGGTTGCTCATTTTTAATTTTCCTCAACAATAAGGTTCAGCAACATATACAGTGAGTACTGCTGTCTGTCTCCAAGCTGCAGCCTCAACGAAGCCATCAGTCACATGCAACAAGGGACTGCCTGCCTTGTTGAAGTTATCTTAGATACAAGCTTCCACAAGCAAACTAATTCAAATCTGGTTTGGTAAATTACAGATTGTGTTAAATATACATGAAGAAAAATATGGAACAGTTTCTATTACTGCACAACATGAGTTATTTCTCACCCTAGATTGCCTCTGAGAAACCCTAAATTTTAAAACCTAGCAATTAGTGGCAGCGACTGCTGGTGAGACCTAATCCAGTCAAGCAGTGGTACTCGCTGAGTAGTGCAAAGGGCAGAGTAATGTTCCAAGAGAACAAAAAGACAAGGATACCTGATAGTAAAAAGGAGGAGCATGCAGTCATTCGCCCAAGCTTCCTTTTCCTTTCAGAAGAAATGCAGGTTGTGTCTCTGCCTTAATGTGACAGCTTGCATCAGCCAGAAGAATTAGATCTTTACATATAGATAAGACTATTAATAGCTGCAGTACAGTTTAGGGCAATAATTTGATCATTTCTGTGTAAGAGAGCAATCGGAAAAGTAAACATGAATAAATCCTTCCTAGAAAACAAACTCCTCAGCCACAAATGCTCAAACATCTTCCATGTTTCTCTTCCCTCATTTCTTAAGTTAATCCACTTCCCAAGGACTATTCAATTTATCTTAGTAAAACAAAGACAATATGACTGCTCTCTAAAAATGTATGGGGATAAACTCCAAAAAGGGAAGAGGAACTATTAAAATATAAGGAAGAAACAAGCTGAAGAACCAGTGGCACAATCTCTCCATGAATAAGCTAACTTGGCAACTAGCAGAGGATTTCCAGTCATTAGAACAATTGGATTCTGGAATCATCTTCTGATGGAAACAGAATGGAAAAAAGACCTCAGACCAACCTTCAACTGGTTGTAAGATGAAAGTAAGTTCACTACAGGGACAAAGTAGTATCTGCAAGACAAAAGGCTGGAACCAGTGACCTGTGAGGTCCAAGAGGTAGAATGACACAAACCAGGCGATATCCTGCTCTTCAAGAGGACATTCATCACCTTATAGCTCAGAGTATACCTGAGAGGGCACAGATGCACACTTGACTGGTAATTGAGCAAACTGACTTTCGATGAGTAGAGAACACTGGTGGGACTGTGGCCTGCTCTCTGTTAAATATACAAAGGTAGGACTTCATTCCTCTATCATGGATGACAGGTGACTGACAGCTTCACCCAGGAAAAGAGCTGTCAATTTTCAGTCTGCATCTGCCCAGTGAGCTTGAGCATACCTGAGATTTATAAAATGTACAACCTACACCTTTCCACTAGGTGCTGAACTGCTGCGTTGCACAAGACACACAGGAACACTATTTATTCTGGTAAGGTTTTATCATCTGTTACCATCTGTCTCAGCTCCAAGAGACTCATAGGTAACTCCAGACTGCCCTGAAGCTATATTCAGTGTGTCTATTGTTGATTCAAAGGGATACCCCTCATGGTCTCTGATGCATTTATAACAAATGTATTACACGGGAACAGAGAATATCTCTTTTTCATACCTTCATTGCCTCCAGGTAAATTCTCATATGTGATGGGGCAAACCTTTAAGCTGTTTGTTCATGTGATGTTTAGATGTTAGATGAAGATCAGATCTAGATGTTAGTAATGCAAGTGACCTTAAAGACCCTGATACTTTTGCTGGAGGAGTTACCTTCAAGTCACTTACCACTGACTGAGAAGATTATGCTGTGACCTGCTGGGCAGTCAGCTGTTGTAACTATGAACTCTATTGTTTCCAGGGACAATTGTCTACTGTTACCATAATTAGAAGAAAAGATACATGGCTGATTTCAACATTGTTGCTGTCTTCTGCTAGCTTCCATCCCTAACTGACCAGTTATCTGGGTATAGTTTGTGATGGGTATCTGCCATTCTTGGGACTGCAAAGAGCAAAAACTCAGGACAGGTACCAGCTGGAGCCCAGCATGACTCCAAATCAATTCTTATCACCAGCAGGATCAAAACGTGTCCTGCCAGTTGATGGTGATCTACTTCAAGAGACAAATGATGGTGGCAAGTGTCTGACCTCCGGACAGACTATTTATGTTGTGTTGCTTGAGGTCCCACGTAAGATGAAGAGTTCTTTAGATCAGTAAGTTCTTTAGTCAGCCCTTTGATCTGGTCTTTCATATTAGAAAGGATTCTAAGTGTCAGTACTTGATCCAAAGAAGTTATTACAGTGACAAATGGTCAGAAATGAAAGTAAAGACAACTACATATTTGGAAGTAAAACAAGGGTAAGACATCAAGTTCTCCTATGAGAACTGTTCTATCCTATTAAACATTACTGTAGGAGATGAGACGGCAGACTCAACAGCGCTGCTGCTGTTTCCCAACTGATAACTTACTTATGCAACATATAAAATAATTTTCTCTGACCCCACCTTCATCGGAACTACAAAGATATATTTTAGGAACTAGTACTTTAATATATGTATTGATTTCATGAGTACAGCTAAGGATTTATAATCTCTTTAAAGACAAATTACATTCTGTAATAATTCATAAATTACTGTTTAGTTATTAAAACCTTAACAGGTAAACTTACAAAATTATTTGTCTTTAAATAAATGCTCTCCTTGTGTTTTTAAATTACTCACAAAAAGTTTAATGTACTTAGATTTTATAGATCAGATACCACGTTTCATTACTTGAGAAACAAAGTTATCATGAATCACATGTTGACTCATACCCTGTATATGAAAAGGGGACAGTTAAAATCAAGTGAAAACTTTAAATCTTCCAAATTTTAAAGTGTTTAACCTATAAAAAAATACTACTGTAATTTTTAAGCAAGGAAGAATTTCTGGGGAATAGTAATATTGATTACAGAGCTGGAAAAACATACAAAACCCTTTAGATATATGAGACTTGCTATCACTTCTTCAAATACACAAAAATCTTCTGTTAAACTGAGTATGAAAATTATGAGTCAATTTAGCCCAGTTTTGTTTTTTTTAAAAAAACAAAAAAATAAGAGACATTGTAAAGATAATGTTGCTGGTGTTCTGTCAACAGCTAGCAGACAGTTTGCTAGCCCTCACAGATAAAAGAAAGAAATGGATGACTAGAATAAGTAAAATATCGAGAGCTTACCTAGAGATAGGAAAATTCTAACACATAGTACAAACAGGCTTGGTTTTGACTTCACCAACAGTATTCAGGAAGGCTCTTGGTATGCTGGGCAAAGCATATATATTCTAAGAAGTGCACAGGTATACAATCCATGGAGTCTAGCATTCTGCTTGGGGCCATTACCAGGGAAACGCTTTGGGAACTTTTGTCACTTAAACATGGTCTGGTGTGTGCTTGGTTGCCTGAATGTTTGTTTCTAGCAATCTGTTTATTGAGGTTGTGGGAGCTCTTTGAAAGCTACAGGGGCAGGGTGAGAGACAAGGAAGGGTTCTGGGAAAATTTCTTCCTGTATGGGCTCTAGTTACTTAATGATTTTCCTTATTAGATCCAAACTAGGCTGGCTTGTTCATATGACTTGCCCTGCAGCAGTATGCCCTGCAGCAGTTCGTACAGGGATTCTGGGTAGCTTACTCAAAGATGAAAGCTGCTTCTTTACAAAGGGGTCCTGGATGGGTGAGGATCTCTTTAGATTGCAGAAGCCGATCAGGCTGTAAACTCTTCAGAGCACATACAACATTGTCTGAGAACCTGGCTGTACATCAAAGCCTTCGTGGTAGCCTCAGGTCATCACTAGTTTTACAGTTGTGGGTATACTGCTCTATGGGGTTCCCTTTTATGTCAGTCCTGATGTTCAAAAAGTTACATTCATATGAGGAGTATTTTAGAGCAAGTTTAATGAAGAAGTGATGATTATTGAACTTGTGATCAAAATTGGTGAGAGTCCAGAAAGTGAGGACATACCTCTGAAAGGAAAGATAAATTTTCAGCTAAAGCAGAAGACTAGACTGTCAGTAGAGTTAGAGGACAATTTCTACTCCTGGTTCTCCGCAGGCTTCCATATAAGACTGGCTAAGACACAACTCTTATCCTGAGATACTACGCGGCTATTCTGCGGGGTGTTGCACAGTTACATCAATGTTCCCTAAGTTCACTAAGCCTCAGGGAGAAGACACTAAGTAGTAACACTATACACGCAGCTCTGATCATGAAAGATAGTGAAGAAAAACTTCAGAGAGATCAGGAAAACAAAAAGGTGAAGAAAAACACCCCAGAGAATGACTTTTCCCCCAGCTTACTGGGGAGTAAATATCCCCCAGTCTCAAAGCAGCATTCAAACTGAAGGGGCCAGAACAGGGAGAACTGCACATGGGGGTGGGAAGAGAAAGGCAGGAAAACTGCACAGAGAAAACGCAAAATACAGACAATTAAATGTGGAAATTTAAAATGTTTCACATATTTAACAGAAAAAAAGGATCCAAAAAACAAGGAAGAACTTCAAGCACTGATAAAATCATCCAGTTACAAAACCCAACCAGGAGCTAGAAAAGAAAGATTTATTAAGTTAAAAAATAATTAAGATTAGCTGTATATGTTCATTTTGACATGTATGTTAACATTAACAAACCTTAGGCTGCCTATTAATTCACATGTGGCATATTTACACTATTTATGATATTATATCCCATGCTGGGACATCCCATTACAGAGTCACGGTAGTGGCTCCATACTTAAGGTGAATTCTGCAACACATTGCCTCTTTCCTGTTATTCTCTTCTAGTAAGACTACTTTTGGGTAAGAACTTACCATTTGGTTTCAGCCCACAGGGAATTTCTTTGGGAACTGACAAACTGATTCAAGCAGCTGTGGAATAATTTACCGGGTTTTGTGTTTTATTAAAGGAGAACAAAAGGCTTTGAGAGCTTTTGGTGTTCTATGCAACAAGAATGTTTGGCTTAGAAAGTGTCCACTTTTTCTTAGACTTTCCCCTTGCCTCCCATAAGGATCATATTTGATTGGAAATTTGACTGCAACCATTGGCAAAGGCATATTTCCCAAGATACATGTCTAACACAGTCTTTTAAAAATGCAGACAGACCTAAGGAGAGAGAAAGTGCCAGAGGAACAGAGCCCAAAACATTACATGTATATAAACAAAAATAATGCTTAAGTACAAAACCTGCTTCAACTGATACCATGTTTCCAGATCCCTAAATGTCTAATAAGGAAATATTAAGCAGCATTATCCCCTTTTACAGATGGAAGAACTGAGATGGAAAAGCAGAATTTTTTGACAGAAGATGTCTCAAAAACTGGAGCCATAATTCCTAATCTAATATTCCTCCTGTGAGGACTCACTGCTTAGGATAAATAAACTATTTCTGCCCTAGATTTCAGTTCTAAAAGTAACTTTTGAACTTCTCTGCAGAAAAAGGACACTGAGTCCAGCCTTCACCTCAAGAAACACTGGATTAATTAAGGTTTGTGAAGCACTCAAACTACAGGGGAAAACCCCAGGAGGAAGTTTGTATTTCCATATTCTGACCTGGGCTTGAAAGGCATGCAATAAATACAGCCCGGGGCACAGAACAAACCACACAAATAAAATAAAATATTGAACAGCTGTTTGTTAAGTGAATACTGTTCATCCCACAAAACTTTATTTCTGCCTCAGGCTGCCGGGAGTGGAAGGGAATCAGACTGAGGCCCAAATAAAATTTTACTTCAAAGGGTTAAATAGTAGCTTATAAAGGAAAATATCAGAAAACCTTTACAGGCAGAACTGCAAGTCCCACTCATTATTATATTAGAAATACAACTGGTTTAAATAGTACAAAAGGTCTGTGATTTACCAGGTTAATTTCTTTGCAGAGACACGATGTCTTTCAAGCTATAAAAACTATGTCGATACCACCAAACTCATACAAAGCCCTCTCTTTTTTAACAGAGCAGGAGGGAAGAGGTTACATCGCTGTTACAAAGTAAGAAAGTTCAAAATACTACAGTAAGCAAAGATGGTAAGATCTGCCTAGAACTAAAAACCAAAGGAACCAACCTCACCCACACGGGCTTTCCTTTCTAGCACATCTGTTTACTGCTACCTACCTAAAAGTAAGCAATGCAAAGCTGAGGGCTGGGTGTGAGCTTCCAGCGGAGCCACACAAACAGCCTGTACAGTTTGCTGGGTGCAGTGCACTCATTTTTGGCTTCTCTTGCAAACTGCTAAGATTTCACCTGACTTTCAGTATCAGAAAGTGGAATACCTAGAAGTGAAGGGAGCCTGTGTCCCGATTAGAAAAATGAAAGAAAAGCAGCATGAACACTGTGCACAGAATGACAGAGCCCCACTCTTCAACTGTTACAACTTCTTTGGGAATTTTCAGGAAGGAGAAAAGAAATGCCTGAAAAATATAATGCAGAGAGCAAGGAAGGCAGAACAGGAACAGCATTAATCAGAAGTAGCTGGATTCTCCTGCACTGCAAACAGTAATACTATATTGTAATATTTCTTCTTTTTCTTCCCAGAAATCATACCCTAATATCACTCCTTTTCCCACAATATTTTTTTCTCTTTACAAAAATACCAGTTTTCCTAAGACTGATATTCAGATTTGACAGTCATTAATTCCAATGTCTATTTTTAGAATGTACTTGAGAAAATTGTGATTTTATCAAACCACTAGGGAAAAAAAAAAAAGATCAAGTCAATCTTCTTAGCAATTACAGCGCCAAATCTTTCAAATTATGATTTGTTGTTGGGAAGTGAATAAACTGAAAAATATCGGTGAAAAAAAACCCATCAACAACAAAAAACACAACAAAAAGGAGCATTAAAAAAATCAATGCAGTATATGATCTCTCCTCTTTTTTTGCTGCTGAAAGCCACATGGCATGCATAGTATTTTTAACTGAGGAGTCTCATTTCAAATATATGCCGAGGAATCTTATTTCAAACATATACTAAATAAGGAGGGGAGTAATAAAACAGGCAGTCCCTTACTCTAATTTTATCCGTCTCCCTCCTCTTCTTTCCTTGATGCAGTGAAACTTTAAATCCAACACCAAATCTTGTGTCTCTCTCTTTTTTTTTGTAAACAGTGATCAACATTTTCCTAAATGACCCCCGAAAGGACCTACTTCAAAACTACTCATCAGTAACAGCCACGTTTGCAATATTAACCTGGATGAGGCTGTTTATTAAGATCTTTTAAGGGGATTAGAATGAAGACACACTGCCGGTGTACAGGGAGCACAGAAGGGGTAATTTAAAACCCATGTTTTTCCTCCCCCTCACCGAAAACATGCCCAGCATTGTGCAGCTGTGCTGCCAGCTTCATCACTCCCTCCATCTCCACTCTTGCTAATTAAAAGGTTGATCACAGAACAATGCTCTTCTCATTAATTTCGGCTTTCTGATTGGGCAGGATTCCCGCTCGCTCCGCCTGATCTTTTCCACACTGCTGAAGTTAATGTGACAGGAGCCCGAAGATGGATTACCCGCTGCCATATTGCCCATCACCTCCAATCAGCAGCTATCTGGGTAAACTGATTGTTCTAATTTGCTCTCATTATTTTTACAATATCAGGAGAAAATAACGCACACAGCTCACTGTCAAAGCCATGAAAATCAGCCATTAGTTAAACCCAGACACTGAGTGGCTTTATTAGAAACACTGCAGTTTATTGACGCAGCTTCAGTAAACTAAGATAATACCTGCCCTCTTTAAACACACTTTTTAAGGCATATTTATGTTGAAAGAAAATATTTATTAGGATACTTTTGGAAATGCTCGCTGTCTCAGCCTGTTATCTTGATACGCTGGCAGACAACAAAGATTAAGAACAATGGAGGCTTGACTTCCACATAAAGAAAGGCAAAATATGCAGCATTATCTGCACAGCAGCCTGCCAGCACATCTCAGATACTATTTTACAGTTTAAATAAAAATCATCTCAGCACTAACACGACAGGTGAATATCTAAATACACCCCAAAATTGCATGAAATATGGTACTACCATAAAGGCAAGCACAGTATGGGCACAGTTGTGTGAGCTCTATCTACAAGGTCAACAATTTAGTTTGGGGTTTGGGTTTTTTTGCTAAGCAAAGGAACCTGCGTAGCCCAGCATCAAAACACAGGACTGTGAGCAGGAGCTCCAAATGATAAGTGAAACTATTTGGTACAGCTGGGAAGTATTTTTACCCCTACGAAAAGGTATTGTGCTGCCACAACTTGGGAATGAGTCAGAGCAGAAATGTCACTCCACACTGAAGCCTCACAGGATCCCATAGCTAAGAAATGAATAAAGTATTGTTAGCAGTATGAAGTCAGGCATTTTTACACCGCAGCAGTGCTAAGAACTACATTCAAAATCCTGGACCTCTGACAGTCTCTGTGCTGTATATAAAGGGACCTACATTATTTTGCCTGCTGCCTAGCTGCATCTTAGCAAAGGGAAATGCTAAATAGAGGGATTAACAGAAATATGATACCTTAAATCTTGCTAAACATAAACCTTAAACTGGTGTCTGCGATGCTGTAACTCGCAATGTGCTCCAAGAGTGACAGGCAGAGCGCAGCAGACTGATTTTACTTTTAAATAATATCTAAATTAGATTAGTTCTTTGTGTAGATCTGCATGAACCAGAGGGGACATTCATCATTGTGCCAAAAAAGTTAAATTCACTGGGGTACTCTCAAAGTGAATGGTTCTAGACCTACGTTTTATCTCTGAGACACATCATCAAGATGCTGTGCCAATATGCATGAAGCCAGCTAGGAGCTGCAAGAAAGACAACGGGAGAGTAACTGGATACCAGAAAAGGTTTAATTTTTCCCTTTGTAGATTATGAATTGCTTGGGACAGGACCCGTGGCTTCTCTGTCTTGTAAGCACAGAGCATCCCTTTCAATACTTGAGCTTCTTTTTTAATATTTAAACGGCTTAACTATAAAGAACGGTATTCTCCTCCCTCCCCCTCCAAAACAGATGTAATTCTAGTTCCCCCTCCTCCCCCTGCTGTAATTTAAAATGCTACAATTTTCATTACGGCTTTTTAATATTTTTAAATCCCCATCAGCTAGAGCCCTATGTTTGGGGGTTGATTTTTCCTCCTAGAAAAGCCACATCCCAGCTTTGTTTGGTATCTCTTTTGACCCTTGCTAATGGTTTTCTCTTGGAGGGGCGTGCCATGCTTTTCTCCTTAAAATTCCTGCACTGAAAGACTGCACCACACCACACTCCACAAAACGCGCTGATGGCACAAATTACAAGCCCCCAGCCGAACACTCCAGCCCCCACCATTCGGGCAGATTTATGTGGGCTCTTGCCGACGTTATTACAAGTCAGAGTTTATTGGGAAATTGTTACATTATGCGGAGTGTCTAACAAATTGCTTATGCTGCTATAATTGGATTACAACAGCCGCTTGCTCCCACCGGTAAGATTAGGCAAGTAGGACTCCTGCCGATCTCTGAGCGTTAGCAGTAATTTTATTTGCCTTGCCTCTCTCTTTCCTAACAACATGCCTCTTTCCCTGCCAGCTGTCTGCTGAAAAGGCACAGGCTTGTTCCTTGGCCCTAACAATGCAATTACAGCCCTGCAGATCGCACTGTTTGTGCATTAAGTACAGAGCCAAAACGAGGCGAATTGATCGTTTGACTTTTGGAGGAGCCATGTGATCTCTGCGTGCGGGTGATCCGGCATGCATCAGTGGGCAATGCTGCAGTACACGCCTGACAATGAACTCACTCCATACTATTTCCCCTCCCCTGTCCGCTCCTAACAGCAAAGATGCTGGAGCCTACCCCACATTAACCCCCACTGGTCTACAAAAACGGGCTCATTTTTAGCAGCTCTCTTGCTAGGCTGAACTCGGAACTCACTCTGCCTTCTGCAATGTGACGCTTGGCCACACCAATGGCTCCTCTGCTGCAGGATCCACTACTCCAGCATTTCACACCACAAGCTTGAGCGCAAGAACTGGACAAATTTTTCAAACAACTTTTTCAATTCTTGCATTTGAAAAATACTGAAAACGTATCTAGTTAATGTCATGTTAATGGTATTTGTATTCTCTACCACCTGAGGGTGCTGCCACTGCAGGTGACTACTTAAGAAGCGGTGCTTTTCTTCATGTCTGCCACGATTTACCACTAAAGCCACCAATTATTTGGACTTCAAACTGTTTCACATTTCCAGCACAAAAGATCCAAAAGTACTTTGTAAGTGCAAGTCCAGTTTGTTTCACAACTCTTATCCTGGTGAATACTCCTTATAAGCTTAACATGATAGGATTTGAATGAAGACCTCAACCCTGTAATTCTTTATGCAGAGAATTAATCACCAAACCAGCAAACACTTGGAGTGGAACTACAGCATGTGACACTACACAGAGTACAGGTGCAGGGAAATTTTGATCAAAGATGCCAGGCCAGGTTCTAAATTTTAAAAGATTTCTATTACACTTTCACTACCTGTATACTGAGAAGATCCCAGATGATTCCGTTTAGAAGGGACCTCGGGAGTTCTCCAAACCAACCTCCTGCTCAAAGCAGGGTGAATTATGAGGTCAGACCAAGTAGCTCAGGACTTCATCTAGTCTGGTCTTAAAAACCTCCATGGATGGAGGCTGAAGAGCCTCCACAAACAACCTCTTCCAGTTGATTGTCATCACCACAAAAAAGTTTTTCTGTACAATCAACCTAAGGAGTAGTTTTTAAGACCTGTGTGGGAGCCCTTCCAGTATTTACTGAACTCAACATCACAGGTAACACAATTTACTTTCTTGAGATTCCAAACCCAGACCTCCAAACAGCAGAATTGACCAAAATTTGGAAATTGTTCTTTATATTAAAATTTTGCATATCACCTAACAGACCTTCCTTACTGCAGAGCCTTGAGGACCCATCTCCAGAATACACTCAGCTGTAAAGCAATTATAAGTTAACTATTACATTACTATTTCTTCAAAGTCTCTTTTGCATTTAAAAAAACCCAAGTGTAATTCTTTTTTAATTTGTGGCTTCATTGACATGCAAAGTCATTTTGGGTGGTAAGAGAAGCAGAAATGACAAGCACTCCATAGTGTTTGTGTAACTGAAGACTAAAGAAGCCTGTTTACATGTAGTTTAACACTCAAAAGAAACTCTGAACAGCTGAAATGCCTTATAAATAGCTCAGACCCAGAGGAAGTGCAAACGTCTGCATTGTGAATTGTAGATCTTAATTACAGACAATGGCTGGTACAGCAAGTAGCAAGGAAAAAAAAAAAGTGAAACAGTTGCACTGTTCATGGTTGGCAATAATTCTTCAGGAAAATATTTACTATCAATCAGTTATGAGAAAAGGGACTCTGCGCTCATAAAACAGCACGTTGCTTCTCATACCAGGACCATTTTGCTTCAGCATAATCTGAATTTAAACAGCTTGTTTCCTGCGGATATAATTTTGGAAATAAATAAAACAAGTCTATCAAAATCTGGAGAATGTGTATGGTGGGGTGGGGGGAGAAGGAATATCACATTTCTTTCTCAGTCATTTGCAAAGAGGTTATTAGACCAAGGGGAAGCTAAAGTATAAAGATTGTCTTGACCTAAAAAAAAAAAAAAAAATTAAAAATGAGAAACTTGCAATTAAAATAAAAGTAGACATATTACTAAGGAAACTCAGCATTAGGTCAAAGCTTTTAGATAAACCTCTGATGCTGTTTTCTACTTGTGCTGCCTAAATACTGCGAATTCAGTTTCAAAGCACCTTTGAACATTAAATAATCCCAGCAATGTCCCTGCAATACCCACCATTTACACCTGCCTCTTTTTACAGAAACTATACCTACAACAGAAGAGTAAAATGACATGCTTAAATCTGTATTAGTCAGTGGCTGAGGCAGCATTTATCCCATTTGCAACAGCCTCAAAAACTGTCATCCCAGAGAAAGGTATATCCAAGCCACAAAAGGGGACACTGCTACTGAGGGGTTTGTAGCTGGAAGCATATCCACTGGCAGCCCCTCTGCATCATTACACAGAAGTTTAATACTAAAAATTAAGGTATGGAGGAACATACTTTCTCATTAAAACAGTAGAAGGAGTATCAGGAAAATGAATGTAGCTAGTCAAACAATATTTGTTCATTATTAAATTGCTCTAGTTTCAATCTCAACAACTGGAAAACTATGCATTATCTGAAGATATACCAACTCAGTGGTATATCACAGCAGAATGCTCAGCTGGTTGTGTTGTTCATGCAAAGTAAATGTAGGGACACTCTCAGGAAAGAGGAGCCATCAATCTGTGACATAAAGGGACTTTAGAGTACAAGAGGGACACTCTTCAGATCAATTTGTCCTACTGCCAACTGGAGCATCCAGCCTGGAACCCTAAATGTTTGTTTATTAAAGAGTAGTCATGGTTTTTCCTTTGAATTCGTATAAAAATTTTGAGCTCAATGTTATTACTGTACCGACTATTTTTATTCTAAAAATTTGGAAGTAGTGATGCAGAAAGAACTGACAAAGGAAGGTAGATTTCAATTACCAGCTACTTCCATCACTCCTTGCTTTAGCTGAATCATTCCTGAATGTAGAATATGTAGCTCTAGCTAAACAATACTATGCATCTTGAAAGAAAATTTCACATAGCATACTTAAAAGTGTCAAGCCCTGTTCTGTGTCTCCAGAATTAAGTGGAAGATAGCTCTATCCCTCCATACACTACAAACAGCTTGCCAAGTAGGCAGAACATCATTACATGCTTAAGCAGGACTTTTCATCCAAGGGTCAAAAAAGTATCATACAGCTAAATTTCATAACATTTCTGCAAGGAAAGTATTATTCAATTCTCTTTTTGACAAGGAGCAAGAAAAGCCACCATGGCCATAGAGAATAAAATCACAGTACTAAAAATAAAGGGAATAACCCCTTCTAGATTCCTAGTTTAATACTGTAACCGCTGCAGTGTGCACATTTAAAAGTATGATGAACAGCAATCAAAGATTTGCTAGAAGACACGACATGCTTAAAAGACCCCGAGAAGTCCCTTGGTTTGCCAGGACCTTAAAAAGCAGGAGCCAGTTATCACATGTGGGTAGCAAGGAGCGGCCTGAAACAGAAGACTAATTTTTCAAGGGCAGTGTGCATGACTATAGTTTTCTTCTTCCAATTTCACTTAGACAGAGGCAGAGAACCTCTCCCAGCTGCTGCTGAGCTCAGAACTAAGTAGAAACCTGGGAATGCTGTATGCCATTTAGAAGGTGTCTTTGTGCTGTCTCCGGCAGGTATGCCATAGGGTGCCTATCTCCGGCACATGTAGAAAAGAATTCAATGTGCAAAATGAATCCAAGAAGACTTCTTTATATAGCAGATACAGACGAACTGGAACTGACTGCAGGAGTTAATAAACAGTAAAGACCTATCTAATGAATGCAGGAAATGCGTATTGACTGTAGAACTGTGAGATCAGCTGTACACCAGTCTCTTGCTGGGGAAAGAAAAGAGCACTTTGAATCAAAAGGATATTTCCATGAGCCAGGGAAATGCTGTTTGCTTGGAGTCTGTTAGATTTTGCAAAACTCCAACCTAATACAGACCATATTATGAAAGGGTGAAAAGGTAAGGCCTCTGTTTGAAAACAGGAATATATATAACCCATCCAAGCAAAGACCTGGCCAAGGAGTCTGCAGACACACCAGAGCATCCCTCACCACACAACAAATAGAAAGTGTGAAGGGCACCAACAGAAATTAAGTGGTCCCAGGTTCAGAACAGAAACTTCTCTGCACACCCAGGAGCATCACAAGAATCCTAGCGACATACCAGATGCCAAGGGATTTTTAACTGTGCCCCTCTCTAATTGAGGATGAAGCACACACCAACACCATTATCTGGCCTGAAGATACTGGCTTACAAAATATGGAACAAACAATAGGAACAGATGCTCATTTGGCCAGATTTCAATAAGCCTCATTAAAATCAAACACCCTGTCCTTGGAGCTCAGGTTCATGCTAAATTTCTACCTTATTTAAGCACCTAGTACCAATTCCTGAGAAAGTTGTCCACTTGCAGTTGCACACCAGTAGTACCATAAAAAGAAATCCTCTTGCAGACATTTTTTGGTTTCTAAAGAGAAAAACAGGAGGAGTTTATATGTATATGTGTGTGTACACATATATAAAAACACAATTAGAGATAGCATTTCCTTTTTAAAGACATTAGGTTAAATATACATCAGACCTGCTGATCACTCAAAGGCAATGAGCAAAAAGATGCCAAAAGATTAAAACAGAAAAACAGGCAGCATGACATCATAACCAGGCAGACAAGGTTTCCTGACAGACTTCCTTGAGTGGTCAAAAAGACAGTGGCCCTATGCTAATTTCTGTACTTGAAAAAGCGTATCTGTTTATTATAAACTTATTTTCCCTCCATTTTAGAAAGAATGTCAATTGTTAGGTTGATAATTTATATCTGGATGTCCTGTACAGAAGCGCTCGTTCACAAGAGAGCTTGATGGATGGACAATGCTTCAGCGTGAAAAAAGATACCTTAGTATTGATGTGTGTGGCCTCAAGGGAAACTGCATTTCATTCCTTAAACAAACTTCAGAAACATCAAGCACACGATCAGTAAACGGCATTAATACAGTCTTCAGAGCACAATTTTCTTTTTTTGCAAGTAGATGCAGAATCAGAAACTCTGTTTTCAGAAAAAACATCGTCTCTTGCAGATTGACTGACACATCTGACAAGCATGTGATAATGCTGAAGGTGGCTCCCAGTCAGGGCTGATACTGCACTGGAGAATCAGAAAAGGTAAATCATGATTTCCAAAGTCATCCTTTTTGTCTTTCACTACCAGTTAAAAAAAAAAATTTAAAACCCTACAATACTTTTAGAAAAGTGCTGCAGATAAAGAAACCTGCAGTTATACTTTCCAGGATTCATCCACTTGACAAAACATGTTAAAGTCTATAGGCTATAGGACATGGAGGATAAAACATGCCAGGTGCATAAGGCTAGGAGAAGGCCTCTGAACTCATAGAATCAGAGAATGGATTGGGTTGGAAGGGACTTTAAAGATCACCTCGTTCCAGTCCCCCTGCCATGGGCAGGGACACCTTCCACTAGCCCAGGTTGCTCAAAGCCCCGTCCAACCTGGCCTTGAACACTGCCAGGGAGGGGGCAGCCACAGCCCCTCTGGACAACCTGTGCCAGTGTCTCACCACCTTCATAGTGAAGAACCTCTCCCTGACACCTAACCTAAATCTACCCTCTTTCAGTTTAAAGCCATTACTCCTTGTCCTACACTACACTCCACAACAAAAAGTCCCTCCCCATCTTTCGAATAGGCCCCCTTTAGGTACTAGAAGCCACTATATGGTCTCCCTGAAGCCTTCTCTTCTCCAGGCTGAACAATCCCAACTGTCTCAGCCTGGCCTCATAGGGGAGGTGCTCCAACCCTCTGAAACATGGTCCTCCTCTGGACTCACTCCATCAGGTTCCTGTCCTTATGTCCTTCACCTACGGAATATTTAACAGTTGTACCACTTGCCCATGCCATCACCACTGAGCCATCTGCATTTAGCTAACTGGATTTATAAATGCTTCAGCGCTTCTGGAATTTGAAAGACAAGCTTTCTTAGAACCTATCTCATTTTGGTTTGTAGCTGAGAAGGCAAAGGAAAGGATTACAATAGCCAGGCAAGGAGGAGTACAATAGCCAGGCAAGCTAGTACCAGAGGAAATATATCCCCAGAAAGGTCCTTATGTTTCTTCATACATATATACATATATAAAAATACATATATATGTATGTGTGTATATATATATGCACGTATACACGTATATCTATGTTTTTTCATACATATGTGATGACAGATTGTCCTACAGAATATAGAGACACAATACTTAAAAACGTAAGTTTTTTTCCTCTGAAGGGTGATGGTTCACATTCATCCTCAACAACAAAGTCTTGCTGTTCCCACCTTGAGCTCTACTCACACTTCTTACCATGATCCCATTGAAACTGTAATTTTAGGAGTTTATTCTCTAGGGTGTTAGATGTTAAAGGTATGTAATTTTATTTTAAAGAGGCATCACTTAAATTATCTGTAGTTCCTGCACATCCCTGCTCCTTAGTAAGATGATCAGGTCAAACAAGATGCTATAAAGCAGATGGGGTTGAAGGGGTTTACTCTAGTTAGCTTGCTGTGAGCTGGTTCATGGCATCAGAATGATGCTGTACAAGAATATAATTCAGTCAGAGCGACTCTGGCACCTTACTTAAAGTTTCACCTACTTTGTATCATAGAGCGCCTTAGGAAGCACTGTGCAATACCAGTCATCTTAAGTTAAGAATGGAGGTGTTGGCGTTAAATATTACCAATATGTACCAAGATTGGTAGCTTCTCTCAGAAGTGCTTCTTCAGTGGAAGGCAACCTGGCATGTCAAGCACAGTTTATGAGTGCTAAGTCACCTGCAAGCACCATGACAAACTTTTATGATGGCCAATTCCCTGTCAGGAATCAAAAGTAATGGGACATCCAAATTTCACCAGCAAAATTCCAGCAAAGATTTAGCTGGGAAATTATCTTAAAGATCAATACAAAAGTGGTCCCCAAAGGGACAAGGCACCTTTAACAACCATTCAAAGTATGAAAAAAAGGACTTCAAGAAGATCAAAAAATAAATAACCAGAAGAGAAAGCAGCTTTTCGAGTGGTCAGGTTTGTGGTGACAGAGGAGCAACAAAATGCCAGCTGGTTTCGGTAACAGATGGCTGGATGCACTGATCCATCCTGCATGCCCATTCTAAACTTCCTTTCAGTGGAAATACGAAGCTTATGCAAGGCTAAACGCATCCTTGGTATGGTCTTTCTATACAGATTGCATCACGGTTCAAAGGTTTTCCATTCACAAACAGCCCTACGTGTACACTGGTTTACTCTAGTTACGATGAATTTTAAGAAAAGAGGGTGGCTAATGGCACCCTATCTTTTCCAATCACATCTACTACAATTCTCAAAGAATGACTTTTCTCTGATGGGCTAATATATCCATTTTCTTCCCATTTAGACTGCTATGTCTCCCTCCTCCCTTTGCCTTAAATACAGCATTCACTGTATTTTAATTGAAAGGTCTTTCTTTTTTGCACTTCCCCTCTGGTAGTTAAGAAAGGGAACCATGATACAAAGAGCTCTCATGCAATATTTTTAGCATGTATCTGGACATTTATCATTTGAAGTTGCCACAGCTAATTACATGGCAGGCATAGGTCATCCCCCTGGAAAAGCCTATTACTTGTATAGCAGAATGAACCCTTCAATCCTAGATAGCTCAGAACTTGAGTAACCATTTCCAGCAGAGAAAAACAGCAAGACTGAAATCTCTACACTGAAGGACAGAAAGCCTACCCAAAATACTTGCTTTCTGTTTAAATATTTTTTCCTAATTGTAATTTTTAACAAAAACTTTTATTTGATTAACAATGAACAATCTGCTAAAAAACCCTCAAAACCAAAGCCATTCTCTTACTTACTTTGGCCACACAATTTTCAGTCTTCATAGCAGTGCTTCCTAGACATACTGTTTCCTGGTTTAAGCACAGTCTGGCACAGCTGTTGTAGGTCTGCAGAAAGATTAAAATGGTTATGAATAGAAGAACACAATTTTCTTTCAGGCACCACATTTCTGGCACAGGAACCCACAACTCTACTACATTTCCTTTTTCCTAAGGTGTAAACGTTTCAAACCAAAAAAAGTTACAGCATAAGCCTATGTTCAGGGCATGGATGTCCTCTGAGAAGCTATGTACAATTTTATAGCTCTGAGACTCAAAGAAAAAAAAAGATTTCTCTCCTCTTTTCCTTTGAAAAGGAAAAAAAAAACCTCAGTTGTTTGCTCTTTCACAAAAATGCAGCCTAACTGAACAACTGAAACAAGGTGATTACTACACACTAGTTATGACAGTGTATGTCAAATACTTATTAAAACATTCCCTGTCTTTATCAGGTAAAAATACATAGGGACAGTACAAGGGTAATAATCAGAAGGGAGCAAATGCAGACCACATCTCACTTGTATTTAATCTTCTCGATTTTGGAAAGCTTTCTCTTTTAAAGTAGAATGTCTTTTTCTTTAACACATACACTCTCCTGCCCAGGGGACTTTCAGCTGTGGCTGCAGACTTTGGAGTCTTTGCAGAACACATTACTCATAGTCTCTCTCTTTTTTTAAGGGCAGTATATGAACAGTACTTATGAAGTGCGATTAAAATTATACTTCGGTTGATTTGGCTATTTAAACTAAGATGTTTGAAGAACTCAGGAGTTTCTAATGAAAGCTTTCCCCCTCCCCCCCCCCCCACTAAGGGAAAGGAGATATGTCCACAACCCCCTGTGTTCCTAACAGTCTCCATCTCAGGAGGAGGGTAAGCACCAACTGATAGGAACTAAGTGTACACAATCAATTTATAATATTATTCACCTAAATTCTTACAATCCACATTAAACACTCCTTACTGCCCACGATGGGAAATCAGTATAGTGGCGCAGGTGGATTTGTACTGGTCCAGCACAGTACAGACACTCTTGAGGAAATTTAGGAAATCACAGTCTTTCCACCTTACTTTTTTACAGACCCCTTGAAAGTTCACCATGAAACTGAAAGAAAAAAGAGCAGAGAAGCCCTATCTTCTCCATTCCTTTAGCAGTTCATGTTTTATTTCTCAGTAAGCTTTCTAACCAGAAAACAACCAGTGACAGACAGGAATGCAGAATATCCTGGCTCCAGCAGATCTCCTTACAAGTCATAACATTGATATCTGCTGTGACTAGCAGACAGCTAGCAACTTCTGAGTCTGGATCTAGAAGGAGAAACTGAGAAATTCAAACACACAAATCCTTTCAAAATGCCGTGCACATGAACAGAGTGCATCTTTCAGCAGGGGAGGTTCAGATTCAAACTGGGATTAGGCCACAAGCAAACAGAAATCTGATGGACTCAATTTAGCCTCTTGCAAATATTTGCCAACATCATAAAACCATCACTCTGGTATGCACAGAACTTTCTCCTCAGAAGAAAGATCAGAACGGCATAAATGATTATAAATTGTGGCTTAGATGTAGTGGCCCAACTGGTGGACAGAAAGTTGACACCATCTGCTGTGAACCGACGTTCAGACACTACCATGCAAACTTCATTTTATAAGCATCGTGTTAGTTAAATTCAACCAGATTATGAAGGTGTAAAACCATGAAGAGTTGGTAAGAGTCTTTGTTCAGTATATATATTTGTGTAATTTAACCCAATTTAACCTGTGATTTCTTTCATTTGCAATTTAATTCCTAAAATTCCAGTAGCAGTATTTTTGCACAACTTATCTGCTACACACTGTAAATTTTATGAGGAGCCCTGACTCAAAGAAAACTACTACTAACTCCACTTTGCAGATGAAAAGATCAGCCACAAAATCATTTACTGAAAGCAACAAGGAAGCCTGTGGCTCCATTAACTGAACCATGAACCAAACTCAGATCTTGTCAGTCTTTTTCTTTCAAAGACAGGTATGCACAAACCTTGGTACCAAGCCAGCTTTTCAAAAGCCAGACTTACAACAGGCTTTCACTCACATTTACAAATGGGAAAAAGCAGACAATCCAAATACACAATGTGAAATACTAAATGCTAAATCTAAAAACCCTAGAACTTTCTGAGAAGGAAGGAAGCTCACTACACCACTATTCAAAAGTTGTATGCATGTCAGAATGTAGATAAAACTAATTATTCAAATGTATTGCTTGATTTTCATTACTTTCATCCACACATTACATCACAGTGTGAACAGCACCAACTGAACTTCCAGCATAACTTGTTCATCAAATTCCACAATACCAGTACTAGTGACACTTGATGGAACTAGTATAATATACATTTAAAGCAGATAAAATAAAACACTTCTTCATACAGCAGGCAGTGAACTTCTGGAGCTGCCCCAGGACACCGTGGAAAGACACAGCACCAGCAAATGGAAAAAGGGATTAAACAAACTGATGGGCAGCAGGTCCACAGAGTAATCAGCAGAGATATCACCTGGACACCCATAGTGCAACAGTGGTAGAAGCTACAGAAGTAGGAGGAATGGAGCACAGAAAGCAGCCAGACCCATTTGCTCTCATTCAACAGCATCTTCCACTGACAGTGCTGGAGTCAGCACTGGATGAGCAGACTCTGGGTCTCACTGACCTGGTCATTCCCATGCTATCAATACCTCTCTGCCCTTTGATAACATGCCAATGTTACTTAAATTCCTCCTTCCCAACCTTTTCAGCCTCAGAAAGGAGAGAAGAACATGCTTTCACTGTGAGAATCAACTTTCACACAGTAATTTTATTACATAAAAATCTATTTAAGTGCCAAATTACCAGATGACCATTTAGTCTTTCAGCAGCTCTTTGTTTCTCAATAAAAGAAGTGGGGAAAAAAAGAAAATTAAAAGGAGTATGTATAATGGATTCAATCCATCAGAATGCAGATCTGAGAATAAAACATACAGTGATCTTCAGTTCAACATCCATTACTATGTTTGCAAAGTTACAAAGTTGTCCTTATTTTCACATTCTCTCAGAAGAATGCATTATTAGCCTTGTGGGATGAATAAAAATGGTAAAGAAGATTCATGTGCACTTTCTACAATATGTTTTAAAAGGTTTAAAGTATAAATGCAGAAGAAAGCCTAGTTCTCCCTTAAAGTCCAAGGGGAAAAAGAGTTAATGTCACTCAACAGGTAGAGTCAAAGAAGCTGCATCTGGCTCATGAAGTCAAGTCATAAGAAGCTGGGAGAATATATTGTGAAGGTAGTACTTTATGGTTGCCTTCTAGTATTTCTCTGTAGGCAGCAGTTACTGGCTACTCTGAGACACAAGATTACTGCTAGACATGAAGATTTGATTTCATCTGATATTGGCATATTTGTGTTTGTACACTAATAGTTACTAATGAATAGATCTAACTGAAAGCAGAATGAATGTTGTATTATCAAGTAATGATGCAGAGCCCTGCATTTTAGGTGAAACATCTGATGGTGTCTCATGCTACACTGCAACATCAGAGTTCCTCCTTCCATTCATTCCAGTATCTATGAGAATGTTGACTAACCTGGAAGAAAACCAAGAAAATCAAAATCAAAACCAAGCCACAGAAAAGCAAATTTCTCAAGCTCACCTTTAAAACTCAACCCCTTTATGAATCTCATCTAATTTTCACCAAGACTGTTCAAGTTTCTCCTCACCTTTCATCAAGATAAGAGGTTTCTTCACCAACCGAAAGCAGTCTGAAATGGTAGCCTGGTTCAACGCCACAAGGAGATAGCTTTGCGTTGGAGTGCTTTAATATGCTTTTATATTGCATATAAAGCATGCAAACATAAACCAGTTTGTTGAAAACTACCCTCTTTGTGGAAGCTGGCTGTAATTCTGAACAAGTTTTCAATTTTCACACTGCTGCTAGGGTAAAACATTTTAAAGAGTTTAATTTTTACAGTGGCTTCAATGACACGAGATTATCTAACAAAGTAATGGTTAATCAATAGAGGGTTTAGTTGTCAGGTGAAACATATAACACACTAAAAGGGATTGATTGCAAGGCTCCTCCTTATTTACTGGGAGGTATATATTTAAAATGACACAAACTTGTTACCAAGCTGCATTCCTTTAACCTTGCAAAAGCCGTTTGAGAACAGTGTTAAGCAGCCCTATAGCAAAACAAGCCCTAATGAAAAAAAACCAAACCTACAAATATATGGGAGCACCAAATCACGTCAGAAGCAGGGGAACCACAAAACTGTATTCACTCTCAGCCAAAAGCTTAAAATGCCACAGAGACGCTAGACTATCGTTCACTAAAGATAGAGCTGTATCTGATCTCATTCCATAAGTGTCTTTGGTTACATTTTTCTTTTTAAAGAAAGTACAATCCTGCTCTTTGACACAAACACATAAACGTGTGTTTTTGTGTCAAAGGGCCCACGTAGCTCTGGGCAAACACCGAATGCCAACCTGAAGCCTCAAACCCCAGGCAGAACTCTGTGTGTGCGTGTGCAGCTTTTCCGCCAACTAAAGTCCATTTCTTTGACCATTTATTCCGAGAATCCCCAGTCCCTGAACAAAACTCCACTTTTTAATAGAAGCTGCAACCCAGGAGTTCAATAAGATTTCCCCCCCCAATAGTTAATAATTACATGATTTATCAGAGAAAGATAACACTAATAAAAACACAGCAAAAAGATAAAACTCATACCCTCCCTTCAAGTCATTTTCAGGGAAAAGATTATTAAACTGTTCTTTTTGAACAAGGCCTTTTGTAGCTAAGCACAAATTGCCAAACGGTTAGAAAAAAAAGTTATTAGACTCAGAAGAATTCAGCAGAAGTGGGAAGTTATATAAACAAATCACTCCAGCAGATTTGGAAAGATCGCTTTCATCTTACTTAGAGTCTTAGGAGACTTGCATTAATTACCCTTTAAAGGTCTTTCACATGGACTATTTAAAATAAACGCAATTTATTTATTTATTTCAAATGAGGTGCTTCTTCTGAAAGAATTAAGTAATCTCAACAAATTTAAAAACGTTTTTATAAACAGGTAATTAAAAAGACGACTAGAATTAAGTCAAGCTGTAAGACATTACCCAGGATTCACTGCGATTATTTTCTTAAGATGAAATTTTTGCTATCCCTAGCCCAGCCTAGGGAAGGGTAGTCTCCACGGAAAGTCGTAAGACAAAATAAAGACTAGCCAAACAAAAAACTATATCATTTACAGGATTTTCCCTAAAGCACAGTTTGTCATATTGCAATTACACCTTGCCGACTGTGAAAGCCAGAGTCCTTAATATTGCCACTAGAGGGAAGACGTGTCTCAACACACGGCAATGGTAGATGGGGAGTGGGTTTTCTTGAGCAATTACCATAACAAAGCTCCCTTGGCTGTGTGTACCTTCTAATTACTCAGTACAATTAAAATGACTTACCTAAAACAAACAGGAAAAAAAAAAGGCCCCAAAACAAAAAAACTCAAGACAATACAAACAAAAAGCCTTACTCCAATCTGTCTGTTATCTGAAATTACATTAAAGCTGAAGATCTGTTTTCCTCATCCATCAATGCACAGGGGGGGAAAACAAAAAAAGAGTACGCCACAATGCCCAAACACCACGGGGTTGTTCAGCAACGTAAAAGCATTAAAACAAACAAAAACAAAGAGCAAGGAGAACTAGATCTCTTGTTAAAGAAAAGAAGAAAAAAAAAAAAGAAAAAGGAAATGTCGTGGTATTTAGCCATCTGGTAGCTGCTTGAAAACAAATTGTCCTCAAAAGAGCAGAAATACAGTATGTCTTCTCTCAGTTCACTGGCTTATGATTTTTTTTTTTTTTTTTTTTTTTTTTTAATACATGCATGGTAATGTTAGACTTCAGTGCTGCTGATGCTTTCACTTCCCTCTTGTCCCACTGTGCAAAGATAAACATGGTCATCCCAATCAGATCTGGTTATTCCAACCTGGATGTGTTATTCGCAGTCTTTCAGGATACGTCTTGATGGGCCCATTGTTCAAAATCCCTCAGGATTTTTTTTCTTCCTGACAGCTACCTGCTGATTTTAAAACCCTTAAATCTTTCATTTTATAAGGCACATCATTAAGGGAAGATGGCAGCCAAGTGATTTTTCTTTCCATTGACAATTTGTGACATTTTTCCAGCAGCGTGCAAGGTGTTGAAAACCTGGCAGCTGTTACCTCCCGGGATGAAGCTCCTTTTTTATCCTCCCTTGACAGTTTAACTCAATGGGTCAGCACCTTTAAAGACTGCAAAGTACCACTGAAGTGGATGAAGGCTTGAATTACTGCTCCCTCCCTAATCAATGTAAACCCTCACTGCAGGTGAAACTCTTCATCTATAGAGGTGCATGGGGGAGGAAAATGTAAGGCCCTGAGCCAGATGGTTTTCATCTTGTTTTTTAAAGAAGAAAGGAACAAGCTAACAAGGGGACAGCTACTTTGTTAGCTTCTTGGCCTCTCTCATGGCTTTGGATCCCCAGGGTTCCAGCTACAGAAGAGAAAGAATACAGAAAAACATAAACACTTAAAGAAATATAACTAGGGGGCTGGCAACATGCTGCTTTCAAAGAGTTGAGAGCCCTGTTCAGTTCTTTATTTATCACTGTCCACGTTCTTCGGATGGTAAGTGGACATGGACACAAAGGGCAGGGGGGAGCAGACAACACTTGCAATTTACTCAATTATAGAGGAATGCAGCAATGCGGTGGGGTGACAGATTCCTATTAGCACTAATACTGAAAGAGCCCAGTGGCCTTTCCGCCACAAGGCAGCATTCCCATTGTAACTTAGACTCCAGCACAACCTGTCTTGGCCAGTTTTTTAACATGAAGTGTCTCAAAGGAATGGATATTATTTTGTTATTGTTGTTTGAGAACAACAACAACCAAAAAAACAAAAAAAACAAAAAAAAAAAAAAAAAAAAAAAAAAAAAAAAAAAAAAAGAAAGAATAATCTTAAAAGACTAGGGATGTACTCCTAGCAATTTCAGGAGACTTTTCAACCAGCAACTCCTTACTAGCAAGTGTTAATAGCATAAAAGGTGAGGTAACAAGCATAACTTCACAGACCAGGTACATTCTGCCTTGGCCAGCTCTCCAACAGAAAGCAAATTTGAACTGCAGCATCCTCCTTGGAGGGAGGGAGCTGGAAGACTCTCACTCCCTTCCCACTGTTTAACCTTCCTCAGTAAAAAGAGGGCTTCAACTTTGCACAGCAGAAATACTTTTGGAGAGGAGAAATATGCCTGAGAGGAGCCCTAAGCACCGGGGTGAGGCTACCAGCTGGAAGTAAATGGTTGATGGTTGCTACTTTTTGTGTTTCCTTTGCTCTACCTTCTTTAACTACTTTTTGTTTCTTACGGTTTGCTTGAGTATTAGCTTTAAACTCTTTAAGATCAGACTGTACCTATTTTAACTTTGACATAGTGCCTAGAGCACGTTTTAGGTGTTATATGTCATTTTACAAAATTATTTGTAAGAGTGAATTGAGGTAATATCCTGTGCCAAAATGGTAAGAGGAAAAATCCTTGAAAATGCTAAGGGGCCTGTTTGAATGGGGTAACAGACAGGGATTTTTTCCCCCGGTCTTCCATCTGGAAGCTTACAGAAAGACAGCAGAGTCCAATGTGAGGTTTCCAGGAGGTACAGCGCGGCAGCCTCGCTGCTGCCAGCACTTCCCCACAAGGCACCTTCGCCCACAGACAAACCACAGCAGCAAAAGGCACTTCATTATTGCTGCACCGAAGAGAAGGGAGGGAGGGTTTTAAACAACCTGCATTGTGTCCGTCTTCTTTAAAAAACAGCAGGGTAATCAAGTTCAGGGCAGCCCTGGACAGCTGCCCTGTGACCTATTCATGTTGACCCCCACTATTCATCACTTTCCTTAGGACTATGAGGGCAAGCTCCCGGGGAGTGACCACCACAATAGACAGATACGAGCCAACAATAATACGGTTCCTGCAAAAAAAACAGATGGCACTGCAATAAATTTACAAATCTGCATTCATGGCTCTGTTAAAGACACCCAGAAGCTAAAAGGCTGGAGGGGCCCCCAGAGAGCTTCCCCTTCCCCATTTCTAAAGGCCGGCTCTCTCCCCAAGACTATTGAGCTCATGTTCTTCATAAATGAAGAATGGAGACATAGCCCTTAAAATAACAAATGTCTGACCTAATCAATCTAGTGTTTGGGTCTAACGCTAAATGATAGGCACTGAAAACTAATTATGTTTTTTGGCAAGGAAGTTGAATTAAAATGGAAACACACAGGTTAAAAAGGCACTGAAGCATTTGCGAGTCCCTTTGAAAGGGCGGCACACACACACACACGCTCACATGCAGGGCTTGAAACAGGAACCTGATTCAATAACTCATGCATTTATTTTTAAAATGAATCAGATTAGTCCCATGTGTGACCTGCCGGTCCATCTGTATGAGCTGGACTTAATGGGCACTCTTCTCACGCTTACTTCAGTTTGAAGTATGAGAGAGATAAATTTAGTTTAATTTTCAACAGATCAAGCTATCCATTTTCCAAATGGACCATCTGGATCAGCCTATTAAAATTAATTTATAACTTTGCAGTGTGAAAATTCGTTTGTTAGCTTAAATAAAGTTGCCAAAAACTTTTGCCACTTGTCATTGTTTTTTCTGAAGTCTGTTTTCATACTATGATTTTCAGTTTACCCCTTCAAAATTTAATTTTGTCAGATCAAGCACTCAATGAGAACTGAACATTTGCATCCTTACTTCAAAGTCTGTCATAGCTTAGACCTTTTCACTGTTGCAGTTAACAGTGTCAAGTTCATTGCCTTTTTCTGTTCCCTTTCCCATGCTAACATCCATCTCTCTTCTGCCTTGTTTCCCCTCATGCACCTAAGAGAGGCTGTGCCTTCCACTTCCAGCACACCAAGGACACAGCACCACTTGTTGAGACATCTGAAGACATCCTTCTCCAAAAACCATTTTAATCAACAGAAGAATGATATTTCTTCCTAGTAAGAGGTCCACAGCACTGAGCAATGGGTGTCTTCAGTCCCTGCTTACAACTTCAGATGCTTAAGTAACCATTACACCTCTTTACTACTTTTGCCTTCTGTTATGTCTGTTCCACAAACCCACCTGAGGAAACATTTCTAGCTAAGGCTGCAAACCAGCAAGGCAAACAATGCAAGAAAAGGTAACACACCTTTAACTTAAACTTGCCAGCAGCTGAACATGTCAATACATCATACTTCCCCTGAAGTGGTCTGATGAATCTCATTAGTTTTCTAAAACTAACCAAAAATACGTGGACACTTTCACTGGAAAGACCATTTAAGTAAACAGACTTCTCCTCTACCCACATACATTTAATTCCTCTGTGTATGTAGGTCCACGTTCCCCAATAATGAAATTTTAACAGTGGTGTGTTAAGGGAGGGACAGAAAATATTAAACTGTACACTCAATATTTACCATGTTAGCATCCTTCCACTAAGGTGAAGAGCATTTTTTGTGTATTACTGCTTTGACAGCATTTGCAGGTCAGATCTTTATGGTTTAAGAAAGTATGGATGGACGTAAGGCAGTGTAGCCACTCTGCATACCTTTCTATAGGAGATGCAAAACTTTCTAGTAAGCATCACTCTACTCATTGATGATGAGCATATGGGCACATGGCTACATATGTGTCTGACTTCTGCAACAAGAGTTGAAATGCTTCTTGTCCATCACTAATAGAGAAGAGGAGCAATCCTAAGCTTCCAAACTGCCTGGACAGCTTTATTTATGCCTATGGAAAGAACGAAAATTCCTTCTACAACAAGCACAAAACGGTGGTCAACCACCTCCTGTGATCTAGAGAAGAGGACACTTCCTTTAAGACTAAGACTACATCTTGAACTTGTCCTCAAAGACTGTTCTCAACGCAAAAGGCTCCAGACAGCAATCAGAAGACCCAAGGATTTTGTCCTGCATCTGTCACTGTGAAGACTGGACCCAAAGATGGAGATTGGCGCATCTCAACAATATCCTGAAACACAGCTAACCATCTTCAATGTAAACAATGCCCATGTGAATTATTTCCAATATGAAATATTTGGACTGTACAAGTGGTTTTTTAGGTGTATTCTTGATATCTAGTCACGTTGGTTATGATGAATTGTAGGCCTGTGGGAAGGACAGCTTTCCCTGAACACTAAGAATACTTCCGCAGATTGAAATGTAAAGGAAAAGAAATCCAACTCAAGAAACTGCACCTTCTTAATCTGTACAATACTGCTCACAAATATTTGTCTCCTCCTTAATTAGTAATCATGAGAAAGGAATCAGTGCAATAAGAAGGCACACAAAACTCATGTTCCTTTTGACTTTAACATCTCTTACTACGAACCTTTTCTCAGAGAAGAGACATACACTTTTCCTTGTTGAACCACAAGGCTTGCTATCAATAAGATAACTCTAAGATGAAAAAAAAGAGTTTCTGGTGTGCTGGGGACTTTGATGGCCATCCTGAGGATACCCAGTAGGGATCTAGTAACTTTGCCCTCTTCCCCTATCTCCCATAGTTTGTTGCTGAATGCCAGAAACATTTTAAGTTTGAAGTAACATATTTAATCAATTCTACAAGGTAATCCTTCTCAACAATATCTGGGACCTCGTTATCGAAGCATATTGCCTCCTGTCTAAAAGACTTACATGGACTACATCTGTTAGACAGTCCTGTCATAGCCACATGCAGTCCTTCACGACACCTACTCCCACAAAATCAAACACTCCTAACAATACAAAATTAAAAACAAACAACACACACCCCCAAAAGAACAACTCTGAGCACAAGCACACTATATCAAAAAGGTATTTCTTCCTTTACGATGATTCTGAACCACAATTTCTCTTGGAAATAGCAGCAGTGGGGCAGTGTAGTACCACCCTACTCCTCTGTCTGAGACCGCTGCTCCTGTGGCTGAGATGCAAAGGAAATGTGACAATTTGTCAGCTGTTGCAATGTGTGGCCTGGGGTATTCACTTAAGTCATCAGGCAGCAACCTTGGGCAGCTGAGGCACAGATGTATTTTTGCTTCTTCTGCCTGAAGACTGCAGTAGGGAGAAAGAGCAAGGTGAAAAAAAGGATCTGAAATCACTAAATCCAAACTAAATCCCCCAGAAATCACAAGCCAGACTCCCTCTGTTGACCATGAGGACTAAAAAAAAAACAAAAAACCACCACCATTTTGAATTTGTAAGAAATTTGCTTTACTATATATAAAAGTCAAAGAGATTATATTTTATCAGACCATCCTTTCTCCTTTCTACTCATTAGTAATTTATGCAAGTGTAGAAGAAACAAGAACAGGCCATTTTTTAGGTTATTAACCTGAACATCACCTCCAAGAAAATTTACCTTCAAGGGCAATGAAAAGCCTAATTGTTGTAGAATACTTTGAGACTCTTGATCCGAAGCAAGGCAAAATATGCTACAAACAAGACAGGAACAATTACAGAAGCAAAGGCTGAAGAGGTCTTGATGAACACCGAATGGAGAAAGATAAAACTAGAGAGTCACAAGTGACCGCATTATATAGAAGTCTAGATTTCTTTAGAAAGAGCCATCAAACTCTCCTGAAAGTTAAATCTCTGTGTCTGATTTTCCCGGGTACAACGTGACTTGTTCAGATTTCAAAGGAGAAAAGAAAGGACTTCCATGAGCACAAGTCAGACTTCAGCTTCCAGAAGCATTTAAGGATTCAAACAGCTAGAAAGTTTTATTGCATTTTTAAAGAGACTGATCACATACCTGTCTAAGTGAATTCTTCTCGGGAATGATCTTCCTAGGGGGCTCATCATTATTACAGTCTTCTCTCTCAGAGGAATTCTGTGAAAGAAAGTAAGCTTTAATTCGGTTCTTATCCCTAATATTACTCTGTGAGGAGAAAGGAAACAGAATATTTGTATTATACAGGCGGTAGCATTTTACATGTACATGTACGGGAGGCTAGCTTGTACTTTTAAGCCAAACAGCTTGTTACCATAACAGGGTAAGAATTCTCCTCCTCAACACAACAATGCACCACTGTGCAGGTATCTATTGAAGAAGCATGTGCTTTGGGGATTTATTCTGAAACTACCAATAATGGCCACTTTGAAAAGTTGAAATGGTAGCTGGATCAGCATGGCAACATCAGCGCTCCCGAACACCCCAGAATAACTATTTAAAACAGTGCAACCTGTTGAAAACAAAAGGTTGTTAGTGGGTACAACTGTTGTTCTCTGTCCCCCTATGCTTTTAATCTGCCTAACAATTATTAATTGTGCTGAGTCTGCTAGGCTGCCAAAAATCATAGAAAAATGACGATAGAGCTAAATTCTGGTGAAAGAGGTTGCCAGGAGATCCTTCATAGAAAAATAATTGTGTAGGTAGCATTTGATATCATGGTTATGTTTTTCACTCCTGCTCTGACTCTACATAGATGTACAATTTCTAGAAAGACTGATGCTCCAAAACTTAAGCTGCCACCTCCAAAAAAAAGATCATCAGTAAGACAAGAGAAGGTGGACAAGAAACATGAGGGCTTTTCCAGCATGAGTAGGAAAGACCAACAGGAGACTTCTGTCCTGTTAATTTCATGATTAAAATCAATTATTACTTGCTTTAGAGTACAGGCTCAGGCTCAGTCTGTAGCAAACATCTGGTTAAAAACTGCTAGGTACATGGTGGGAATCCTGTCCACACTGCCAAAATCAGCTACTCTGGAAGAGAGCGCTCCTTTGTATGGTTTCAGCCACATTGACAGAGTAATGACAGCCAGCTTTGGGGGAATCCCACACACACATCTAAAATCAGTTTGATCACCACAGTATTCATAGCCTTAGGCCACATTCCAACGCATTCAGTAGTGAGCAACTAAACAGGTTTTAAAGAGAGACAGAGAAACTGCTTAGGGAGAGCTCTGCCAGGAAAAGCGTGGTTTTCCAGTTACTTGCAAACAAGCTCAGGAATGTGTATTTTAAGGCAGAAGTTTCCATTCTGTACCTCTCATCCCACAAATAGCCTGTCCTTTGCTAAGCATGGCTCTGCCCGGCTTCTTGCAGAGCCAGCTTCCAGCCCAACACCTCAGGAGACAGAAGTGACATCTGTTGGCAAAGGAGGAGCTGGGCCCTGCAAACAGACAGCGTGGCAGAGCAGGGCTCGCAGGAAGCCATGAGAAGAGCGGGTGTGCTCCTGTGCCCACTGCAGGGCTGCGTGATCAGGGACCATCTAGGCAGCTCAGGTTTGCTGGTCTGGTGAAGGGGAAGAAAAGATACAACCAGAAGGTAGGGCAGGGGTAGAAGCTGTTTGCTGGGAAACAACAGATAAGGGGCAAGGAGGAGGGAACACAACAAAAACCCACCACATTTGGAATGTCATAAACTGGTCAGGAGGATGCTGTGTAAATCAAGACTTGCAGACCAACTAGTGATTTTGGATATTTTTTTTTTTAATTTTTTAAAAAAGATACAGCACTCACAAGGCACCATGACATCTGGGATGCTATAACCAGGGTTTTATAATCCTAAACAGGCCTGATAAATTGGTGTAAGAGGCCAGCTTTTAAAAGTTTTCATATGAGCTCTCAGCCAGGACCAAGTTATTACATGAAATCCAGCTTAGAAAGGACTGTGATCATAAAAACATACAAGCTAGAATCACATATCTCCAAAAAAGAAGGTCAGACATTAAAGCTGCTCTTTTCTGCTCATGAAATACAGTTTAGTAAGTGGTTAATTCAAGTAAGGATTTTAATTTTTGCGATTTAGAGGAAAAAAAAAAAAAAAAGTGTGAGAAACGGAAGAATCTGAGATGAGTTGCTATACATTTCCAGGAAATGCATTTTGTTGGAGGGTGAGGGGGCTGTTTACTATTTCTGGATGCTTTTTTAACATCCACCCCTTTCCCTACAAGAAGTGCCAAAACAATTTCCTCTTCCAAATAATCTCTCTACAACAGTGAAATCTTGCATTCTTCTTGCTTTTTAAAGCCATTAAGGATCCTTCCTCAAAAAAAACATCAAAAATCAGGAAAATCAGTGCTGCCGGTGAACCGTCAGCCTTTATTTTGAAATTTCTAGTTACTGCAAAACATCAAGTTATCTACTTTTTCTTTAAGCTAATTTTAAGAGCAAGCAGAGGACCAGTTTGCATTCATTATCTTTATAGGTGGCAAGGCTAAGAGGTTGGCTGAACAAAGACCAGACAAAGACTGCCAAGTGCATATGGTGGTTCACAGCTTGGCGTCTCACCATTCTACAGCACCAACACAGCAGCTCCGATAGCAGACTATTAAAGAGGAGCGCTGCTCATGCACTTTTGTCGGCAAGTAAGTTACGCTTGGTGAAGACAGAATGACTGGAAAGTACTACACTTAAGAAAAAGCACAGATGTTTATAACTCCCACTCATTTCTCAGGAATAGGAGACCCATCAATCCAGGTGGAGGTACGAGACCCTGCATATTTCAGAACTAACTGTAGCTGCGTGGAAGTGAATTTCACTTGATAGGGCCACACTTAGCCATGGCCACGGGAAGAGCATAACGTAATCGACTGAAACAGTACATCTATATATTTCTCCTTGCTGAACAAGGTGGGAGGAGGGATAAACATGTGAGGTCAGAATAAGGTTTGATTCAGCAGGACTTCAGTGATGCTCCTGGCCACAAGAGAGGCAGACAAAGGGAGGAACCGCTCTGAGCACCCTCTCGTGGTTACTGAAATGCATGTCTCAGGCACAGACCTGGAAAAAAGCATTTGGTATCCAGACGGTAAGTTGGGTGTACTCACTGGGAATATTAAAGATCTGCAGCAACTGTACTCGATTCGTAGTAGAGAAATGATGGAATTTGTGAGGGTGAAAGAAGTGAAGAAAAACAGAGTATACAGAAAGCTGAAAAGCCATACAAACTCCCTTCCACCAGGGAAAATTTTTAAATCCCACAGACAAGTCTTCCTTTGACTAAAGCCAGACTGGCCAAAAGTGTTTGTGCTTGTGTGTAGGTGTCTCTCTTTTTGAACAAGTACAAGCAAGAGAAGATGAGAAGTGCTGAAGTCTCCAAAGCACAAATTGATCAATCTTGGTAAGATAAATACCACCACCATCCCTTTCCACAGACAAGTAAAATAAATTTTTAATAAAATTTTATTTGCCCAAGGTCACACAATGACAGTGGAAGCGCTGAGAGAAGCTAGGAAACCCAAGCTCATAGTTCTTGTAACCTTCAAAATTTCTCTCTAGCAGGAGGTTCCTGTAAAGGGGCTCTGCCCTCCAAAGCTCATTTTTTCTAAAATGGCTACTGTCTGTAATGAGATCCTTTTAAATCTGATTTGCATTTAAAACTTCAGCCTGTAATTAACAGAATATAACTCCATGGCAGGTTGTCTTAAAGACCACTACGAAATTATTACTATTTAACTCTCTCCATGAAGCCTCCTCCACCACTAAACACAACATGCTACAATGCATATGAAATCCCTAGACTGAAGCGTTTGATGGGAGATGACATGCAGTATTTTGTGTACACAGCCCAGCAAAACACTGCTGGGAACAAGATATAATACATGGAGAAATGCACTCCCAGGGACTACCAATTGGGCAGAGCTACCTTTAGTACCGCCTCACTCATCGTGGTGGAAATGAAACCCCTGCCAACTGGGGGAGGCTTTCTTTGGTGCTGTTCTGCCCTGCACTAATTATAAAAGAGTACAGACGCAGCCTTTTTCCAAGTGTGGGGAGGTGGGGGTGGGGGAGAAGCATGCGTCTATGCGAAGAGCACAACTATTTTTTATGCTTTCAAATTCTTAATCCTGTTTGGAGCTGTCAGTGGGGGTTAATGGAAGCCTTGGATAGGAGAATTCCAATCTGGTTGGCAGATGGATAGGTTGGTTATAGCTGCATAACTATGTCTTGCCTGCAGGCACAATTCAGAACACTGTTAAAGCAATATAAAGTCTCTGTCAAGCTGAACCATTTGGATCAGTAGCAAGGAGAAATAATAATAAAAAAAGGAGTTCATTTCTGGGCCTTGCGCATTTATGCTAGTATGCAGAAACTGATTAATTGTCATCGTGTGCTGGTCTGCTATACCTCGGATTTCTACTTCTGGAGTAGATTTTGCATGCTAATATAATCATTCTCCCTCTTGAGACATTAGCAAATAATCAAATGAAAAACAGGATCATAATTTACTGAGATTCGGGCAATTCTCTATGCAAATTTGACTTGTTATTGCTGCTGCCTCGTTAATCTGAATGCCTTTGACAAACTCCTTTGATTTATGAACTCATGACAACTCCAATGTGTATATATTTTGCTAGATTGACATTATCATTAAGAGTGGGTGGACTGAGCTCACATGAATGGCTGATTTTATTCGCTGGTGTCTGCTGCTCAACAGCTGAGCATCTCCTTCTCACAAAGCCCCTGAGCGCCAGGCTCTTCCCATCTACCCATCCATTCATCATCTCGATGTTAATTGGCCCAGGCTTTAAGCAAATTTTCAACACGATTTAAAGGCACGATGACACTGATTACTGACCCTCTGCCATACGGTGCCTATTGATTAACCTGACAGAGATGATGAGCTTGAGGGAAACTAGGTGTGTGTGGACCTCAGGGGGAGGGGGGGAAAATAATATATTGTTTATGCAGGCAAAACACTTGTCATTATCCCAAAGGCCAGAATTTGTGCTGCACTGGCCCTTAAAACACACTATTGCTTTAAACACCTGCATCCAATACAGAAAATGCTTGCTTGCTGTGGAAAAATGATTACAAATTTGATGTCATGTGCAGTCTGTATTTTAATCGAGTTCCCTGATAAATAGACCCCCTCAAGCCAATCAAGTCTCACTCTAGCCATTGCGTGCGTACACATCAGTATGAACAGAAGCCTGGGCAGGGTGTGTTTTTAGTGGTATCAGCAGATCCAACCGCATGCAGGAAATCTACTTGGGTATTTCAGGTCTCTAAGCAAATAATACAGTGGGAACACAGTGTCCAAACAGTTACAGTAGAGTAAATGTTTCAAGGGCAAACTGGATGCCAGACATAGCTGTCTCCGTATTTCTGTTGCCATATTAAAATAGATGCTTTAACACACGTCACTGAAATACCGCATTTCCACTTTTCTAGTGCAAACTGTTGATACAGCCTGACCCTCAAGCTCCTAGGTGCATTTAGTGAATGGAGCATTTTATCTGAGCTTGAAAATAACTGACATCCTCTTTCATGTTTCTTGGAAGTGTCCCTGTGCTGCACTTGGTCCTCCTCACCAAGGACAGAGGGGTACTGTCTCAGCCAAAAGGGAGCCACTGAATAAAGTAGGTACATCAGCATTCTGCCTGCAGACTGGTGCTATATAAAAGGAAAAGGAAGCAGAAGGCCTGTTTAATCCCTGCCCACCCCAGGTTAAGTCTGTCAGTCAATGCATACTGTTCTTTCCCAATTCAAGCCAGCAGCCTGCCAGCAGTCAGGATGTTTCTCTTGGGGGGTGGGGCATGATGGAGGGTGAGGGGTGTTTAACCTAAGATGCTATGAAGTTACTTGTCATCTAGTTTGCATCAATTTCTTGCAGAAAACAGGAAAAGGAATCATTGGGTAAAGATATGAAGAAATCAGCTGCAATTGCCTGATGCCCACATCAGCCAGAGTGGACTGAAAAGTGGAGGGGGATGGAAGGAGGAGAGAGAAAGAGAGACACAGACATGTGTGGAAATAAGTGCCAGTCTAAGACCAGAGGCAAATATAAGCCTTATGTTCCCTTTCCAATAACCTTTGTAAGTGATAGATGAGTCCAAGCCCATTGTTATCGTTAAGGGACTGTCAGCATCCTGATTTTATAAATGCTGTCTGTCAGTTTATAAATATCTCAGCCATTTCAAACAGTGCTAGGATGAATCCTGGCATAGCCAATGTCAGCCTAAAAGCTGTATTACCGTTAAAAAAAAATATGGGTCTAACATCCACTGAACACATTTAACAATAGCTTCTCCTTTTTCTCCTATCATGAGGCCTGAAACATTCAAATTCATGCTTATTTGGCTAGTCACTACAATATATAAAAATGGTCCTTAACACTGGTAATGTTCTTTGAGAAAAACAAGTATGAAAGCTGCAAGTTTGAAGGCAATTCTCTGCCTGTTCGGTAGATAAAACAAAAATGACAGCTGTAACACACAGGGAGATCCACAGCAATGAAACTGCAGAGATAAGTATCAGACCCCATTCCTCCTTGGCATTTGCTGCTCTGAACATTCACCAAGATTAGATCCTTTTAGAGAACACCATAAATTGCAATGTGTAGGCACAAGGGGGTGACTTCAGCCCAGAATGAAGGCACAGACAAGTTTCCCAGCTCTTACAAGTTTAAAGTTAAATGGTACTTTTGCAAGGGGTTTATGGCTAAGCATTAGAATGACGGAAGGAGAGGGCAGAGAAACTGCAGCGACTGGACTGATGTCAGAAAAGGAAAGGGAGTAAGCGAAACTGGCCTTCCAGCTCAGTGCTTGCTTTGCAGACTGGTATGCACATGTGTAACACGTTTATATATCTATTACCTTGTTAGCTGCACAGAATCCTGGCTTTTTTTCCTCTAATATGTTTATGACTCCCCATGACAGGGACTTCTCCACCCCAACCCAGAATTTCTGTGTGGTGCCTAAAGAAATGAAGTTCAAATTCATGCCTGAGCAGCTCAGGTACCTGTTATAACCTAAATTCTTAAAACTGAAGCTCTGACAGCAGTGAAAATGGAAAAGTACAACACTGCCCCTCCAACCAGACACATACACACATGTTCATACAAGCCCTAGTTTAGTCTGCATCTATGTTAATGCTGCCCACAATAACAAAAGTTTCAAAAACCTTTTTTGCAGTTGAAAACCAGGACAAGATTCTGGTTTTTACATCTGTAGAATGGATTCTTTGTATTTTTCCTTATTTTTCATACAAATCAATAATTAGGAAAATACACATTTTCAAAGCAATGAGACTTGATAATGTAACTTCATGACATCAAGAGGAGTTTCTTAACAAGTTATATAACTTATTAATTATTGGTTGGTTATAAAGGGTTATTTAAGAGTGTGGGTAGTCTTAGCATTACTAGAGTAACAGTAAATGCAGTTTAGTGTTAAAATACCAAAAGCCAGTGCAAATGTCAAAGATCTGATGAACAGACACATTTTGAAGAGCACGAATCTAGTTGTAGTTAAAAAATAAACAGAAATCCAGATGCTGGGAACAAGCCATTTAGGGATATTTTAAAAAGCTAGCTTCACTTCATACACATTTCTCAAATGAGAGCGAGAAAGACAGAGAAAGAGAGAGAGAGAAAATATGGCTAATGAGAACAGTCTTTCCACGTTCCCCGGGAAGCAGCCCTGCTTAACATTTCTGTTCTGTGAATTTAAGAGAGTCAGCAGTGGTAAATTTGTTTTTAATATTCAAGCTTTCAAGCCTTGCAAGCTAGTTGGCCAATGGCCCTTTCTATTCCAATGTTTGTTGGTGCCTTATTTACACAAGCATTACATCCAGAGAGCTTTTGAATATAATTTCACGTGGATTAAGGGAAGAACATTTGCTTCTGCTAATCAGGACATCTGGTTATTTTTGTAACTCACAGACATCTGCATTAGGCAGTTTGACTTCCCCATTCCTCATAACAAGGTTAGAGCTTAAGAAGCCTCAAGGATCTCTAGTTGAATTTTATTATTTGCATTTTCTCACAGCCAGGTCTGTTTCAAAATTTCTTTTAAATAGCACAAATTGATCAGCACCTTCACAGGTATACGTATGCTTTTATAGCTACCATTTCCTATGCACAGTTTTATAGCATACATCTTGTACTCCAAGATTTTATAGTAGTTCAAAGCTATCTACATGTTTTTAAGGAACAGAAAGCACATATTCCCAAAAAGCATGGACAAAAACATCCAATTAACCTTATGATACACATAATATGGGTATACTTCCAAATATCCAACCAGGCCACTTATGTTAGACTGGTGTCAGGACTTGTTCTGAATCTTATTACCACTGTGCTTTGGTTTGTCTCTTACTAGCTACTTAACCTGTATATATAGGTTCACCACATATAAAAACCAGTATTCTTCCCTTTCTATTCTTCAGGACAACCTTAATGACTTCTCTACTCTTTTAAATTTGTGCTCAAATTATTCTTTAAACAGTTTCAGCTGAGGCTAAATTTCTCTCAGACTGCAGAATCATGCCACACATACTTCAGGATTTCACATGCAACAGAAGCCTTTTAAAGAACTGAATCAATCAAGGCTTGGCTCTCACTTCTTTGTTGCCTTCATTTTGCTACATTCCTTTCACAAAAATTCGTTTTCAACACTCTTCCCAGGGTGTTACAGTACTAAAGTTTGAAATAATACACTTTCATTCTCAGTCCTCAAGATTCTTCCCTCCCCCGCCCACAAATCATACATAGCTTTTACCACTGCTTCTGTATGCTGGAAGATGTTTTCTTGAATTTTAACCCTACATGTAAGGGGGGGG
>NW_020799105.1:11710829-11716826 GCF_003259725.1 Athene cunicularia
GGGCAAGCACAAACCCAGCTTTTACAGGATCTGAACATAAGCCAACATCCAAAAAAGATGTCAAACATATTTCTAGTACTAACAAGACTTAGCAAGAGCCAACGGATCCAGGGAGACTTTTTAAAAACTTTTTATTTATTAAAATTCTCTAGATACAGATTAACTTTCTTCCTATTATATTTATTACAGCTTCATCTGCATAGAAGCTGCAAGCACTCTCACAAATGGGTTGTAAAATTGGCTAGTTTTGCTGTAGATTTCATGTCCTTGAAGCATTATTTTCTAACTTTTTTATATAACTACTTCTCTCAAATGACCAATGTCATCTCACTGGTCTCATTATAAAACCCCTTCACCTCCCCTCCCCATCCCTGGTCATCATCTACATTATTATTTTGATTTTTATTTCAAAACCTCTAATTCTGAGCTTTCCCTCCACTTCTCATCACACCCTTTCTCACTCCCAAACATTTAATTCAACCACGCTGTCCTCATCTCACTGTACCATTTTATGCTTTTCCTGCTTTTTCTTTCCTATTTTTCATTACAGGAAAGGGGAAAAGGAGATGCAAAACAAAGGTATGAAGCAGAAGTTGTCTGCCCAAAGTCAAAATGACAGCATGGGGGGAAAAAACCCCAAATTCTGTGTCCCACACTGTGTTAACTTTCTAGGCACAGTTCCTCCCCAAAATAGTGAATGAAAGCAACTCACTTGTTTAAAGAAATGGCTACTCAAGTGATCTCACTGGAGTGTTAGACTGATGTAAATTCACAGCATATTGTCTACACCACAGTATGTAGAGGCAACCCATACCTTTACATCTTAGACAATGTGAGCCAGGTGACCCTACAGTCAAAGCAACTTAGTTTTCAATCCAGAACAGGTTCAAAGTACCTACAGAGTCACCATGGAGCAGTTCAGGTGACATCACTCCATCTCCCATATGTGCCTCAGTAGTAATTTCTCCATAGAGGCAAGCCTCAGTGCTTTTTCCAGCTTCCAAAGCTACATTTATTACAGGAAGCACCATCCACCACTGGACTACAGGGCAAATTCAGGGCAAATTCAGTTAACTTCCAATACATAGTGTACTTACTTCACACTATGAAATGCTTCACTTGAAATGCTGTTCAAAAAACCTTATTGCTGATACAAAAAAGGTGAGAGTCTAGACAGGTCCAGCCTTCCACCACATCAAGCAAAAAAAATTTTGTAATCTCCTAATAAAAGAATGGAAAAATACAGATTAGGTACCACACATTATAACATGTGGCTAGCAAACATCATGGCCTTTTAACAGCTGTTGCCCAAGAAACAAATCCCTGGGTCCTCCCGATTTGGCTAGAGCAAGCTTGGAAGTGGTAACACAGCAGCCCCGACTGTAACCTTTCAGTTTAAAAGCTCACTATTAGGTTCTGCTATTACAAAATAATTCCAACTCAAAAATGCCATTTTCTTGAACTAGAGCAAGGAGTTACAAAATGTTATTGCAAATCTTACTCTGCTGAGTAAGGAAGAAGAGTTAGACCTGCTATGGAGACCATCAAATGGGGTGGGGGTAGTCAAGCAATCAAAGAAGTAAAAATAAAGGTGTATATAGCATCTCACTTTCAGATACCTTGGGGCTAGCAAACATTTTGTTCCTATAGGAAATTACACAGCTCTAGATCACTGCCTATTGAGATCCACTATTCACAGCTTTTTGCTACAACATGAATGGCTTATTAAACCTACAACATATCTGTTTTAGTTAACTTCTTGGTGGAGAGGGGCCAGGAAAACAAAATGTACTTAAATGCTGAGGTTTTTTTCCAGGCTGAATGCCTTTCATCCAATAAGACATTCAAAGCAGTGACCCAGCAAATGGATTGAAAAAGCAATCTTCCGTCTCAGTGCCGCATTATCATTCCTATTCAGTATTCTCGGTGAGATATCTCAATCAGCTGGATGTGTGTGTAAGTGACAGCGCAGCCCATTGCTGGGTTAATTAAACATTTGACTTTAACACCCTCCCTGTCATTAAGCAAATAAAAACAGATAATTCAAACTGCACTTCATCCACGGGGTACACAACATACATGTCAAAATTAAGAGAGTCCAAGGCCCTCAGGGAGTTCTACTCGGGGAGGTAATCAGTTTAAATCTTATCTGGTTTATCAATTATTCTATTGATTAAAGCAGGGTGATTATACAAAACTCCCTCTTGCCACATGGGATACATGTCAGCAGAGCAGGACAACACAGGGAGGCTCAAAAACGATTTAAAGAAAATACAGACAGATGAATAACAGTCTATTAGTACATGCCAGCAATCCATAGATACAAAGCCTGTTTCTTCTTTTTAAAAAAGTGAGTTAAAGTCCTTCCAAATTAGAGTGCCAATGTTGTTACCTCATCTGCTTTAAAATCAGATCTATATCTTGAAAGGGCAACGTTTCTTCATTTTAAGCAGAGGATTTCTTGCCCAGTATTTGAAACATGTTTTATTGATACTGGTCTTGGAACACAACAAAGACACCAAACACAAGAAATCCCAGACTTTTAAAAGGCATCATACTTACCTACCAAAGCCTCTCAAACCGTGGATGAAAAGGGCATTCTCAGTACTTGAACTCTCCCACATACACACGACAGCCATTAAGTAAAATGTTGTATTTTAACAACTAAAAGTGCAACAGCTCATCTCAGACATAAAAATATTCTGCTCTGGAGTTTTGGAGGTCTCTTTGTTTTGTTTTGTAATGTCTCACTTCGGAGAAATCAGTAGCTGTGGGAGCTGCCACTGATGACACATTCTGATTTTCAACAAGCCCTCACACAAAATCCTGCCACAGTAATCCTTACTGCAACTTCCCTCTTGCATACAGCAACAGTACACAAAGCAATTCCAGTTGCTTCTGATTTTTTGTTTCCAGTGAAGAAAGGTTCAAACGACCTCTGCATCTTCTGTTTGTGTCCTGAGCTTGTGAGCACAGTCCTACCTCTATCTTCCAAGTAATATTTTGTTTCAAGTTTTATTGTGATGTCCTAAACTGGATCCTAAACTGGCCTGTACAACACCTTGCCTTACATATACAAACCAGGGACCTTTTAAAAATAAAACTGCAGTCAAAAAAAAATATTTTAATTTATTTCTAAAAAGTTTCCTCTAAGCAAACAATCATCAGCAGAAGACTGGCTTTAAACCATGGACTTTTTTCTTCCCCAATAACATCTCCTAAAATCTGTTTCGTAATGGTCAGACTGGTAGCACAAGCTATTTATTAGTCACTTCATCACATCTTAATTTTTAACCAGGACAGAGGGTATGAGCCACAGTGGTCAAAACACTGACAAGCTGGAGAGCTCCAGTGCCCCACTGGCCCATGCTGCTGGAGTTGCAGTCAGAAATTTTGGGAACCAAGGACAGCTAAAAAGCAGGCCTGAGGTATCTTCTTGCCCTTCCCCTTCAGAAAGGGATTATATGCCACTCCATACTGGCACTGCGTGTGCATCCAACCATACTTCAGCCTCTTCTTCGTAGATCTCTTTTCTTCTTTGGAAGCAAACTAGAAGGCTGCATTAGCATGCTGTATTTTACTCTCACCACTAGAAATACTGAGGGTGCTATTTGTAATTGTATTCTTTTAAGAGGTTTGTTCTCTGCAGCTGTTTTCTGCTTGCAGTGTATTTTGTGTAATCAGCACATCATCATAAATACATTGGCTGTTCCCCCGAGGGAAGCTGTCACTGTTTAATTTACAGAACAACCTGGCCAATGTGAATTCTAACACTACAGCACTATGGCAAGAAGTTACCACATTCGGAAAAACAGGTTTCTATGAATTTTTATATCAAGAGCTGGTCCCAGGACAATTTAGGTTCCAGAAATAGATTGTTTTTAAAAGCACTTTATACACTGGATGGAATGGATTCTTTCCCACTTACAGCCTCTTAAGGCAGTGCCAAATTCACTCCCACATTATTTTAAAGGTGACAACCCCAATCCCAACATGACCATCTTCACTTCTGACTGCCACCAAAAGAAGGCACTGTATGTACACATCTTATGCTACACACCATTTTATTTAAAAAAAAAAAAAACAACAAAAAACAATGAAGAACAACCCAAAACATCAAGGTCTTAGTTGTCTTCGTTTCAATAAGGGAACATACTCTGTTGCAAGGTCAAATGTTATTACCTACATCAAAGGGTTGCTGCACAGTTTATTACTCTGAAAATGCAATAGAAGAGCAAGGCATATTCCTGAAAGAGTAAAAATTTATGCAGGTTTATTGGCTGAATGAAGAGTTGCTTCCTTTGTTTGCTGGATATATGGTTATATTTTGAGAGAATAAATCTGAAGGATTTTTGTAGAAGGTAGGCAAAAGGCGGATGGTTGATCTTACTATATACAGACACAATTTAGAAGATTCCACAATGGTAACAAAGTATTTTGGCAATCATTTCAGAACTAAACATGAATCCCAAATAAACATTTGGGCATGTCCAGTGAGTTACTTGGATATTTCATTAGCAATGGCTACTGGAAGCAACCTGACTACTTAGAACAGCAGACAAAAAGGCTGACAACATTTTTTTTTCACACACACACACACACACACACACATATATATATATATAAATATATAAAAAATTAAAATGCTAAAGAGAAACAACTATGAATATAAATACAATCAAAACCAATTTAAATTTGTTCGGGAATTCTTTTCCAAAAGCAACACAAAACTATTTCATACTTTTTTTTTTTTTTGTTAAATCTGCTTTCCATTTTGGGGGGCAGCAAGTTCTTAAATTTCAATAAAACTGAAAATTCCCAAGTTCTGTATATAGCAGCACTTTTACTCATTCTCAGTGGTAATTAGAAGCCCTGTTTAACATCACCAGACACAGGGCAAGTATACAAACATAATAAAAAAGAATCATGCACATCAGAGAGTATTGTTTATGTATTTTGACAAGCATAGTTTAATTTTACTTAGTTTGCAGAGCATTCTAGTAAATTATTTTCTTCTATTTGAAAAGTAACAAAATCTAAGGAACAACCACTGAAGCAAAATAAATATCATCTTCTCTCTGATACGGTTTATGAGAATGATCTCTCAAGCATACAGAAATCTGAATGGAAATGGCTGAAATTTTATGGAAAACTGAGTCATCTGGTTGTCTATAGAAGAAAGAATACAGGAAAGAGTATCTGACTGGTTTTATGCACCACATAAGTGGTAGCTAACAGAAAGCGGAAAAAATAAAAAGAAACCCAGCCGACAGTGTAGCAAAGTAACTATCTCTTCAAACTATGAATTTTAAAATTATGAAGTGCATTTGTACTCTGAGTGTTTGTATTTGTCCCCCTGAAATCCGCATGTGGCCACATAAATAGCTGATTTCAAAGAAGAAATATTAAATTTTGTTCTCTCTATACACGCATACCTTTAAAGTTATTCAGAACTACCTCTGCACGTTGTAGATATTTCCCAAGAGTCACTGAATTCTAGCATTGGCTTAAATGCTGGATGATAAATTACTTCATGACATCTCCAAATTTGTGGTAAAATTCTGTATTTTCATTTTTAAATTGAAATTATTAATGTGGTACTAGCTCTTTGCCAGTTCTGCAGAAACAGGTAAATTTGAGCTTGCCCAACTGGCTCCCTCTGAAGCACTGCACATGGAGCCATCAAATGGGAAATGATAACCGAACCAAGGGATTTACAGTGGACTACACACAGAAACACTTATAATTGCTGTGAGCGGACTGCAGTGGGGTACGCTTAATGCCGCCTTCCTTCATATAAAGCAGGAAAGATAAAGATTCGACATTGGAAAGAGCATGGAAAAGTCGCGGAAATGTTTAAAAAAAAAACAAAAAACAAACAAACAAACAACACACACTAAATAATGGGAATCAGCAGTTTCGTTCCCGCTCTGGAAAGGCGGCGGGGCCAGCGGAGGCTCGGGGGAGCCCCCCCGCCCTGCAGTACCGGCCGGGGCC
>NW_020799105.1:11718463-11739922 GCF_003259725.1 Athene cunicularia
GTACCGGCCGGGGCCGTGAGGGCGCAGCACAGGACGCGGCACCGCCGAGCCCCCGCGTCGGCCCCGGACACGCGCGCAGGGGCGCGCGCGCGCACACGCACAGCCTGATTCTAATTCAATTAGTGCAGTCTGCAACTCCAGAAAAAAAAAAAAAGAGTAATTCAATTAGTGCATTGTGCAGCTCTACAATACCTCCAAGCAGATGTTCGCAATCCTGAGGAACTGGAGCTAGCTTTAAAAATACCTGTATGCCTTCAGTGTGGCGCTGCATATGCCATTTGTCACTACGGCTTTATACACCTCTCTGACTTCTAACAAGGGAGGAGAGAAAACTCAGATGAGTTTTCTTTCGGCCAAACTAGTGCTGGTGTGCTAAAGACCTTGCCCTCTCCTTATCAGGAAGGTCGTATTACATAGTAACAAGATCATTAATGAAGCCGCTGAAGGAGGGGAGGCCTTTTAGCTATAATGCAGTTTAAATTAATCACCATGCTGGGCATACTGGGGTGGTATTTCTCACTGACAGACACTGTCACACTCCTTGACACTCAGATTGAAGAACTAATAAAAACACATGCAACTTCTGACAATCGATACAGGTGCAGAATAATGCAGATTTCCAATTACTAAATTGCAATGTACTAACAAAAAAACCCCAAGCCCTATCCACTGATCTGCAGAGAAGGACTTCTTTCGCTGCCTGAAAGGAGACAAGCATCTCTCATCGTTGCTGTCACCTGAGAGCAGAGATCTTGCAGCCACAACCCAGGGGCTCTCACAGTTTGGTGGGCTTCCCAGCATCACCACCTAACAGCACAAGGTTATGTCACCAGCCAGAGAAGGCCATTAGATTTAAAGGGGGATAAACCCTAAATATCTTTAACAAAGCTGTTCAGTAGTCACCGGGCATTTACTTTATGAAAAAAAATCCCCATCTAGGATAATCCTCTTGATCCTCCTACAGTGAAGCTCCCAAAAGTCTGAACAGCAGATGAGGGCTGAGGCAAGTGCAAAAATTACACAATTAATTTGGCTTCATTTCTCCTCCTTCTCATATCCCCTCTCATGCCTTTATAACTGCTCTTGCCAGGTGATGAGGAGAAACAGGAGAAACTGCTGCTGAACACCTCCAACAAGAAACTTTGCTTAAAAAACGAGGTGTCACATTGTGGCAGTTCAATATTTCATAGCCAATACAAGGAATGTGCAACAACACTGCAACTTTAAATCTTTGCCTCCTGTGTCAGTCTCTCTCCTCTCATTGTAATGCCAAAGGGAACAGCAATCAGAGTGGAGATGTTCAACGTGATAGAGGTCAGGACACCAGTGGATCAACGTACCAGAAACACGACCTTGTTTATTTTTTTTCCCAGTATTATTGTTTACAGGGTGCTTTGCTCATGTACCTTGTGGTTCTTAGCTAAAAGATGAAATTACAGCCCAGGATGAAGCGCTCAGGCACACATCCAATTTGTGTTTCCATCTCAGAAAACAAAAAGCTTCTGAGGCCCTCAGGCTGCCATTCAAACTTGGAGAGGCTGACATTTTTAACAGCATGAACCAGAGACTGGCAGAGGGAATGATCTAATGCATTTCTGACTTGTCAATCAAAGATCTCACCTCTGCTGTCTTGTAAACAGTTGGGGGCCACCTAACTACATTCATAACCAGGGGAGAGCCTGCCGCCAGCCGGGGGGTGATGGAGCCGCATGCTCTGGCTATTAGTCACCAAAATTATGATTCTGTTTTAGAGGCACACCATAAACAGCCCGCGGGCGGATTTCACACGGCCACTGGGAGAGCGCAAGGAGGGAATACAAAGCAGGCTTGGTCGAGGGCGGCCACATCTCCACGCTGATGGAGCCTATTGACTGGACATCTCATCTCTCTCCCAATTAGAGACAGAACTACACACATCAGCAAACACTGGCACCAAAGCAAGTTTCGTTCAAATGCATTTTTTTCACAAACATGTTTCTAAGCATGCACAGTTTGCCCACGCCGATGCTTTAGCTTTAACCTCCTGTATAATCATAAACAATGTACTACTCACATTCACTCTGTATTTCCCAGCAATAAAATGTCAACTTTTAAAGCAAAAATGTACGAACAGGCTGAAAGAAGTTTACAGACAACTATTTCTAACAATTTACTCACAATGCTTCTTTAACAAATATTCCACTTCCCAACACAAAAATATAAACATTAGAGAAAAATAGATGTAAAAATCATTTGAGAAATGAATTAATCTTGTCCTCACGGGTGCAATAGGCTTCCATCACTACAGACTGTTTACATCTCTCACCTTTCTCCAAAAGTGATCTCAGCCCAAAGAAAGGCACAGTGTAGATCATGTCCATGCTGCACAATCTCATGCGCGATCCTATTTACTTCAATTTGTCCAGCACAGTACATCCATGCTTTCATCAACCAGGACAGATTTCTGCCAAGACCAAGGAAGACACACCTTGCTTCTGCAAAACCAAGCAGAAGGTAGTCCTGTTCATCTGACAAACCCCGATATGATCAAGACCTTCACTTCGGGTAAAGCAAAATGTGAATTTCTGGCATTCCAGACACACTTCTGCATTCAACAAGATGCTGCTACCTCTGCCACAGAAGTTAATCCTCCTCTTTGACTACTAGAGCCTGTTACAGAAAGAGAATTTCAGATCTGGCAAAATAAAGCTGACAAGACAACTCTTTGTTTTTTCACCTGTGCCGATGCTCCAGACAGAAAAATAAAAGCCTGACTCTTGTCCCAAAAAGTTTACAATCTAAAATGGAGCTGATATTTGTGATGGGTGTCAGGTAAAAAGAAAGAGCTGAACTGTTCTCTATGACTACCCTGATATATAACCTTTGTCAAGAGTTTTAAATTGCTCCTTAAGTCTCCTCATTTATACAATAGCTTACAGAAGTAAGTTCAAGGAAATACAACGGTCTTCTGCAGACCTGGAAGGATTAATACAATCATTTCCTTGGCATACTTGATAGGTGTAATTGTATATTAAAATTTTCAAAGAACTGTGACTATCAAGAGCAATGTAGCCTTGTGAGCATACATGGAAAATATTTTAAAAGAGAAAGTAATTATCTTCAAATGAAAAATGTCATTGAAACAGACACCTGTTAGCACATCTGGAAACTTCCAAAGCATGGATTTCCCTGAAAAATAATATATTCTGCATAAATTTATTTTTTATTATTATTAAGAGAATCTACATACAACCTAGTTTTCAGTTGCTTTGCAGAATAACAGTACAGTAAAATTTCACATCCAAGACACTGAAAATGGAATGTCTGGCCTTTTTCTCTTGTTAAAATATCCTCTTTGACCCCTTCCCACAGTGTCTTACAGGAGTTCATGTTCCAATTTGCTGCCATCTTCCACTATGATCTCTATGAAATTCAGTTACACAATAAAATATCAGTTGCAAAGCCCTTTGAGATAAAAGATGTTAAAAAGAACTGTTCCCTATTCTCCCACTCATGGCTTTAGCCTTTCCACTGTGGGAGAATTGCCAAACAGATCTAAGGAACCAGAAGAACCTGTTTTCACACAAGTGTCTCAAATAATAAAAACACACAAAGAAGAAAAATGAAGTTATCTGACATATTAACAGAATCATCTGTAAATCGACTATCTGCCAATGCCAATGAGACCAAGAGGAGTCAGCAGGGCTTTAACTGAACTACTCAAAAAGAGCCTCTTTCCACATTTCTGTCTGAGCATCTGAAGGTAAGCATGTAAATAACTAGACAAATTCAGCAGTGACTAAGTAGCCTTCCAGATGGCATCTTCTCTTTTGCCACAAGCAAAGAACATTGATATGCTTCTCCAGTTACTTCAAGCTTGCTACAGAAAAAAGAAAATAACTTAATATGAGAAAATTTGCTGGGCTACAAGCAATGCTTTCCTAAAGATTCAATATCCAAAAAAGCATTAAAGAACTATGAAATATTGCAACATCACAGCTTCAAGCACGCTCCAAAACACTCCCATGTAGACTTCTGCACTGGAAAATGCAGAAGCCATGCCTCATAGAGGGGAGTTTTCTTCAAACCATGCAAGTTAATGGGGATGAAAGCCCACTGAAAAAAAATGGACTGAAATATGGGTGACTCATTGCTGCAGAAGCTGTTGCTGGAAATGTAGTTTCTCTCAATTGGCACTAAATGTGCTCCTCAACATAGCAGTTGGAGTGCTGTGAAGAGTATCAGTATACCATTTTAGACGGCACGTGGGGCAGACTTCCTCAGTTCCCACAGTCACTAAGTACACATGGAAATGTCTCTCAAAATCTGCAAGAATGCAAATGTCAGTCCTACTACTCTCTCAAGAAGGCAGTACACAGTGAACAGTTGTGCAGCTGACTCATTTGACCCCAAATATCAATGCACTGTATTAGCAGGACAGTTATTATTCATATCTATCATTAGCAAAAATATCTTGAGCTAAAAGAGGCTAATTTCAATTCCCCTTCATAATATACATTTATTCCAAGTAATCAAAAATAATTTAAAGTAGAAAGAAAGGAGTCCCAATCTGAGTTTATAAAAATACTGCTAAGGTTCTCCAAAACCTGAGCTTAAAGAGATCTGAGATTTATTCAGCAGCAGAAATCCCAAAAATGAGGCCCATCCAATTTAGTCAAATTATGCAAATCAGGATTAGAAGTAGGAGTCTAAACTCTGCCTGTTGTCTCCAGAGTCATCTTAAACTAATAAAAAGTCATCTTTCCCCTCCCCCATGAAAAGCTCCGCTAAAAGCTTGCTTCAGCAAAGAAGGCCTAGCAGGACACCTTTCAGAGTCCATCAGTGCTACTGCTGGGTCAGCAAAAAGAGTTGCAGCAAAATGATGCAAGATACTTAAACCTCCCCAGAGACTGAGAGGATTATTTCCACAGTACTCTCCTAGCCCTGGGAGCAAGAAGTCAAATTCAAAATAATCTTCGCATGCTGTCCTTTAGAGGCAGATAATAAACTTTCATCAAAATGACTGAAAATTTCAGGAAGATTCTAGCTTATTCATTATGTCTAGTTTTGCAAGATGCTGATGAATAAAACTCTCTGCCACAGGTTAGATCAGCAGTAGCATAATCTAGCAGCATAAACCTTAAAGTAAATGTTCATGCTATCATGAGCTCCAATAAACAGACTCTCTACAGAGATACTACTAAGGTCCCTCAGTCACTGCAGTTGACACATCTCAGAGACAGAGTATCCAACATTAACATAAAATCTCTGCTGCCCAGTCTCTGCTGTATATATCCACATCATCATAAAATGCTTGCAATGATCCTAATGGCCTCGTCCAGGTTTCTATATGCTCACCCAACAGCTGTGTCACTCTCTACCCACAGGAGAGTGTCTGCATTTTGTAAGATTCACTGGTCACCCAAAGTGTCTGAATGAACCTCTTTGGCAGAAAGCCGTCTCATGACAGAGAAAAGCTTGAATCTAACAAATGCAGAGACCAAATTAAAAAAACAGGTTTCCTTTATTTGCCTTTTGATTGACAGCTTACTTATTGTACAATAATTTTCTGTAGTCAAAATGTCCAGACTACCACTAACAAACCTGAAATAAACAAATGCTGGCATCAATTATCACTATGGCAATGAACTCACCCCCTCAGCCCTCTAAGTGGCATACAGAAAATTTAGATAGGAGAGGAATCATTGCATGAATAGCCAGATTGGAGACTGTGTGATAGATACTGTTTGCCAAATACAATTAAGTGGTATATTTTTGACACAATTGAAAGCCAATGGAAGAGATGATGGTACCAAGCCAATTTAGAGAAAATAATTATATTGAAGTATGGAAACGCCCCAGCACGGAGCTGCCCTAAGTCTACACAATGTGGGTTTAAATACCAGAGATCTGAATGACACAGGAGAGGCATACAGAATAAATGGAGATAAAGCAAGCAAGTAAAGAAGGAGATGCACACATACACAGATGGAGAGAAAAGGAGGAGCAGGGAGAGACAGAAAGTACCTGGAAAGCTGGGAGTGCGCCAGTCCCTGGGTTATACAGGCATCGCAGCGAGGGCATGCTGTCCGCCAGGCTGGAGCAGCCCAGCCACAGAGATCTGGGCATAGAGCACTGCAGAGAAAGGACAACTATGAGATGGGACTGTATGAGACAGGATGGCACAGATTATAGGAACTTTCAAGGTTTAGCCAAATGGCATCAACACAACTGCACCTGGCCTTAAAGACCGAGACATCTTAAAGAGAACACAAACTGCTGATGAGTCTTCCTTTAGAGAAGCTTTATAGATGTCATAGTAAGTAGCAAGAAAAAGGCACTATGGATCAAGAAAGTAAATTTTTGACCAATTTTCTACACCAGTGTATAAGCTTTTCCAGTACAAAAAGTTTCTTTCCAATTAATCAGACCTCTTCTCCATGCACAGCTACGCTCCAGGCACAACACAAAGCAAGCAATTTTGCAAGGGAAGCAGAAAAGGAAATGACAACTTTAAGTGTAATACTGGCAGGGAAAGAAAAGGTTTGTGTTTTGTCTGTGAAAGGAATGGAAGTAAAAACCTGCAATCCAAGGTTAATAGGAACTTGGTGACACTTTACAGAAGTTTCATCTTTCTGCTTGCCTTGTTATTCATTAAATAAAATACAATTATTATAATAAATTGATTCTGTTCCTCCAAACACAAATACAAAAAAGGAACCAAAGCAGCCAATCAAGGAAAATACTAGCCATTTTGATAGTTAAAGCCATTACCCCCTGAAATATAGAGAGCTGCTTGTTCATTTTACACCACTACTATTAAGTTTAGGGATGCATTATGATAGCAATTGCTTTTACCAGCCACAGAGTTTTTGATGCCATAAACACTGCTGCATTTGTCTAATTACTGGCAAGTCAGGAAAAAACAAGTATATTTTAAATTGGCAGATAGCTATGAAAACTGTAGGATGTGATAGAGTCGATGCTAGAGATTTCAAACCCTCATACTCTTCTTTTTTGAAATCCTTCCCCCCACCCACCCCACCCCCGTTGTTTTGTTTTTTTTTTTAAAGGGGGGTTGGGAGGAAATCTGAGTGGAAAGGGCAGCTGGAATGGGTATGAAATGACAGCTGCCTTTTGAGCCACCGTTTCTTGCTGGTCTTGAGGGCTAGAAAACTTTGCACAATCTTGCACTAAATAAGTACGTAAAAGCAACGTAACCCATCCTTGAAAGAGCAGAAAGGTGATCACCAACATTCATAATCTGGTACTGTGCTGACAGCCAGAGAGATTAACCCTGTCTATCACCATGTTCTTTGCTGTACTTTGTTGCAATTTACACTGCTGTTCCAGAAATAGTATTAAAAGACTGCTGGGGAACATATTCTATACAAATGTGCTTATTAGAAGTTTAGAATAGCTTAAAATAAATTCCTCACTTCATTTTTGTTTTAAAAAAACCTCTTCACTTTACAAAGTTACTGAAACTCGAGAACTTGCATACTTCATAGTATTGCACATCACATGAATTTGTAGATAATGCCCCTCCTGAAGACAAAAAAATTACTGCCATAGTATTAAAATCCGAGTCATACTTCCTTGTCTGCCATCCTAACCTTCCCCCCAAAATACTTCCACATACAAAAAATTTCCAAATGCCAGCATCTTTTGTTTGTAATGTGTCATGACAGCTATTAAAAGCTGTTGTGATGATCAGCCTTAAAAAAAAAACAACAAAAACCACAAAACCAAAAAACAGATGAAGTGGACATCTATGGTTAAGCATTTCACCAATTTAATAATACATTTAAAGTTGTTTATTACTCTCCAAGAATGTCACAGTAAAACAGAAGATACTACAACATGGTACCTCTGACAATGCAGACCAAATGCAATAGGTAAGCATCAGCTGCTCACCAATACCCATCCTAGGATTCATAACATAACACAAAATAAATACAGGTTGGTTTTTTGTTGTTGGTTTTTTTTTTTTTCATTCAGACTCATCAAAGTCTTGCCCCAATCATTTATTCCCTCTTCTCAAATTTTCCTATATCTTGTGCTGGTTCAAGTATTCGTGCTGTGATAATGAACTCAAAGAGCTGACTGCCATTAAAATTGACAAGTTAAAATAAGTTACTTTAAGTATTTATGTTGACTGAAGCATGGAAAGACACAGAGGCATGCAGACCACTCTGTCAGTAGAAAGGCAAGTTTATGTTGCCTCAAAGTTTATGGAAGATTATGGCTCAAGTCAGTCACTACAAGCTGCAGGTAGGGTACTCCATTGTGCCAGGGCACTGACAAGATAATGAAATGTCTTCCTCTAAAATTGCCACAGTAACAAAGGAAAATATTGGAGTATATTCTGCAGAACCCTCTACCTACAGAGGACATCATTACTCATCCATGCACTCCTGCTGCTTACTATTATTCCAGAATTAGGAAGTATATGGTAATAATTACCAACACCTTAGATGACTTCTGAATCTGCTCCAGTATATAGTAAAATTTATATTACTGGTACAGTTCTTTTATCTATCTTAAAAAATAAGTGTGAAGCACACAGTGTGGGAGAAAATGTCATTCCTGTACTTGCCTTTCACCTATTGAAGGAAGCAGAGACGCTAAATTACTGTTGGTGACTGAAAGAGGCTTATTCACAAGCATGAACAAAAGGCCCCAGGTGCTTCAATAGAAACAGCTTGTGTGTAAATCAGATGAGTGACCCAACAGAACAACTTCATTTACAGCTTGATCTCTGAAAAATCTCAACAGCTTCTATCCCCATCCACTGAGCAAGCCACGTGTCAAACACTCACTTTTGTACTGTCAACTCCACAAACAAGGGACTGGCCCCAACATTCACTACTTGAAAGCTGACTGACGAAATCCTCTCCTGAACTCAAGTCAATCTACATTGATTCTTCAAAACAAAGATACAGAGGCACAGCGTTTGGAATACAGCCAAATGGGGATGCTGATATTGCTTGCTAAGTGCTGGGCCAGGATGCAGTAGTCTGCCTACCTTCCTGACTACCAACTGCATTAATACTTTGGACTTCTGCACAACATTCAGACCCAGAGACACAAAGCTTTTTATTTATAAAAGCTAAGCATATTTAATACATCGAGTGGCATAAGACAGGGGATTATTTGACAAAAAAAACACAATTTCTTTTTCCAACTGATTCTTAAGTCCTATTCCTTGAACCCTGAAGTATGTTTTCCCCACTAAAGAAATACAGGGAATACAGTTTCAAACAAGACCAGCATCCTCCTTCTGACAGAGGCTGATACCAGCTGCTCCCCCGGTGATTAAAATGGGCTTGCCTTATTTTGAATTAAAATAGGCTAGAAGCATTCACAGGCACTGGGTGAGCTGAGTGGGCAGTAACCATGAGCTGAAGGGAAGCTGTATTTTAACCTATTCAATTATTCTTGTAACTATTTTGCAAGAACATTTTTGACTACATCAGATGTTCTGCCTCTAATAGCCTACCCTCTCTTCCAATTATCTGATGTCCTAAATACAAATCTCAATACATACTCAATGGCTAAGTTTTTGCCAGTGCTAAAAATTGGTTATTTACTTTACTTGCCATTGCATTACAAGATTATACATTACCATTTCAGACTGTTGGGTTTTTTTGGTTGTGGGGTTTTTTTATCAAATTTGTTCTCTTCTAGTCCTTCAGCAAATAGAATATACTAGGGGTAACTAACACAGTTTTAGTAAATTGTGTTACAGGTCAGAAATATATCACCTTGTCCTGTAAAACTAAGTGGGTCTACATGGGGAAAAAACAAAAGTTCTTAGACTACTACAGTTTACAACTATAGAGCACAAGTGTGAAAACACAAACTCACTGTAAAACAACAAGAACAACAAAAAAAAGTCAAACAATAGTTTATGGATATTGTCTTTATAAACATTTTTGAGAAATAAGACAGTACTACAGAATGACTGTCTTTAATTGTGGTGCTTTTGACATAATAAATTGTAATAATCTATTATCCCTGTCTGAACACTGCAGTCAACTTTATGACAACCTAAAACACCTCTGATTTACAGGCAGCCTAACATATTTTTGCACATGTTCACAAGTTAGTGGCAAAGCCAAAAAGGAAAAGCGATTTTTTTCAAAGGGATTGCTTTTGGTCAATTGTACATAATGCTAATTTCAGCTGCCAACCACATTTATTTCAATTGTTTACTAGTTCAGAATTACTTCCCTTCTAGTAGTGTTCAGTGCTTTATGCAGTTGAACTCTAAAGATAAGCCAATAACAATTTCTACTTCTCTTGGGAGATGGGAATTAAGATCCTGTTCACCCAATATTTTCATTAAAGATCATAAACAGAACATGACACATGTTGACAAGAGCTGAAGAGTTTGAAGACCAAGAGAAACGGGGCTTTTTCTGGTTGGTCCAGCTGATCATAAGCCAGGGAACTGGATAAGGTTGTACAAACAAAAACAGAAACACAAGTTGTAACTATTACAGAAACCAGGACAAGAGAGGCAAAGAAATGCTAGAAATTCCATCACCCAAACTGGAGCAAATAAAATGTAAGGGATGCTCTATAAACTATATACGCCAGACCTGAGCTTGATATGAGGAGACAGATCTCTTTCCACCTCTTTTTTTTTTTTTTTTTTTTTTTTTTTTCCCCCCCATCACTTTAGAAAGCAAATACAGGATTGCTGGCAAGTATAATTCTCCCTGAAAATCTCTTTTGCAGTAATAGGAATTTTGATCCTTTACAATGCTTCATCAAACACATGCTCAGGTGTTACTAGGATTTCCAATATTCACAATTATTTTCATAGTATAACACAACAAATGGGAGAACAAACCCCAATCCTTTTCAGTCCCACTCAGTTCCTCTTTCTTTGGCCACATATTTAACTAAGCCAATGCCAAAAACATAACACACATCACGTTCACATTGCGCCCAATGTGCGCTGTTCCTGTCACCACAGAATACAATACATTGTATGAAATATATCAGATAAAGCAGCTGCTATTTACCTTACAAACGCTACTCTCATGAAACTTAATAACAATTCCAGAAATTTACTTCTGGCTAGAAACCTTTCTTTGATCCACTTTTCATCCTTTCAACCTCTCACATACATAAAAATGAAGTTATCTCCTACTTTTCCCTCTACTGTTCAGAGAGGTGTTCTCTTTGATTAAATATACATGATATAGGTATAAAACCAGAAAATAAATTCCCAGTTCACCTTGTGTACTTTCACAATTAAAAAACCTGCCATACATGTTTCATTTTTTAGCTTGGATAGCACTTGATCATATAAGTTCTTATTGGAGAAAAAGCTACATAACTTCATTAAAAACCCTGAAAGAATGGAATGAGAATATTCGGGGGGATTTAGTATTTTTTGTGGGGTCTTTTTTTTTTTTTTTTCTCTTCCCCCCTATCCCAACAGTGGATACAAAGCATACTAAATATGTAATTACACGAGAGAGCCACCCAGCTTCCAAAAGAGCCATTCCAGTGAATTGTGTAAATAATATGCCTTTAAAAACCCTAACACATGAATACAGATTTACCAGTTATGGTACAGTTATATACCTGGGAGACAAGAATACCCATTTAAAAAAAAAAATCCTGCATAATTATGAACTTACCAAAGAGACTAGCACGGCTCAGAGCAAATTAATACTTTTATAACTTTCTCCAAAAGTTTTTTGTCTGTTTTCATTTGAAACTAAGAAAAATGTTAAAAGCTGTAAGTCTTAATTAAGCCAAAAACAATGGCCAAAACCCATACAGATAAAATTTATGCATCCTTACACCTCAGACCACTGTTCCCTGCACTTAAAACAAGCTAATTCTGACCTTCGTTGTCACTAGCAATTTTTCTCGAAAGTCTTTCCATTGTAAGAAAATGAATTTATAAAATAGAGGCAACTACAGCACTCCTTGGAGTATGACCATGAGAAGAATCTCTCAGGGTTGAACTAGCCCACAAACCATCAGCTCTTCTGGCTGGCACATAGTGCACCAGAATTGTGAAGGGCAACACAGTTGCTGTCATAATCAGTGCTCTTCAGAATTTCTCAACTTCTGTTATGCTCAGACATTTTGGTCACATTTCCACAAGCATGTATGAGGACAATTAAACGTGTTTTGCACTCCTGTTTTGCTATAATAAAAGTAATTGAGCTATCGTATTAAAGACCCTTGAAGCATTTTCAAGAACTGCAAATCAAGCAACCCAATACCTCACTTCAAGAAAGCTGAGAATATATATTCCTGCGACAACTGTAGGATCTGTCTTCAAAACAATTAAGTCTCACAAATCAGAGGCTGAAATGCGCTACCAGGGTTCAAATTATAGCCACTCTTCCTAGATTCCAAACATAGGAAATCCTGGACTTCTTACCCCAGTACTGATCATTGACTTCAGTGCAGTGGTTCTCCCCTGGCTACTACATTCAGCAGGCAAGCTTTGCTGTACACATAGAGCTCAAACTGCTATAAATGATTCCTTTTCCTTCAGCCTCCCACTTTTCATGTAATTGCTCAGTAAATTTTCCTTAACATACATATTATGCAAATTATTCTCTAATTTTCTGGTAACTCCCTAGCTTACAGTAACTTTTTACATGAGATTCCAGTTCACTAGCTACCCTTAAATATCAAAGATAAGGGACATAGGGTTTATATATTCAGATTATCCAAATAATTTCCTACCTGAGTGGGATCCAGGAGGATCAAATCACAGCATTTACGTAAATGTTTGTGAAGAAATGTTTTCCCCAAAGAGTGGTTACTGGAGTTCAACCTCCAGGATTCCAGATCAACAGAAATTATACACCCCAGAAAGAAGCCAACTTCTCATCTATAAGGTGTACAAGATCCTCAGTTGCCAAGTGCTTGAGGGAATTAGTGTAGATCTTATCTGAACTAGACAATACTAATGTTTTCATAATTATAGCTCTTTAATCCATGAAGCTGATATATCTAAACCAGTACACCTGCAGAGCTTTAAGATTCAGATGTCATACCTTCTTTAAAGAGTACAACATGCAGAGACTTGTGTGCACTTTAAGCAACACCAAAGATGGTGGTGTTAAAAGCAAGACTTACCCAAACTCACTAAAAGCAATTTCACTAAGGTCTAAAGCATTAAACTACCTGAAGGCTTAAAATAGAGATCTTACAAGACCAAAAGCATTAGGCTCTTCCATATTAAAAAAAAAAAAAAAAAATTGGTTGCTATTAATCTCCATCACGTCCAAAGCCTGATTTTGCAGCAATTTCGAACAATTTCAAATCTTATTATGCCATAAGAGATAAATCTAATTCTTTGACACAGGCATTCTGCATGAGTTTGGGCAGAGTATCACAGCATCTCAGTTCTGCACCTGCACAGCAAGGACAATAGAACTACCCTGCCTGAGAGAGGTATCAGAGATTGAGTGTATCCTTAATTATGAAGCTGTGACATATAAACACCAAAAACTGAAATAGGGAGCCAAGAAGAGAACAGTGAATCATCACCTTTACAATAAAAATCAGAAAGAGCAATATACCGACTGCCTAACCATCACTGAACCTGAACAACTAGGAGGCTTAAAAATAAAATGCCCAACCCTACTCTAAGAAATGGGTTGAAGACTCTTCAGCTTGGGAACTTCTGCATCTTTGGTCCAGATTTCTATCACAAAAACTGCACAGAACAAACCTACACTGGTGGAGAGATGAAATGGAGGTTTCATTAGGTTTTCCCACATCTATAGTTTTATTTAATTCCATAAAATCTCTCAAGATTATTGTTATGTTATGCACCTAACACAAAAGTGTTTCAAGGATAACTGATAGGTCTGCATAGCACTTTGCACTCTCCAAGTACTATATGAGTGCCAAGTATTAATAATGAACTGCAGAAAGAAAGCTTATTTCTACTTCCCACTCAAAGAATTAGTATCTGAATTTTAAAAAGCATATGGATCCACTGAAAATAGAATATATATTTTAGAAGTTAAATGACAAAATTACAAACCCAATATATTTCCAGAATCATTGCATTTTTCTCCTAGGAAGGTGTAATTCTAGTGGAAGAATTGTGTTTTCACAACATTCCTGGTTTTTACACTCTCTTTTCCAGCTGACTTGACTGAAGTGCAGACCATTAATATCTGAAGTGCCTTGTTTTGATTATACTGGCCTTTGCTGGTACCAATCTAGTTAAGGTAGCACCAAGAATTTCCAGCATAAAACACATTTACAGGTTTATAACTTGGCTCTAAAAATTCTACTCCAAAAGACAGTGGGAGGCAGAAAGGCTCAGATGAGTGCATTATATTACATATCCTATGTGATGCATACTTACACAACTGTATGTGAAGGGGAGGGATTAGCTTTCACTCTGAATTACCATGTTTCACAAGCCACCTAAAATGACACTTTTAACTTCCCCATTTATGTAATCAAAATAATGTTTTGTAAGTGTTTCAGCTAATTAAGAGCATAATTTGCCCAATTTCACAGTTTGGCTTAAATCATAGCAGGTGTCAATATAATAAAGGAATTGGCAAGTCATGTCTATTGATCGTATTTATACACAAACATTCCCCCCCCTTCTTCCCCTCAGAAGTCAATTGCAGCTTGTCTTCAAAGGGTCAGCATCTAGGCAATGGGATGTTACAGACTGCTAGCAGCACAAGGCTGCCATTCAAAGAAAGGCTTAAACAAAGATCAAGGCTGAATAAATTTGTAGGTGTTTGCCTTTTTGTAAAAGATAATCTCACAGGAAACTGAGTAAAAAGAGCTTTGCAGGTTACTTAAAATGCTATTCTTAAAGCAACATGTATTTATGGCCATTGGTATTGTATTTCCTCTAGCCCACATAGGAACACAATGCAGCTCTCCACTACAGCACAGCAACATTAAATATAAAAACCTGCCATTAAAGGGCAGAGGGTAATGGCATCAGTGTGGGCGACCCATGCTCAGGTAGTGTTCAACGATTATCTCCAGTTTAAGTAGGCTGAAAATACGCAAATCCAGCCAGCACTGATTTTAGATAAAATTGTCAGTTTTATGGATATTTATAGTATGTGTCCAGTCTTGCAGAACTCCATCTTCCTCCACCTCATCTGTAATATAAACCGCTTTTAGCCCACATTAATACAATGTGTTACTGGGATACTTCTCACATTCTGTATAAACCAGGCAACAGATCAATACTCAGCTGTGCTGAGGGGAAAAAAAAAAAAAATTATTACATTAGTATCCTGTTAAAAACACAGACACCAAGAGGATAAACCTGATGCACAGACACCATTCCATCTGGACGCATATGTAGATTACTGCTTTTAAATACATCAAACGTGGCTTTCTTGTCAATATACAGTTTTAAAGAATACTACAGGTAGAACCTTTGGTATATATTCTACACCAAATCAGTCTCACCACAAAAAACTTAACCTCTCTGCTTCTCATGAGAGCTCTTTCTTTTGATCAAAAGTTTCCACCCTTTGTATCAACTCCCTTACCCATATACTTCCTGGGGTGAAATCCCAGCACTGAAATTGGAATAGCAAAGCTATTTCCATGACAGCATCTGCTAATGACACAAGCTCAGGTTTGTAACTCTTCCTTGGATCAAGGAAGCATAAGAAGATTTAAGATAAAGACTTTAGAACCAATAACAGTAAAAACCAAAAGGAAAGCAGCCACATGGAAAAATATTTTTTAAACAGTGTAAGTTCTTCCATTATTTGGGGTTGCCTATATGTGAAAGTCTCCTTGGAAAATTCATTAACTGCACATTTTGGGGTTTTTCCCTCCCCTCAGTATTTCTCAGAGTCAACAAAGCATATATCCCACCTGCATCAGAACACTGACAATATACCATAGCCAGAACAGATGCAGCTCTGTTTATCTCAGACATAAAAGAAAACAGAAGAGCCACACAACCCTCTTCCTATTGTTTCCCCAATCTACCACATGAGAAACAGAAACTGATGCCATGCCCCAGAGGTCAACAAACTTGAGCTCTGCAAGACGATAATTGCAGAGTTGAGATTCCTCCGAGACACCTTGCCTCCAGCCTAGCAAAGTTTAAATCAAGAAAACATGAAAACATCAGCTTCAATGTCCCAGCTGACCTTCACTAGTGTGGACTTGGAGAGAGAGAGAGAGAAGAATGGTCTCTCGGAAAGAAGCTCCAAAGCATGCTTACACCTTTGCAACACATCACTCATCCAAAGAAATGGTTTGCAAATATAATACAGGACTTGATGCCCATCTTCTTACAGGTGTTCAAGCTCTTCACAGAAGTCAATGTAAGTTGACAGCTGTAAGCAACTTGCACAAACGAGTTACTACTTACTACTTGTACTACTGATACAAGACTAGAGAAAATCAAAGCCATCCTGTTAGCACCTGCAATGAAACTCTCATGTTTAAGGTGTTTTGCTATAGTTTTTCATTCTCTCCCACTCCACTTGACTTGGCTCTTTGTGTTGGGCTCACGGTACCACAGACCCCTTCACCACTATGTTTCATCATTTCACAACTCCAGTTGCCACGACAACAGGATGCAGCTTATCTGTGCTGTTTTCATATTTCCAGTTTTTGTTGCCATAACAACATAATCATTCTGGCTTTCTATAAAAACAGCAACTTTAAGCCACATATTCTCAAGGATGCAAGATTCATCATAAATGTATCTTCATGAAAGAAGAGATTTGTACAGGCAATTTGTAAATTAAGCTATTTTTTTCCAAAGGGGGATTTTTCACTCACAAAAGTGAAAAGCTGACAGCAATTGCTAGAGGCAGACTGCTGAGACATCTAAAGCCTGGCCTTTAATAATAGCCAGAGTAATATAGCGCTAGGCCACTTCCGAGTGGGGACTCCCCACAGTGTCAGATTGTGTCAAACTGCACAATTGTTATGTGATGTGAGTAAGTGTCCATACTTGTTTCACCCAAGCAGATCTGAATTAGACGCTAGATGCAATTCTCTTGAGTTTTAACCCAGTGGCCTCCCCATTATTACCAGCACCACCACCATGCAGCTTTGTGTTTGAAGGCCCATTTTAATTCTGTAATTCGAGCTGTCGTTGCAGATTTCTTTTCAGACTCTGACCCTTTTTGCTTCCAGGTGACTGCATTTTGAACTTTTATTTACAGGAAGTGCACATTCATAAGACTGGTGAGAAAATGTTATACAAACACAGCATGCATAAACACAGAACAGTGATGGCTATGAGGGATATCAGCTAACATGGCACTGTAACTTCATTACACCCTCATTTATGTACTTCACTAATGAGACAAGCACAGGTGTCCAACACGGTCCCTCACATGAGATGAATAACAATAATACAGTCCAACCTGCTTTAGCCATGCTTGGTATCCAGAAGATATAAGTTGGAATCCATCTTTTGGCATGTGTATTCGGGGCTAGGAGAGAATAGACATAAAGAGAGACCTCCTTTTACACTGAGACCTAGCTAACCTAAGTCTAAATTCTGGAGCACTTTAAACAATGCAGATTTTTAAAGCCATGTATGAAGCTTTAGTCCCCAGAATAGTTCTTGTTTACTCCTCTGATATCAGCTGCTTTTCTAATAAAGTTACCACCATTTTTATGATTTCCATCATTTTACATTTCAACTCAGTATATATAGGTATTTCTTTAAAATTTTCACACAAATGCTTGAAAAAGCACAGCCTCTTCAGTGAGTGCAGTAGCAGAGTCTAGTGGTCATTAATGCTTTTGCCACTACATAAAGCTAAAGGGTGTCAAAACAGCAGTAGTCAAGCTATGAGAGTGTTTTTACAGTTACCATCGTCAACACAGTCCAACCAGACATTGGACAAGATAAGATTAAGGAAAATTCCTGAAGAGATGCAGCCTTAATATTGGGGTAATAGGAAACTATACTCACACACAGCCATAAATTATGCCTCAAACTGATAGACAAATATAACCTCCTCCCCATTTATCATTTTCATGTTTTATCAAGTTGAGGAAAAGGCAAGACATCCAATAGCTCTGGAAGCACAGAACATATACAGCACAACTCACAGCCAGAAAGAAGTATGCAACAACAAAAAAAAAAAAAAAAAAAAAAAAAAAAAAAAAAAAAAAAGAAAAGAAAAAAAGAAACACTGCCTGTCATGACATTCACTTGCAGTTTGAAGATATTCTCACAATCAAGTGGATTCAATCTGTTTCCCCTCCCCTCCCACAAAAGGAGATGCTTAGAAATTAAAATCACATGTAAGCAACAGGACCAGACAGGACATCCACAGACACCAAGTCTAGAGATCTATCATACTCCTGGAAACTACTTCACGGTCCATTTCTTAATTCCCTGTACTTCCCTTCCAAACCAGCAGACTTGTGCCCTTACCACTCCTTCTGGAAGGCTGGAAAAAAAAAACAACTTCTCATTTTCAGAATAGCTCTATTCAAGGTTTGTTCCTGTGTCAACACAATATTTGTTCTTGTGTCAACACAATATTTAGTCTGTACAAATTGTGTCCACCCCGGTACTTGTAACACTAAAAAATACAATCGATTGGAGAAGAAAAATGTGTGACCGCTGAATGACAAACCTTCACAGCCATGGTGGGGAGGCAGTCCAGCCTTAGAATGCAAAATTAAAATAAGTACTAGGACAGACTAAAATCTTGCCTCTAAAGAAAAGTACACATACAGGATTTTATAATATACTTTGAACATTAGTTATTTTTGCTTCTCTCCAGTTTGAATTTAAATCCTCGTAAATCTTTCAAAGCAGTAGTAAGATTATGTCCTGGTGTCCTAGCCAGTCTGAGTTAAACATAAATTGTAATAACCATCATTATGCTGATAAAGTCAAGTATATCTGGTTACTGCATTCACCTGCTGAACTTGGACTTGCAATGCTTAACACATTAACAAACTATGTTTAAGGGGACTTGCACACACAGCTAAAAGCATCATGCTCTGAGACCTAATCCTTACTTCAGCACTAACTTCCTGGGTGGTTAGTCTCTCTACTACTGTAAAATGAGGACAACACTCATTTAACCCACCTCACAGGTTTGCTGAGAGGAACTGCTGACATTTCTACATGCTTTGAAAATATGAAGTGCTACATATCTAGCAAGAACACTACAGAAAACCCACATTTTACTTCTGGCTCAAGTGCTTCATTTGCTTTTTCAAAGTAGCACAGCACAGTATACCTATCAAGGAAAAAAAAAACCTTCATAAACAAGCAGAAATTATGATCTTTTGAAATCACAGTGTCAAGAGTAAACTGACCTGAATACCAGCCTCAGATCTGTCCAGGTTCACATAACAAATTGTGAAAAATTACTTCATTTTTTTCTGTTTCTGTCACCTAACCTACAAATTAAAGGATAACAGCAAGTTTTCTCTTAGAATCAGAAGGCTACTTAACATTTGTAAAGCCCATTAGTCCAGAGTAGTTTGAGTAACTGATATAAGACATTGATTTAAACCATTTAATTTGAAGACCCTGGTCCTGCAAATGTAGTGTTTCAACAGATCTACTGCAATCAACAAGATTACTCTCATGCGTGTCTCCAATATAAATGATAACACTGTATTTCTATTTAGACTCTTACTAACACCAGTTCTCTGCGACTTCAACATAAAAGTTGCTTGATTATTACCAATAAAAGTAATCAGTGGACTAGCAGCTACTGTAAACTCAATTTTTCAATGCTGACAAATATACAAATAGGAGAAAATAAGACCCATCACTCATCCCTTTACACAGTATGTGCAAAATCCTCTCAGTGAGATAAGTCACCTCTACATTTCATAAATCTACGCTCACCTAAGAAAAAAATAAACTATACAGAAGTAAATTTTACCAGCATGAGCTGAATCACTTCCCACATACTGCAGCTTGTGCCATTAAAGAGGGATATTTGCACAAATAAGCCCCCATTCACATCAAACACAAGCACTGATAGAAAAGTGTAATTTAATTAAAATCTCATAGATTCACCACTGGCTAAACTTTTACAACCAATCTCCTAAATTCTGAACTTCTGTGGTTCTCCTAGGCATGCTGAGAATGACCTCTAGGAATGCATTCTTCAGCACAGACAGGCAATTAAATAAGTACATCTGGTTAAAATGTTCTGAATTTCAGTATCCAAATGACAGCAGACACAACCACGAAATGATAGAAGAGGAACCCATATATACTTGACAATATAAAAAAATAAAACAAAATTGCCCCTCTTCCCCTGGCCTTTCAAAGATGTGGAAGGCAGACAACTGCCTTCTTTGAAAGCTGTACTATTTTATCTATCAACACTAAAATCTTCCTCAGATATGATCCATTCAAGGCAATTCTATCGGCCATACAATTGATTGCCCAGCAAGATCTACTTACTTTCGTATTTCATGAGCACACACCATTTATGCTTATGGTTCAATATCATTCATAAGCACAGTAATTTCTCTTAGCATCTCTTAGCCTTTTCCATGACCAGCAGTCTGGCTGCTAGGGCAATTTTTGTCTCTTTTTCAATAGCCACAACTGTCAAAAAGTTACTCTGAAAGCACTCCAACTGCTAATTTCTATCATGCTATTTTGTGATTATTTCAACATTTTTATCTAGGTGAGTGACTAATTTGTAATATAACCCTCTCTACTTCCTTTTCCAAGACATTCACGTTTATTATTAAGGACTTGCTTTAAAAATGAGCCTTCCATCATCACAGATGGCTTATTTCACAACCATCAGCAACTTATTCACAGTTCTGAAATGCAATTTTACTCTATATGAAGTGCCTACTTTCTCTTTAGTCTTCTTGGTGGCCACAGAACTTGTCATCTATATATTACTCATACATTAAAATTATTATATATATTGCAATTGTCTATAAACCCATGAGCCAGAATACCTTACTGTGCTCATCCTCTGACTTTTTTCCTTTAGTAATCTCTCTTCCATTTTTAATCCATTTGATTTTTGCAGTCCCTAGCAAGACCCAGAAAAACAGAATGATTTCTGAGAACAAGTCAGTAATTTAAAATTCAGTGGTACCCTCTTCCCTTCTATACAAAGGCTGATTTTTAGAGGACATTTAATTACAGGCCTGAGTTCCTATTTTCTAAGCCTAAACACAACCCCTGAAGGCTTACAATATTTGAGTCACAGCTGGAGCTGTGGTTACTATACAGTTTAAATATCAGCCTCTTTACTGTGCAATTTGTTTTGAAAATCAAATCAGATGCCGTGTCATAAACAAGTGCTAATTAAGTACTGAGCGGAAATTGGGCTTTTTTTGTGCAAGAAGGGTTCTTAAATATCTGCATCTTCACTTCCATAAGAAGGGATATGTCAAGAATGATAATTATAAAAGGAAACCTACTATGGTACTTGCAAGGCAGTACTGGTACTGCTTCTCCATTTCATCTGCTGCCATGTAAGAAGAAATGGGGGGGGGGGG
>NW_020799105.1:11739972-11752175 GCF_003259725.1 Athene cunicularia
TAAACTTTTACAACCAATCTCCGGGGGGGGGGGGGAAAGAGTTGAGACCTGTATGAAATATATATGTACTAAGTATCTTATTAATCTGATCATATAACCCATAACACTTCCTTTTCCTTGAGAGAGGACATTCACTCTGGGTTTCTATCACATACGATTTAAAGAGGCAAGCTAAACCCATCTCTGTCACTGCAAAACAATAGTGAAGCTACTTATATTTTCATTCCTTTTAAGTTATGATCTACACACAGTATTTATTTGATGATAACATTGTATTCATTAGATATAACACCTTGTTTAATAAAGTGAAGAACAGGAATAATGCAATTTAATACTCCAAAGGTTGCCTCTGAGTTACAATATTCACAATTCCATTAACTAACAGGCTCTTGGCTACAAAGAATTAGATCTGTCAGTCATGACATGGGAGGGCATGGCCAGTTGCACTGAAGACTGTCCAGTTGAGATGACTTCCACAGCAAAGGAAAATATCCCCTGTGGCTTAGAACCTGTTAATGAGTTTGTATGCATTATGGCAATAAATTAAATTCCCACTACGCAAAATACAGCTTCATGGCCCAAACAGATACCTTAGTCTACTGCCCAAAGCAGTACTCAAAATAAGACACAGTTAGCCAAAGCAGTACTCAAGGCACAGTTAGATCTGTGGCCTCTAATTCAACAAAACTGAAGGAGTTCAAAATCTTTCATTATTGTTAGGAGAGGAAACCATGAGCGCTCTGATTCTAAAACCATAAGCTGCCAATATTTAAGTGTGCCCTTTGTGAGAAACACTGAGCCAGTTGACTGTCAGATCTCAGTTTGATACAAACTCCTTCAGAAGGACACAGCACTCCCAAGCAGTAAGCTCTGCCTGCCTGCAAACTTAATGAATTCACCGCACATGGTGAACATGGCTACACTAGTTCTTCAGTGAATCTGTTTGGAGTACGCTGACCAAGACCTGCTCAAAACCAAAACCCACTGGAGAATGTCTATTTATATTCCTTGACAAATAAAAAGACACAAGTTTTTAATTCCTGCAAGAGCAGCAGCTACCAGGAAAACTACTTTTGTAACATGAAACACCTGGTTAGCTTCTTAAGGGCTCACAAGAATACCGAGCTACAGTATTCAAAACAAAATGGAGACCTGTGAGAGCACTCCATTAATCTCTGGACAACCTAACAGCAAGCTCTGGAAACATGCCTACTATAGCAGTGTAAAGAGATCCTCTTTCTGCCCATAAGTAAAAACTTGCTTGATTTCACAACCACTTGACATTTTACATCTGAAATTCAAGTCCTATATTCAGCCTCATTCAAGACTGCAAGATCTATGGTGAAGAGAAGCTACATTTCTCATGATACTGTCTGAACTTGTGCCATGTAAGTATCCAGCAAGAACAGTGGTGTTCACAGGGCAAGCATTATGTATAGAAGAAGCTGGAAGCTTGTCTAGAGATCAATAAAATTAAGCTGATACCTTTTAAGTATCTTGCCTCTTTTTCTTATGTCTGTAGAGAAGTCAGAAAGCTCACCTGGATTCTGAATTTTCAGTGAGATTCAGAGCACCAGGAATAAAAAATTCTGTACTTGAGAAAAAAATACAGCCAAGGTCAACAAAATTAAGAAGTCTGGAAAATTACAATCTCCATAATCAGCAAAAGACCTACAATGCTAACTTTCACCTTCCTGACCTTCTGCTGAATTTTAGGTAGCAGACAAAAAAGCATGCAGAAGAGATGGGTTGCAGGTCTGTACCAACTACCCTGGAAGGAAATCTGCAGTTCACACATTAAGCAGACAAATTTGTAAGAGGAATATCGTTGAGGGTTTTTTTTCTAAAGAAATGGCAATGCTTTCAAGAGCAGACTCCAGCACTCAACCACATTTTCTGCTTAGCTAATAAACTCTCATCTTCCGAGCAGACTCCAGCACTCAAGCCGAACGTTTTCCTATTCAATAAACTAACAAAAAACCCTTCCTTTTTGCAGGAATGGCCACTCTATCCCATTTCCCTCACAAAGCACAAATTACAGTGTGGAACCTATTCACCAATCACAAGTAAATTTGAATCCAAAACTAACTGTCCCAAGTAGTTACCAAGATACATTAAATTTCCTTTCCTGATCTAAATGCCCTGTACTGAGCTCAGCTCTATGACAGTTCTCAACTCCTTTAGACTGACATATGATGTAAATACTTGTCTGCTTGGCTTAACTAGAAGAAACTCATCATTAAAACAAGAAGTACCAAAGAAGCCTGCTGTCTTGGAGGACTATGATGAAAGAATAAAGCAGAGGAAACAGAAACAGCTGAAGATACCTAACGAGCAGCCTCTGGTAGCATCCCCATGCAAAATAATTATCTGTAAGAAGATTAACCAGAATGAGTCTAAAATGTTGCAGAAAAGACTGGCCGACCCTTAAAAAAAGCAGAAAAAACAAACAAACAACAAACAAACAATATGTCCTGTCTCCCAAGAAAGGAAATCTACTGAGACTGAGTACTGATAACTATTGCCAAAATGAAGCAGTCACCATGGGAGGCGTAAGTAAATCTGCTCCCAATTTAGAACAAATTAGAATTAGTGCTAGACTAACCCAATCTTCTTCTTTAAGAAGATCACTGAAGTCCAGACAAATTAGAAGTAGTTAAGCATGTGACAGACAACATGTAGGAAGTTACTAGTTAAAATGGAGAGGATTAGGATTAATACCAGAGTTGTAAGGAGGATAAGAAACTAAAAAGGGTAGAGGATCACAGATTATTTTGAAAAAGGAACTATCAGGCTGTACAGAGATTGATCCCTTTTGAAATCCATTATTAATCTTGAAATTAATGTCAAAACATTCTCACCAATGGCTAAAAAAAACAAGAATTACCAGTGTGCTAGTGAAATTGTCTGAAGACAGTTAAGACACATCATAAACACATAGGACACAGCATTTTGAAGATCTGGGTAACAGAACCAACACAAGATGTACATAAATTAAAAAGTAACATTACTCCCATTATAAACTAGGGACTTAGTAACTGAAAAGAGGGGAAGAGGCCCTATGATATGTTACTCATCAGGTAATGTTGGTTCAGCAATAAGATGTAGCCATGAAGATGGCAAATACTACTGTAGGATATTATATAAAGTGAAAAATTCCCAGGAGAGAAATTAGGATTACTGCCTTTATATGAGGAATCAAAAACATTTTTCCTGGAATATTCTGTAGAGTTCTAGTCACTCATGTTCCAGAGAGACTAATAAAATTCTGCAGCTGTTTAAGAAGGTCTGCTAAGATTACCAAGGGTTATAGGAAACATCTTATGATGGAAAAAAAAAATGCTGGTTTAGCCTGACCAGATCCAGCTCAAAGGAGAATACCATTGCTCTCCACAAATAAGCAGATGAACACAGGGGAGCAAGAAGAGCTGTTTAAACTCAAGGACAACATTGGCACAAGAACAAATGAGAATGTATTAGCCACGAATTCAGTTAAACTGGAAAATAAGAACAAGAATTCTAGCTTCCAAAGTAGTAAAATTTAGAATAGCTCAACAATGGCATAGCAAAGAAAAGTCCATTCACTTAAGAACTGTTTTGAGTAGCTTGCAAAAGAGACTCAAACCCATGCTCCACAAGACCTGTTCCAATCCCATGCAGAAATGTTTCTTTTCATGATGGGCTCCAAACTCTTTAGTCTTTGCATAAAGTCTTATTTTAAGGTCAGTGAGATATGGATATATAAGAATATGTTCTTGTCAGTCAAAAAATTTTCAGGTTATTTATGCTTGTTTATAAACAACAGCTGAGACAAAGTACAAAAGCCACACACTTCACTAGAGACATTGCAGTCAAAAGAAGAAAAAAAACAAAAAACAAAATTTACAAAAAGAAAATTAACAGGGAATGTAGGGTTTTGGTTTTTTGAACCTATTAGCAACAGAAAACACCTTCTGTCATATTTGAAGAGGGTGATAACATTGTTTGGATTTCTTCAGAAAACTGCTGAGACACTTCCAAGACTCATCTTCTAAAACAAGACTGATCCATTGTTTAATACTACACCCACTTCTCATTGTTCTAATTTGCAGGAAATGAATGATAGCTGGCTGCATTTCTCCATGCTGATTAAGTTTTGGCATATAAGAAGGTCATTGAACAGACCCAATGAACCACCCCCCTGGAGAACCACCAGCACCTTCTTAACAGACAGAACGCGAGGCCAACTATCCATAAACTAAAAGCAATTCCCACATAAACACTGCTCCATTCTGCATCGCTCTCACAATAAACTGTGTAGAGATGGAGAGTGACTATATCATATGATGGACTCTCACACTAGACTATTTTTCTCTGAAACAACTTGAGACTGTTTTGGTTGCTATATGGGCAAGCCTAGAAAAATTAAGATTTGTCTAGTCAGAATACAGTATAGCCCTGCTTTGTATCCAAGCAAGAACAGCCATCACCTTTCTCCTGAGTATTTAATCCATTCTCCTACATTTGAAAAAAACCCTCACAATCTGTAAGAATAACTATGTCCTTATCCAGAAGCATCAAGAGAGAGGACTACTACAATCTGAGAGAATCTACATATAGGCACAAATCCACACCAGAGTTCTGTACTGGATGGTATCTCCCAAACTTCCTTTCTACAATCTTCTGATCTGTTTTGCTCCAGGCACTTCTGAAGAAGATGGGCCATCTATACTACAGTTAGAAGTACACTTATTACTGTCCTGCTAACATACAACTGCACTTAAGAACTACTAATTCATTTCTTCATAGCATGTCCCAGCAACTTTTCCCTTCTTAAAATGGGATGAAGGAAAATAAACCAGCACTAAGGCTCTTTGCTTCTGCTAGTCCAAACTGGTTGCTCCAGTGGATTCTGCCAAGAGGTTGCATGGCTCCTGTTCACACACAGTAAACACTTCTGTCCTTCCCTCAAGAAGACTGGAAAGACCCCTTGTGGAGCTTTCCCATTCTTCCTCATTCTCTCTTTCCTGCTGCTCTCATTAAGATGAACTTGCAGATGTGGTTTCAGCAGTGAAGGGGGGGAGGGAAAATTAAATCGGACGTTTCTCAATTCTTAGTAAAGAGGAGGAGTAGAAGCAGCTAGAGAGCACAAAATTATGATCAATCATTTGCTTCCAAGCAAAATCACTGTGGAAAAGTGAAATAATTTAAAACTGAAAGGCTTCATTGGCACTTCTCAAACCTACTGCCATCCCAGCTAACAAATTTGGCTGTGCACACACAGCTACAAGCAGGCTGAGCACCCATTGGTTAATAGAACCATGAACTTGCAGATGAAAGAGAAAAAATGAATTTTAATGCAGTTTTTAGAAATACTTGTCATTGTTTCAGCAGTGCCATTTAGTGAATGGGACCGATTTCTCTCTCAGTAGGGGATGATATTTTAATGATGTAACAATGTACTTTCCAGAAGAAAGACAAGCCTCATGAGGCAGATTAAAACTAAGAATATTCAGATCCCATTAAAATCAGACAGTTTCAAGCCATTTTTAAAATTAATTTTGTTTAATGATAAAATGTGTTATCTTAACAGGTGGCTAACCAATTGTAAAATTAACCAAAATATGGTCAGAAGCACAAAGCTAGCTATTGGAAGGACTGGTTTCTTTTTATTGTGTCTTCTGTTATCAGTGTACCATAGACCCTAACAAATTCCTCCCATCCATGACCCCAGGCAAATTTCTGAGCTTCAGCTTTCTCTTTCTGCAAAGCAGGGGTAGTACTTGTCCAACGCCAGAGTTCCTCGAGACCTCAGATACAGAGACATTAGAAAGCATCATTGTTTAATAAGGAGGACATATTTAATGCAACTCCTAGGACATTTATTTTCAACAGTTTCTGTGGGATCAAGAAGTTAAGTTTTTCTCAGCACTAATTAGCATCCTGTCAAGAAAACAGCTTCATGTCTGATTGCTTATTAATCGTACTTTGAGCACTTACTATTAGCTGTAGCCACTGGACTCTGCTATGCTGCAACTCATTTTCAGTTTCCACAGTTATATACACACTGCATTCAGCCCTTCTGTGCAAAATCACTTAAAATACATAAGAAATGTGGAGCATCTCCTGAATTGTAGAAAGGAGGAAATGAGTAAAACTGAAGAAAATATTGAGTATGAGAAACAGTAGTTAAGTTTGCCACTGAGAATGATTAAATATTACACAAATCTCACCAGCACACGTGGAGGTTAGAGATAACACAATGCAAGCAAGACAAGGAAGTGAGAAAACAGCTTATTCCATCTGCATTGTTGAATTTAGCATGAAAATTTTAATACAACAAAATCAAGTTGCTCAGCTTGCTGGTTTTGCTGGTCTTACATGGGATGCGATCATTTATACTGCAAATACTGTTGCAGCAATCACTGAAAAAATTAATATGACAAGAAATGCATATATACAGATGAAAAAAGTCAGTGGAATGCCTTCACTCAACTCTTAATCAGAGCTCATCATTTCCAGGTATAACTCTCCTTTTAATAGAAAATAAGTACTTTGCATTGACAAGTTCTAGGATACAAACTAACAGTGCAGTAAAATCCAAAGAGGTCAACACAGCAGATGAACATATTCACTTGATAAGTATAAGCAGTCAACATCTGTATGTCAGGAAATACTTTCTGATCCCAACTTCAAATGTGAATTTGTGAATTTTAAATGAGACCAGACCATGAAGTTTCCTCTGCTACTTAATTTCCAGTCTCAAGTCATTCTTTCTGCTAACACTGAAAATTAACAAGAAAACTGTATTTTTATATTTCCATCTCATTTATGGCCTAGAGATCAGAGCTTGGTTGGCCACTGGAAATGCTCTAAAGATAACTGTTTCATTTCTGCTTCGTTAGGCACATCTCAAACAGGAAATCTCCAAACACTGTACATTCCTACCTTACCTCTAAATAGCTACAGAATTTTGTTTTCTTCCTATGACACCTTCACTACCTCTTTCCGTATCACAAACCACTAGAGTACTGGTCATGTTGAGGCTGCTCTCCATGTCTTGTATCCAAGGATTATTTAGGAAGCCCTTCACCTAACCAAACTTTGTGGTTAGAACAGTCTGCTTTATCTTACTAATGAGAATGATAATTTAGTACCAAATACTCATGAGGAATTATAGCTCTGCTGACTGGCAAATAATTTGCCAAGGCAGATTAGTTTAGCTGCATAAAATAAATATCCACCTGCACATACTAGCACTAATCAGGGCGTGAAATTAAACTTTTTATTCAGTGGGAAATAACTGCTGCAAGGCGGCGATTTAGTCTGGGAAGCAAATATTAAGGTCAGCCTATTCTCTCTGATGTTTATAGTATATATTACAGTGTGGAGAGCATGGTGCAACAAATTCTGCTTTTTAAGTCTATGAAACTAAATACTTCAATGATGTGATAGCAAATTTGCCATTTGCTTTTCTAATTGCATACATTTAATGGAGCAAAGTGGCTGAAATGAAACATTACCAAAGAAGCAAGGGTGAAGCTACTGAAGTACCAAAGGCCTGCATCAAGTGCAGAAAAGTTTGTGGTAGAAGAAAATAAATCATAATTTTCTTTACAACATACTAGTCCCAACAAATCCTCAAACTAAGGGGACATTATTTTAGTTCTACTGGAAAAAAAATACTAAGCATATGTTTAATATTCAAGCACGATTTTCAAGCCCACATTTAGGAGGCAACTCTCTATCCTAGCTGTTTTACAAAATTATTTTCACTGCTTTCATGCCACCCTTGCTTTGGACATCCAGGATTCTCTGCCACAATGACCACAACTCATAACTATGTTATTAGGAATACTCTAAGGTTCTCAAAGCAAAGTTTTAAAACAATAGCTAACCAGTCCTGCATCTTAAAAATCCCAGTCCTACTGACACCATAAATCACAGAGGTTCAGTGTAAACACACACAGATGGGGTGGGGGAAGATATATTCCAAGTCTACTACCATCCTACCTGCAATTACACTGACTATTCCTTACTATATTACCTGTCAGTTATGTGGAAGCTCCTACAAACATGAGAACATAAAAATTAAGGAACTTCAGTGTTTCCTCTCAGTATAACAAACAAACAAAAAAAACCAAACAAAAAACCCTACAGATGCATCTTAAAAGCAACCAAAAGGGTTTGGTTCTCCTGTGAAACTGAAAGGCCATCAGGACCTCCAAGAATCATGAAAACATTAATTCAGGGGTGAAACAGAAAAAAGACACTCATGAAGAATGCTAGTCTCAACACTTTCCTATTCACAAGCCAAGAAATGAAATTACGTTCTGCAGACTTATTCACTCAGAAGAACTAAGAAACTTCATTAAATATCAAGCTCTTGCCTCCCAAGCCATCCTAGATAGGATCCCAAACTGGTCAGGTACAGCCCCAAGCACTGTTAATTAAACACAACTGAAGTTGTCACTAGTCCATTCAAGAAAACAGATGTTGCTTCAGTGAGCTTTGATATTTTTCTTAAATACCTTTCAAAATGAGGAACAAAAAATATGAACTCTTATAAAAAGGGCTTTATTGTATTTTTATAGCATATTACATACCTTGTAACAATCATTCTGTTAAGTGTGAATGTCAGTTTTATTTTCTGTCCCTTTTTTCCTGGCTATTTACAAGCTTTGTAAGAATCATTCCTTAATTAAGTCTAAACATAGTTTTATATAAATGGATTCCTGGAATTAAAAACGTTCAGACTTAAGAAATGATTGTTACAGAGACTGTAACAGGCCGTAAAAAAGAATGCCACTTTAAACAAAGATTTCTCATTTTAATTAAAAAGATAATCATCAGAACATTCGTATACTTAACAGAACCATTTGAAGCTACTTTGAAAAAATACCTACTATTCTATGCAGGCATATGTAGTTTATATGACATTTAATCAAAGTCTCAGTCGAGCCTATTGCACTCCTACTTTAAATATTGTATCTAGAGTTTTAAACACTTTAAACAAATATGGAAGTTACTTATTGAGCACCTCATTTCTAGTACTTTTGTAAATGGTTATTGACAACAGAAATCCCATATTCTTGAAGGCATAAAACCAGAGCTCAGTAAGGCAAGGGCTTTTGGGAGAGATTTTTCTGTGGATTTTTAAGCTAATGGACACATTTGCCTGTCCTTTTAGTTTGTGCATCAGTCTCTTACACACTGTACTTTATGAAGAGTGTCGTTTTATCTGTAGTATTGTAGAAACATGAAAAAGGGCTGAGATGAATTGAGACAGGTTCCACTCTGGTAAAAACCTTGATGTAGCTGCAGAACACTGGACTATATAATTTACAGGATCGTATTTTAAATCTATGAACTGGATTTCATTCAAAAAAAACCTTTGAAAGATGACATGTAGAATACATGATAGAAAACACTCATTCACCTGCAAAAAGAGTCTTCCCTGGTAAGCAGTTGCTTAGTATTGCATAATGTTAATACACAGAAATTTAATATCAGAAATAAATTAGGCCTTCTTAAAATGTAGATGTAAATTGAGTAGGCAAATTAAGTTAAATAAATTACTTAAACCTTAAAGCATTAAATTATACATATTGTAGTTGACCACAGATAATTAGTAAACTGGTAGCAGACATCAGCTAAACATAATACTGTTTCATTGGCAAGGCATCAAGCCAATACCAGTCAGTAAGAAAGCGACCTTATTTTACTCCCATCAAAAAGTTGCATAGACATAAGCACACATTAAAAAACAGAGTCCAGTATGCCTTTCAAAGTATCGAATACAGATACTTTAAAGCAAGATAATTCTGTTCATATTAGCGTTGGATAAAGCCTCCACCTGACATTTTGCTATTAGAGTTGGACATTAAAATAAAAAACAAATCGCCAGGTCTATCTTGCTTGGTACGTTTTGACTCAAGAGAGATGCTAAAGTCAATGACAAAAATTAGGTACTGTCATTTTTAAGTGGAAAAGGTATTATTTTCTAAAGAAGCACAAAAATACTACCACCTTCAGGGCTGCTTTTCAACATGAAATGAAACCTACCACAAATCCATATCAAAAACAAAACTATCAAAAGCTGGAGAGATAATAGGTCTCATGCTTCCAAAAAACAGTTTGGGTATTTACCTACAATGCACTTGGGAAACTCTCAGGGAAAATCAGTATTTAATAGCAAAGCCCACCTCAACCCAAACTGCGAGCCACCTAATAAGGAAGATGTACCTAAAGTGTATCACATGCTTGGATGAACAAGATAATTCACTGTGAATGATTCAGCATTAGCTGAGAGGATGCACGAGCTGATCTACTACCTCTAGGTAGATAACTGTACCAGTGCCATTACTGCAGTACACCTTCTGAGTGCTAAAAAGGCAGAAACAAAGAGCTAGGAGGGCCAAGCTGATATTTGCAAATGATACCTCATGTATCAAAACAATGTTGCCACACCTCCACAAACACCAAAAGGCCCCACCAAGTCTAATTATGCTGGTGAAGTTTTTGTTAAAGTAAGGGTCATGTTCTAGACAGGCATGTGCTAAAGCAAATGCCTGAGATGTGTTAGACAAAAGTTGTTCTCACTCTCCTCTCAACCTGTAAGCAAAAATACCCTAAAAAATTTAGAGTGGACAGAGAGAAGCCACATCTTTCATGACTGTTTTCACAACCATTTTGTACACAAGAGGCATTTTAATAAAACATTGAGGAACTTGGTTTAGCTTTTAGTTCTCAGCACATCCTGATCTTGATAATTCCTCCCTTTATCTGGTGCTCTTAACAGATGCATCTCCTGTAAGAGCAGCTCTCTCACACTCCAGTCTCTCCCTAGTGTCAGGGAGCTTTATTGTTCAAGTGAAACAACCAGCTGCGAGACGGACAGGGATTCCCTCAAGTTCCAGACTCAATCTTACTGAAGATCTCAAACGCCTGGACTAAGACCTTGGATGGGAATCTTAGCACAGCGGGTGAAAAAAGCAGCATATGAGAACTCAGCATAGCATGTTCACAGTGCTACCTGTCAGAAGACAAAAATGTTTCCGCAGAAACTTTTCAGGACATGAAACTCACTATCTAGAGGCAGGTTATAATTACCAAGCTTGGCCAAACACAAGTGCAACAGGATCTGGGACACTCCTTTGGCCAATCACACACCAAAGAGAGTAGTTTATTATTATTAATTGCTACCTTGCCTATTTAGGTATCCATAGCATTTTCTCACTTCACTGAGCTGAGACTCTACACATCTGACAAACTTGGAGACTACTAACAAAAGGGTCAAAAAGTCTCAAGAGAAACAAGTTCTACAAGATTAAAAAAAAAAAGAAGCCAAACAAGTGTTTTGAAGCTCAATTAAAAATTGAAATTTGCAACTAGCATTTCCTCAATTTCATTTTGGGCATATGCTCTGAAGGTTTAATAGAACTGCTTCTTCTTGATGATCTTAAACTTAATTCTGTACCACTGGAAGTACTAATCCAAAACAAACTTTCAGCAAGTGTTGCCAGTCATTTAAATGATACCCTTAGGGAAAGAACAGTTTTGGGCACCCGGAATTTACGTTCAATTCAGTTGGCAACACTTTGTTTTCATTTCTACATATTATATTCTGTCCAAAACACTTAGAAATATCAACAAATGAAGAGAGAATGAAACTACAGTTGTGCATCAATGCCTCAAATCTAAGTAAACTAGCCACATATGAAGAGCATTTTGAATGCAAGTACCCCCAAGGCCAACCCATGTCAAAGGCCAACCTGCAAACCTACACAGTATAAGTACTCTTCATTCACTATCAATGATACACTGCTGCAGAAGGTGAAAGATTTATGTATCGAAGTATTTACAGCTCTCACAACAGAATGGAAGGAAAAGCAAAATGAAATTGCAGAGAGATGGTGTGCAGTACGGAAGATTAGTCTAAGATATCTAAGTAAAGAGAAATCCCAAGAATTACATGCACAACCCCTCCCGGTGGCTGTGGGCCCCTCTGCCAGCTCCTGTCTCACTTGAGTTTAACTTCTCCCGCTCCCAGGTGACACCTGCAGCCCTCTAGCCCCCCTCCGACACAGCTGTATTTTTCCACGGTTTTGGGGACCCCGCTTCCGACACGCAGCCCTCCCTGGACGGCAGCCCCCTCCCCACACCCCACGGCAGCTCTAGGGCCCCACTCACCGCCCTCCCCCACCCGTAGGATGCCCGGCCCC
>NW_020799105.1:11752225-11824608 GCF_003259725.1 Athene cunicularia
GGCTGGGGCCGGGGCCGGGGCCGCCCCTCCTCTCAGTGCCAGGCCGCAGCCAGCGCAGACAGGAACCTGCGCTGCCCCGCGGCCCGCCCCCCCTCCTCGCCCTGCTGCCCGCATGGCGCATGCGCCGCGCGCAGGCCCACGGGAAATGGAGTCCCCGGCCGCTCTACCGGCCAGGGCCCGAGCGGCAACTGGGAACTACAAATCCCGAAAGGCCGCGGGCCCGGGGGCACGCCGGGAGCCGGCTGGCGCATGCGCTGTCCGCGGGAGAGGGGGCCGACGGGAGTTGTAGTAGTGTGCGGCTGTGACGGTGTAAGTTGAGGTCAAAGGCTGGGGAGGGAGGGAAGCTCCTCTTCGCAGGGGCTGTGTGGGCCATTTGCAGCCCCACACCTCCCCCGGTGAGGTGTAAGGCTGGCTCCTATGTCACAGCCCTGCGCTCTCCTCCGTTAGCATCGCACGTGTGGCTAATGGTGGGGCGCCGGGGCAGCCGGCAGCAGGTTCCCCACGCAGGGCGCCTCACCCGCAGCCCACGGCACCCGCAAGAGCTTAGCAGCTCCCTTGTTGTTCTCCATTTGCACTCCGTGCTTGTGCACTGTCGATTTTCAAGTCAACTGTTACAAGTACACTATGTAAAATTAATCTCATGCACTGTCATACCCCTGCATGCGTGCATGCGTAGGAGTACCAAAAAGAATCTGGTGACTTTCATCCAGAGAGAAAGTCAGTCCAGTCCAAAGGGACCATCCTTGACGAGGGATATAAAATGTAGAAACTTGCATCACTGGAGTGGATCAAGCAGACTTACATCATTTTTGCGAGATGTTTGTTCAAATCCATCCCGTAAAGAAAACACCTCATGTAAACAGCCTCCCATGATGCTTTGGTGTCCCTGCCCTTAGCTTTTTTTCCTAATAATGTTTCTAAATCAACTTTCCCTGAAAAATGCACCAAGTTCTCTTTGCTGTACCAAACAGAAAAAAAAAAAAAATTGATCAGCAACCCTTTAATAGCAACAGCACATAGACTCAAGGGTATTTACTATATTCTCCCCATCCCTCTGTTGCTTATGAAAAAAGACCAGCTCACTATTTGGCAGCCATTGCTTCTAATCCTCTCAGGTTTGTTGAATTTGTCTAATCTCTTTCCAGTGTTCCTACATTTTACACAGTGTGCCCAAAAGTTGAAGTCACCTCACACAGAGCAGCAGAGAGGAATTACCTCCTGTGTCTTTAGTGCTAATTATAAGACCTTGGTAAGTTTTTCCTTTCTCTGTAGTAAACACGACACTGATTACTACACAGTTTGTCATCCAGTAAAACACTCATACTTTTCCTTGCTGCATTTATGTATTTGACACTCCATATTAAGTGAGATACTCTGAATTTCTTCCTATTTAAATGCAAAGGAGCCAGACACATACATCAGCACTTGCTTGCCAACATGCAGCTTAAACCCTTTCTTTTTGTTCCTGTGTTTGACCTACAAAATGAAGCTTCCAGACGCAGGTATGAAATGAGCATTTCCTGTGCACCAGCCCCTTCCCTCATTTTAAAACAAGATAATCAGAGAGAAAACAATGCAGAGAATATGCCCATTACTGGATTCCTTGCAGGGACATATGACTAGGTGGTGCCTCATGACCCAGTGCCGGGAGAGTCTCCTCCAGCCAATGACCCAGCAGAGGTGACAGGGAATGTCAGCCCATGCAGGGTGTGATGTTGGGATGAGCCACAATCCCAGAGCAGTAGTTTGAGAGAAGGAGGCAGGGATAACCTTATGTCCTCCCTCTAAAATCCCAAGGCATAGAAATCTTCCAAAGAAAGCTTTCTGGTCACCGGGATATGGGCTGATATTCTTGGACTGGCCCAGCCGTGCTCTTGGTCATCATACTTTAAGCCCAGACTCTTAGTGAAATGCCTGAAATGCTTGGCTGCAATGGGGCTGGGAATTTTCCAGTCTGCTGACAGCACTGAAAACACTTACCACAATTATATAAATAACAGTAATTATAATGAGGGAGTCTTATAATTACAAAGGGATGGCTCCTGTAACAGTACTGCAGGCAACCGAGGGCCACCGGCACTTGAGGCATGGTTCTCCTCTGTCTCCTTGCCCGGGCATCCTGCAGTTGGCTGAGATGTAAATGGATCCTCTTCACAGTGGCGTGACAGGCTCAAGGCTTTGATTGCGTAGTTTATTTGTCAATAATATCTGATACTGGCCTAATTGTAGGAAAATTGAAAAGTGTAATGCTTCAGCACTAGACACCACTGTCCCAAAGCCCTCTAGGCTGATTGATCTGTCTGGACTTTAATTTATAGGGGATTAACATCTCTAGGTCATAACAAGCATGAACGAAGTGGAGCCAAATCTAATGAGTGTTTAGGTGCTTGGTGGAAGAAGAGAGTGGCTCAGTTATTCTGCTATACTGCCATCTGGACTACACGATGCAGGACAATTGCAGAAGGACAAAGCAGGAGTCTCCAGCACAGCATAGAGGGACCAAGGAAGGACTCAGAGGCAGCACTTGGCCTGTCAGCACTGAGCATGGAGGTAATGCCTTGCTAGGCAGATGAACCTCATCTGGATTCCTTCATCTGCAGCCTAGCCTTGTGGCCTCTTCCCACTGCAGGATGCTCACTGCAGCTGGATGACCAGCTCTGCACCCACCAGCTTGCTGTGTCCACCGTGGCCCAGAGGAGGAGAATGGCCAGCATGCTGAGCTGTGACCCCCACCAGACCCCTGCTACAGCCCTATGCCATTGAGATGTCACATCATACAGCAGGAGGAGAGGCACTGGAGAGGTCTGTGATCTATAAGACAGAGGGAAGGCACCCTTTGAGTTCAGCAGATTTGCAACCAATTAAATAATGATTTGTTTGGATTGCAGGAACCAGACGTATGGTCAGTGCTGTCTCTGCCACAGTGGAGGTGCCCTGACCAGCTCCTCTTTACTTTCCACTTGAAACAGCAGTCATATACCCCCCTTCCTGCCCTCCACACTGTCACTGCAGAGCATGTTGCATGAAGCAAGCCATAGAGCGCACAGGGAGCTCACCATCCTTCCAGATGAAGGATGCTACCTAACAGTAAAGATATTACCGTGATTATTTTTGCAATAGCATATTGCTCTGTGCATTCTGGACTCTGCGGACCACATCCACGCCTGGTGTAACGCCATGTTAATTTGCTGTGGCAATCATTAATTGGGTAAGGAACAGCTGGTGCTTTGCTTTAAGTGAAGCTGATTGGGTCAGTAAGTAACTGTTTGGTTAGGCGATCTACAGCAGGTACAGCCCTACCTCTCTCTGCAGGGGGAAACTCCAAAGGGGTTTCACTTCTTGTCCCAGTGACCCTTGGAGGAAGCAGCAAGATTTGGCCATGAAACATTAGGGAGCTTTAATCAGTGCAGTTCCTTTGGGCATTATTGCCTGAATTTTAATATTTTGAATAATAAAGGATGATTTTAAATTAAATTTGTGGGCTCACCATCTGTGTGTGTTTGGCCTTGTTTTCCTCTGCTTTGGCAGTCCCTTGACTTCGTTCTTTCCAAGTTGCAGCAAAAAGGAAGGAAAGAGAAAAAGAGGGGAAAGCACCAGTGGAGGAACCTTTTGTTACTGCCTTTGTCCTGCAAGATCCTGGCAGCAGCAGCATGAGCCTTTACTGCGGGTGTGTTTCACAGTGCTGAGCACACAGACAGCATCTGATAGCATAAAAGCTCATGAGAGGGAGACAGGGACCCCTGCACCCAGAAATGTCCCAGTGGTTCGATTCCCCATTGCAGCTCATCCGTGACAGTGGTGTGTTTCGCACAGGGCACAGACATCTCCTCTAAAGGGGCTTGGTGTGCAATGACCTGGGGGATCTGGGGCAGGATGGCTCCTTGCAGCCTGTAGGCAAAGGGGCTTTTTTAGGACAAAGGGACATTGCCACTTAGTCCTGCAAGAGCAAAAGAAGAGAGTCCAAGACCACATAGTAGGAATTATGTTCACTGTATGGCTGGTGCAGGACAGTACCCATTACCTGGTACAAAGGAGATGTGCAAGGCTGCACATGTGGAGGGGATGACCCGAAAGGCTTTTTTGCAGAGAAACAAGGTCAGGCTATGGCTTGACATTACAGGTTGAGCTGAATGTATCCCCTGTGTTGCTGGAAAGGGGAGCTGCATCCCCTGTCCTGTCTCTGACAGTCACATGCTTTCTCCTCTCACCTTGTACCAGCTCTGGTGCTTGCACAGTGAACTGTTTTAATTTGCTGTAGTGACAGAAAAAATATAATCAGGAAATACAAACTAAACACTTTGTTGGTGAGACAAACTGGCTTTTTTTGTGTTCAGACAAATGACAGCTACTGTGAGGGTAGGTGGGACTGAACTCCAGGGCAGCAGAGGGAGTGATGAGACTGGTCCCTCTCAGTGATGGGGAGCTGCTAATTCAGCAGATACCAGGTGAAAAACCTCATCTTTACACTGTCAGGATCTCTTGACCCTCCTGGGAGTTGAGAGCCCTCCCGGCTCACACAGCATCATCACGGCCAATGGAGGCTCTGGATTGCCAAGGCAGAGAGTGAAGGAATGTCTCAGAAAGGCCCAATCCTGGGAGTCTGGGATCCTCACAGGGATTCTGAGCTCATTTCCCAATTTCCCATCTTACCACTGGAACTGCATGGCGCTGGTCTCCCCAGATTCGCTTGACCACTGAGAAGGAGGAGATGCTGAAGCCCTGGTCCCAGTCCTCTCCATAGACTCTGTAGGTACTTTGCTTAAAATATGGATTAAAAGAAGTCAGGGTGAAAGCAACATTCTTCAACAGGGGCTATATCCATTTCCAGCAGCCTTCCCAGTTTCCCCCACAAATTTGCCAAAGACCCTGGTCTCAAGGGCTGGGCTGCTCTGCAAGGCTGTGCACATACAGAAACATGCACTCCACCTCACAGCCAACCATGTGCCCCCAGCACAGATCTGGAAGCGCTTCTTTACTCCCAAAAGCAGCTCTTTCACAATTTGAGGCCTGGCCACCTCCCAACACCCCCTACAATTCTGTGATATGTCCTCTGGTGTTTGCAGCCCTTTCTGTCAGCCTGTCCTTGAGATGGCAGCGATGACGAATTCATCGGTCCTTCAACAAATGCAAGAGCCCAGAGGAGCATCACTGGAAGTTCAGCTTTGCTGCCTGGAGGGTGGCAAAGGGGGAAGAAAGATTCCTTCTTATGAGGATGAAAAACAAACCCAAACCACCAAACCTGACCCGACAGAACAAAAACAACCCCAACAAGTACCTCGTAGTCAGAACAGCCTTTTAAAGCCTCATGAATATTTAGCTTGTCCTCATGTAAAATATATGACTTTGTGTAAGGATCAGGGAAAGGAGGTGCATGATTTTTTTCTGATTTATGGGCCCAGCAACGGATTATTCATAGCAGAGCAGCTGTGTGGAAAGATTCATCCACTGCAAAATGTGATTGTACATCAGGCAGTGTGAGGGAACAGAGCTATGACTAATGGCTACTTTACATATAAATGAGAAGGTTTGAGCTAGGAACTGTAAAAAAAATACAATCGTTCAGCTGACGACGGGCCCGGCCTCTTTATCGCAAGCGCTGCACAGGGGCCAGGGAAAGACGAGAACAAGCCTGCCTGAAGGCGCTGCCTTCCCTCACATCTTCCAACATGCAATAAATAAGGCAACGGCAGTCAAGGCTTCCAAGGGCCAAATTTGTTGCTGGTGTCAATCTGCAGGCTGCAATGGGGGAAGGCAGATGTGGCTCCTTCTGGCTTGGATGCCCCTGGAAATCCCTCATGGCTGGGCTGAGGTGGACCCCGCTTTGAACATCATGCTCAAAAGCAAAAGGGTAGCACAAGCTAGGGTGCTCAGCACAGCCCCAGTATAAGCCCTTTGCTTCCCCTCCCTGCTGCGATCACAGCCTCCCCCACACTCACTCTCCTAGCTGAGACGGGTTGTCTAGACATTGCAGATGTGGACAGATGTTGGGGCTGTAATTTATAACAATGGCCTCCAGAAGGCAATTCCAATTTGTTTCGCTAAAGCTTTAAGTTACAGGCAGCAAGATCTCCTGTAAATACTCTTGACTTACATGGTAAGTACATAAGAGAGTTTGCCTGGTGAAAGCCCACTTGCTGCAGCAATTATAGCTTTCCCCATGTCTTGGAGGGATATTACGATTCATACATCCAAAAAAATTGCTCTCTGCCATGCACCCAGTGAATCCAAGAGCGATCTGAGTTCCAGGTGCTGACACACATGCAGTTCACCAGTCGCTTCTTCAGCATCATTCACCTGCTCAGGGAAGGATGTTGAAATCCCACCTACAGCGCCAACCCTCATACTGTGTGCTCTCTTCCGCATGGGGCATGGCCCTGCCATTCGGTGCCTAAAGAACAACTCAGAAAAGAAAATTTTCTGAGCCCTTTAAGAGGTTCCCTAGAGGGAAACCTCTTCTGAAAGCAAAAAGACTCTCACAGGAGAGTTTTCCCTCTAGGGAAATTTTAAATCCATAGGGAAATGGAGCACACAGCCTTTCCTCTGCCCAGGCTCCTACCAGCCCAGTTCAGAGCAGCCCAGGGTAGGCATCACAAGGCCTTCTTCCTCCCTCAGATACCATGCAATATCCCAAACACACTCCTCTTGCTGCTCTAACACTTCTGTGAAAGGCAAGTATGGTCCTAGCTTTGCAAACCTGGGGCAAATACCATCACAAGTGAAGGACATACTAACAGGAGTGAGCCTACAGGCACAGAAGAGGGCACCAGGAAGGGTGCAGTCATGACCAACTAGTTTGTGCACTTCTGCCATTCAAAGCCTGCTGGCCAGGGCTGCTTCTGACAAGGGAGAGAGTATTCCTCCAGCACCATTTCATAGGTCCTACAGTTCTGCTTGTCCTCAACCTAGAGCTTGAATTTTTCTGCAGAGTCCAAGGGGAAGGAATAGGATCCCTTAGTAATTATTTGGTCCTGCAATTGTGTCTGTGTAGGTTGTTCCTAAATAGAGCAGCATAGACTTTTTCACTGCCTCTTAAGGACACAAGGCACTAAGGTGCTCTGCTGTGACTATATTGTGCATAAGTACCTAGGGAGGCATGTGCTGAACTGGAAGCCACTCCAGCAATCCCTGATAAATTACAAAAACATGCAGCAGGCATTTTACATGCAGCAGGCAGATTTACATGCAGCAGGCAGACGTGCCCCAGAGATCCCACCCTGCAGCAGATTCAATCATACAAGGTGCAATGCAAAACAGATCACTGCCCAGAGAACTAGCAAACTCATTCATTTCAGTCTACATAGATTTCCACCTGTGCGAGGCTGTCTGTCCCATTCACCTCTGTGACTTGGCCATACTAGTAAAAACCTGCAGAAAAGCCCCGAACAGAAAAGACCACAAGAAAGCAGAGACATGAGGGTACACCTCGTGTTCATCAGAAGTGAAGCTCACATCTGGAGACTGGGGCACAGCACAGGGCTGAAATGTCACCTTCAAGAGTGCCAGAACAGGGCATCAACCAAGAGGCAGTTAAAGATATATATATAAACCAAAGAGCATACAGTGTGTTATAGACAAAGTAGGACAAGGTTGGGAAGAGTCATGCCTTGGAAACTCCCAGTTTTCATCTTAGAGGTGAGAGCTGGAGCACAGCCAGCCACTATGGCAATTTCACCCATGAAGTAAGGCTGTGGAGAAACAAGGCTTTGCAAAGCCTAAGAGCCACAAAGTGCTTCAATTAAAGCACGTTCCTGGGAGGTTTGGTTGGGATTAGAAAGTCTGCAGCCATGTGCCACCCTAGGAGAGTCTGAAAGAGAAACCCACTGGTCTCCTAAAGGGGTGGGAGCAGACACCAAACCAGCACAACTGCTCTTTGTAAAAATTCTGTCACTTTTGTTCCAGAGCTTGCAATTAAAGCAATGGGAAGCAGCAGTTTTCAGGTTTTCAGCCAAATTAAAAAGTCTTCCTTTCCCCAGCCCCCAAAAGTTTAATCTCAGATTTAATGAAACATTTAATTTGAAGCAATATATCTTAATTTGTGGGGAAGCAATTTTTTGAATTAAAGTAAATAAAGTAATAAATTATTTATTGTTCTTTAATTTGGAATTTTTCAACAGAGTGATCAGCTGAATTCAAGGTGAAACAAATGTCTGAGCCCCCATTTACTTTCACCAGCAAAGTGAGTATTTGATGCCTCTTTAAACTCAGTGTGGGACAGGAGAAGCTTTTCTAAGAGGGCATCAGGCTTTTGGCACTCAGCTTCTTTTGCAGCCATGAAGGCACATTTCCATACTGCTTTGCATACAGTATCAGTGCTGTGAAGGCAAAAGGTGCTGCAGCTCATTCTACAGACAGTGCCCAGCCCAAGGTGGGCAGATGGTTTCATCCATGGGAATCCAACCTTGAGACTTTTCTGTGCCCTGAAGGACAGTGTGGGGACTGGGACCCAAACGTGGATTCATTCCCTGTTTGCTTTAAAATGGGAAAGTAGAGCAGGAATCTCAAGTTTAGGTTGCTCTCCCAAAACATATCCCAGTTGCAAATTATATACCAGATACCTGAACCCCATCCAGCCACTGTGGAGCCCCAGCCTGGAGCTGTGTTGTCCCTGCCCAGGGAGAAAACCCTGCAGATTTTCATGGGAGGGGACTGGGTCAGCACAGGAGGGACAGGACCCTTGTCTCACTTGAGCACTTTGTGCCCTGAACCAACTTCCAAAGTAAAACATGGACCCAAATACTGCCTTTTCCCAGCCACTTCAGAGTTGCATTCCTTCTGACCCAGCATTTCCAGAGCACACATGGGATCCTACCTAATAATGTAGTAGGAAACCAAGGTTGAGGTGGATGGATGACCCCAAGGAAGCAAACAAGCCAGACCCTGCAGCTTCCCCAGCAGACAAGGGGATGAGGGTGCCTAGGGAGTAGCCAGCCCCATGGGCATGGACCCTGGGGACAGCACTGCAGTTTGCAGGGGGCTGGACTGGACGGCTCCCTCCCCTGCTTGCTCAAGCACTTCCAATTAAACCCGGTGGAATTCAATCTCTTGCTCTTAATAAACTTCCCTGTTTCCTTGCCAACTCCCCTCCGGACACCAAGACGCTATTACTCCAAACACAACAGGAAAGGGCTATTTTTTCCTGCAAACTTTCTGACTGAAGAGGCAAGCATGATCCCCCCTAGCAGGATCAGAGCCATTAGGATCCATGAAAATTAACTGCAAATAAACATTTGGGGAGGGGAAGGGAGGGGGGGAACGGGGCTGCCGAGCCACAGCAGAAGCGTTATGCATACATGCACGCACCTCCTGACAGGCAAACACCCACAGTTGCTGACCAGTGTGCAGCTGCACATGGGACGCAACATGGAAATTGGGAACTTGTGTTCTGCTGCGAGCATGTGGATCTTCAGGGATGCTGCCCCTTTTTTTCACACCACCACAGGTCCCTTCTCATGCATTCCAGGCATGCAGTTCTGGGGGTGGGGAAGACCTAACAGCCCCTTCCCTAACACAGGCACTGCTCAATACAGTCTGCACATGCAAGGAAGCTGTACAGCCCCCCTCCTCCAGCCTGGAGTCCTCATCCCCACGCACTGCATCTCCACTGCACAGACCCAGAAGATTAATGCAGCCATCTCCCCTTTCCCAAAGCCCTGGTCGCAGCTTTGCAACGCAGGAGCCTCCTTCTTCTCTCTCCTCTCCCTGACAGATGCCTCAGAGCCCGGGGCCGCAGTTAAGGTGACAAGATTCAGCAATTCTTTATGAACATTTCATTCCCACTCGCTACACGACGTAAATTAGATGGTGTGTTACATTCGGGCAAGAAGCACGATATGTCACTGTGGCGCCGGCCCATTGGATGGAGAGGCTAATCCTGCCGTGAATTTCATTACTGCTTTTATGCCGTTGGAATTAGCTTGGTGACAGCGAGCCTGATTGTCTTTCACTAGGGGTTTGCTGGGGTGCGGGAAGACTTCCTCCCTGATGGGAGCACTACAGAGTGACCCCGCTCCATGGCTGCACATCACAGCTTTGCCAAGGCAAGGAGAGAGCAGTGTCCAGCTTGTGGGGATCTCTGATATTCTTCCTTCCCAGTGCTAGAATAATAAATAAGACTGAAAGAGCCCCTTGCACAGATGGGTGTCCAGGATGGTGGTAGTCCCCCTTCCTGTAACAGGAGCGTGTTACACCCCTCTACCTCAACTTAACACACACATAGACAGTTATCCTGTGGATGCTCTTCCTGCTACAGTGGATTCCTCCCTTCCCCCAGCACACACCACACCAGGTACCAGCACTCAGAAGCCTGAAGCGTGGAACCTGAGAGCAAGGAACACAGGCTGTGAGCCATGCTGGCCAAGGTGGACCAAATTCAGTCTTTACATCAGTGTCTGCACTTGGGGCATTTCATGCCCTTGTCCAGTGCAAGAGAAGATGAAGGAGATGCACAGAGCCATGTTTCCGTCACTGCCCTCAGGCTCAGTTTGGCTGAGCTGCCCCCTGAAGCATCATCATGGGGAATACCAGGAGTTTGAGTGACTCAGAGCAGGTGTTGACTTTAGTGAGTGAAGCTGGATGAGTTGAACCCATCCTGTGCCTATCCCTACATCTGTCCTGTTATAGAGCTCCTGCTAATCAGGGAGCAAAGCCAGGAACACACAAAAAAAACCTCACAGCCAGAACTTACCTAAAGTGAGATTGCTGAAAGGTTAGACACCAAAAGGGTGACTCCAAGCAAGAAGTGGCAGAGAGAAATCCAGGAACTCCTGGAGAGCCCAAGCGAAACACAAATGTGGGGCTGGCTATATGCACAAGTTGTGTTCACTTAGCAAATTGCTCTGTCCCTGTTAAAACAAGGGGTCTCCAAAACATGCCATAAGCTGTCACCTGATGCCATCTCCAGACTGAGCCATCAGGAGTCCCCTGAACCTGGCCACCTCATTTCAGAGACACCATGACTTTGCTTCTCCAAACCTATCTTCTGGAAAGACTTTCTCCCTCGGGCTTTGTGCTGTGGTCACAACAGCCCCTGTTCACTCCTCTCCATTTTTATGTCCTCTCCCATCCCCTCTGCCCACCCCCACCAAGCTTCCTCTGCTATCTCTCTCCCAAATTTAGTTGTCCCAATCCACTTAACCAGCAAACACACACAGGCAAACCCACACCTGCCCATGTATTACTAAAGCACTTGACTTTTCTCCTGATGCCTCCCAGCACTGCTGCCATTTACAGGGTTTAAAATGTCAGTGTGATGCCCTCCAGGGGTCCAGAGGATTGAGCTGCAAAACACTTGAAGGTGGCAGATGACGTTGGTGACGGCTGCTAGGCTGATCCAACCGGTTCTGTAATCTAGCACAGATTCAGAAACAAAACTGCAGGAGCAGAGATAGAGACAAATTGATCATCACTGCCTAATATCCCAGTGCGTCCCCAGATCTCAGGCTGTGTGGTTCTGCATGGCTCCAGCCTCCAACCCTCCAGTGCTGGGTGCAGCCCCTAGAAAATAACCAGACTTTAAAGCCAAAGCACCAGCAGAAAAAAAAAAAAAACAACAAAAAAAAACCCCAACAAACCTCTCATGATATTCCTAGGAGGAAGATCTAGCTATACCGCAGCTCCTGAAGTGCTCTGTACCACAAGACAGACCCCCCTGCTCTCCTTCTAGCTGTCCCAGTGTTTTGTCCCAGGGCAGTTTTGGGTGATTCAATGTTCACAGCACCAGTGCAGGCTCTTCACTTCAGAACATCCCTCAGGGGACTAAAGGAGCCATCCTGCACCAGGTGCTGTACAAACATAGCATGGGGAAAAAGTCCTTCTTCCCCCAAGCAGGAAAGCTCATATCTCTAGCTGGCAACGGTCCATGCTGCACCTACTGGGAGTCAAATCCACCTGCCTGGAGTGTTACTGAAGGGCAAGTTAGATTTGAAACCTATCCCTAAGGGTGCATCTGAGAGCGGTAGGAGTCCAACTATACAGCAGTCTGGAAACCTGGAGAGAGCTGGTGATACTGATAGATGGAGCTCTGTTCCGGGCTCTTAGCACCCTCCTCCTGCTCTCAGGACAAGGATGCACAGCCTTAATGCACATCTATTAGTCAAAGTCCTCTCCCCTTAGGTAAGCACTTTGAGAAGCTTGCCTGGTCCCTCAGTAATACTCCATTAGTCCTTCACTCTAAATCTAATTAGGGGGAGGAGGAGTGGGAGGGGATGGGGAGGAGGGGGAGTAAGTTAACAAACTGATTTGGGATGATGAACTACATAAGAGATTTGACAAAGACAGGTAAAACAATAAAAGCAGTTAAATCTCAGATGTTTGCAGGACAAGTACCTGAAAGATACATAGGAACAGGGTGTAGAAGAAAAGGGCTCCTGAGTTCTCCCCCAAGGAGGGGGTAGGATGCAGCTTTTCCCTTGACCTTTGGGGTGGGGAGGCAGGCAGCACCCAGAGTTTGGATGTGGTCAGCTGCCCACTGGCAGTTCTGGGGGTGTGCTTTGTTGGTTTCAACTGGCATGAAAAGAAAATAAATTAAAATGAGGCTCAAAACTGATACTGTATCCATGTGTCTATAGCTTTCTTGACAGAGATTTCCTCCTTTCCACCACCAAGTCAGATACAAACACGCCCACAAAGAGCAGGCCCTTTTTCTGGGGATCACTAGGGTCCAAGCATCACTGCCAAAGCAATGTCAGTCACTGCTCTTCCCAGCTTGGGAGTCCTCCCTGAACCTGGAGTTACCCAAACCTGGAAGGGACTCACCTGTAACAGGGGACAGGCTCTAGATGTGTCCAGCAGGAATGAGTCACTGGAGAAAGAAACTGGACACCCACAACACATGTCCCTCCCTCATACCAGTTCTGTCATCCCCTCCTCCCAAAGTGCAACAGTGTCGAGGGCAGTAGAGCTGCTTCACACCCAGCTCTCAGCCTAAGACCTAGGCCAGCCCCACCAGCACTTCAAGCATCACTTCCCCCCAAACCCCTCTTTTGCTGTGCCAGTTGCCTGGGCTTTGGGTAGAGCCTGTTCCACAGAGGCAGGTCTCCCAGCAGCCAAGAGCAGTCTTGGTTGGATTTGCCCCCAGACACGAGGAAGCCCTGGACAGATCATCGTGCAGCCCAATGCAGCCAAGACAAGGCCAGGAGCTGTGCAGAGCAAAAATAAAAAAGTCACTGGGACTCCCCATATCATATATATATCAGCCAGCAACGGCTCCATTGGGAACAAAGGTATTCAAGCATTGGAAAGAGAGTGCTTAGCAGTAAAATAGGTCCTGGAAGCCCTCGGGCACTATTTACTGGGGAATGAATCTACCTTGGTGACTGATTGCAGCCTTTTAACCTGGATAAATCAGATGACAGATAAGAGCGTCTCCCAGGTAGCCCTGCTGGCAGGTGCCTCCATTACAGCCCCATCCATTTCAGTCAGCTCTGTCACCCACCAGGGGACGCGTCCCCTGCTGTGTGGGGTTGAGCCCCATGAGGAGATCAGTGGGCAGAGGTGCCTGCCAGTTTTTGAAGCACTTCTGTTCATCTCTGTATGGCAGGTAAAGGTGAGGGAGCCATTGCGAGCTCAAGAGGAAGCAGAAGCGACTGCAATGCTCAGGACTCAGCCTTGCCTGGTTTTGAAACCCCACAGCATCCAACATCCCAGGACCAGGATGGGAAAAGGACAAGCAATATCCGTACCCAGCACAGATTTCTGAAGTACACCAGCCCAGCACACTTCACTCATCTGTGGAGAGCATTTTCTAGGCTGCTTGTAGCAGAGCCCCTTGTAGTTTCTGGATAAGCCCATCTCACACCTGAGAGACCATGAAGATAAAGCCACCCCCAAAGTCACCCAGACTGCAAGGACAGCCACCAGCTGGGGAAGAAGCTTGATTTATATGAGGACACTAACAAGCCATGAATGCTTGCAGACGAGAGTGAGCAGGCAGCCTATCCCAGTCTTTCATTTTGAGAGATGTCCTGTGTGCCATCCCATAGTACATCCTAACCAGGAGTGTTCAGTGCCAGCTTTTGTTGCAAGTGTCTGTAATGTGCAGCTTCCCGGCTCATCCTGTCCCAAAGAAAGACCACATGGACAGAGTCCCCCATCTCTCTGTGAGGCTCTCCAGCAAAGCAGTGAAGAGCTGTGGCAACTCTGCACAGCAGCTCTGTGAATGTGGTAACCCCTAGCTTTCAGGCTGAGGGTGCTTAGGGCTGGCTTTGCACGCACCCATCCTGCCAGGTCAGCCATGACCCCAGCCCACGGCAGTAAAGCACTAGCACGCAGCAGAGTCTGCCCCCTGCAATCGGTCACCCCTCACTCATGGCAAGAGACCTGTAGCACAAATTAGGACGTTGCTGCTTCTTTCTGTTTTCCCGTCTGTTTTTTTTCCCCTAGGGCACTCAAAACTTGTAAGTGAGCAAGACAACTCACCTGATGCCCATAATTTCATCCACAACATCCACATCTGCTCTGTGCAAAGTCTAGATGCCATCCTGCCCCATTTCTGCTTCTAATTCCTTTTATTGCTACTTCAGACACCCTTAGGAGTACCCCAGTAACTCAACATTCACCTTACAGCTCTCCTGACACAGCAAGGAGCACTGGTCAGGAGCACAACATCTCAACAGTTGCTTGAGCAATTAGTGCTTGATGCATCCCTTTACCTTGCAAAGAGGAGAGCCATTCCCTTCCATACTTCAGCTTGCCCACAGGGACCTTTTTGGAGCAGAGCAAGCAAGAATGCCACCTCCTTCCCTCTCCCACTTTACAGATTTTAAAGAGAAAATGAGGTACAAACAGGTGACTTTGCATCACTCTCCCTAGCACAGCTCCCACCTTATGTTCAAGAGAATTAATTACCCACCCTGAGATAATACCCCTAAGCAAAGCTCTGCGTGGGGAGGAGGTTCTGGTATAGAGTTTGGGGCTAGAGGGCCTCACAGTGCTTCAAGCTACTGCTGTCCCCAAACAAAAGATTTCTACTGAAAACTTTGGTGGCAGAGAACAAAAGAGAAGAGGATGTGAATGAATTGAGATGTAGCTTTTCGTGTTGGATCAGCATGGCCTGAAAAGGGCAAAGCTGCTCCTGTTTTATGTGCCTTAGCATGGCAATTTCTGGAGGAAGAATGGGAAACAAAATCTAACTGATACATCTTGTGAAATTCCTGCATATAGGAGTGCTCCCCTCTGTGCCATTGCCATGCCAGCTGAGTACCAGCTCCAGCCAGAGGTGTGCAGAGCAGGCAGGGGACATTTGCTGTGGCTGGATGCAGAGTGGGACATGTAGTACTGGGCACAGTGGTGCCTTGATTACACCAGAACATGCCTGGTAATGCTCAGTCTGCTGAAAATCACCAAAATCAGTCAGGAGCCCTTTCTGTCTGGTTTAAGCTCATCAGGATGCAGTTCTGGAGCTACTGGAATGAGCAGAAATCCCTGGTCAGGGTTATACCCTAAAAAGCTGCAAAAGGGGTTTCTCCTCTGCAGTAGCCCTTAATGACATTGGCAGTGCTGAGATCCAGAAGAGGATGGGTCTGATCCGCAAGTTGCTTTTGAGAGGGAAAATCTGAGCAATTCCCTGGGACAGCCCTGCTCTGTGTAGTGGGTTGGATCACAGACCTGATTCACCCTGGGAATTATTCATTTCTTTTTGTGGTAAGGCTGTTTTCAACCGGATTGCTTCCCTGATCTGGCCTCCGTGTGTCCTCCGGGACAGCAAACCTGAATGGGGTTAGACAAACAGCTTGGTTAAGTGGCAGGGGTGAGCTGCCAAGGGTGCCCCGGGGCAAGATTAATCCCGGTTTGACACATCTCTCACACACCAGAGCCTCTGAGCAGAGATGGAGATGCTCCAGGGAGCCAGGCAGGGGCTTGGAGGACCTAAAGCTCCCTTCACCTGGCCACACAAGCCACAGTGTGTCCCTTGCCCTGCTCCAGGTGCCTGACGCAGACAGGGCGAGAAGCCAGCAACTGCCTGTGTGTCCAGCCAGGTCTCTCTGTCCAGCCATGTTCCACATATCCAGGAGGGTAACAGATAGATGAAGGCATGCGTGTGAGGACCACAGACCACCGAGGATCCACCCAGAGCCTGACCTCCCCCCTCCATCAGAGATTGCACCCTGGAAGCCATATTCAGCCATCATTAGTATGCAAAGACTGTGATCCGAGAGAAGGGGGAGAGAGAAAGAGAGAGGGAGGGAGGGGGGAGACAGGGAAGAGAGAGAAAGAGAGAAAAAGCCAGTTGTTTTATTCATGGCTGGTGATATTATAGACTGAGTGAAAATCACATTATCGTAATGGGAAAGTTAGAGTTGCCGTGATGATGCCCTGAAGCTTGTGTGCTGATTGGGGTGTGATTGCTATCTGTATTTATATGTAGAAAGCAAAGTTCACTGCCAGTTCAAGATGGTGGAGCCTGCTTCTTCATGCTACATAATTCTTCAGTAGGGAGAAACTAAGAGCAGCCGGGGCGGCTGAGCAGGCGTGGGGGCTCCTGGAGCGCAGGGCCGCGGGCAGAGATGGTTCGTGCTGCCCACTGGGCTGTGGCACAGGGCTGCCACTGTTCTGTGAGCGGGGTGGGGGGCAATGGGTGTGAGCGGGTTCAGGGGCAGTGGGTGTGAGCACCCGGGTGTGTCTGTGTATGAGCCAGTCTCACAGCCCTGGTTGTTGGCGATTTTGGTGGAAACTGAGCCACAGTTCCAGTTTTGGGGGTACAGCATGATGGCAGGTGCAGAGCAGCGAGAGGAGAGGAGCAATGCGAATGTCACGGTGCTGTTTGCAGGCTGCGGTGGGCTGCACAGGGCTTTGGGGACATGAGTTAATGATGCCTGCTGGTATTTTCTGTGAGATGGAGAGTCAGTGTGACAACCTGTGGATCCTGCATGTCCTGTCTGTCATCCAACTTTCCCCCTCTGCCCCCAAAGACTTTTTTGGGGGAAGAGCAGCCTTAGACCCTCCAGCTTCAAACTTCACCCTCTGCTGCTGCACCTGGGGTGGTACTGGGTTTCTGTGCAGCAGAAGGTAGTAGAGACACAGGTAAATCCTTACAGCATAAATCCACAAGGACGATGTTCAAGGAGCTCTTAAATCTCCTTGACACACTCATCCTTTGCCAGCCCTGGCACCCATGTCTGGCTGCTGTAGGCCCTGTCCCCCATCCTGCCTCAGGCACCCCAGAGAGCCTGTAAACTCAGGAGCTCACTGCAGTCCTGGAGATGCTATCCCTCACACAGCAGCACTTGGAAAATGCTGTCCTGTGGGATGAGGACATACCATGGCCATCACCTCCCCCAGGCACTTGAACAGAGGAGATTCACGGGTAGAAAGTCACTGATCTGCTTGGGACTCAAGCAAGTGACCTGATGCTGCATCACAAGGGGACTTCCATTCACCAGACTGGGTTTTTAGATCCCAAAGCGACACACATTAAAAAGACAGACCATTAACTGTGCATCTGTCAGCAGTAACACTGAGGTTATACCGGCATCCAGGCATCCCTGCCGTCTCCTCCCAAGGACACACCTTCCAGCAGGCTCCTGTTTCTGCAGAGGTGTGTTGGCATCCAAGGGGTGCATTTGCCTTCTGTTTCTGGGGTTCAACTGAGAGAATAACAGAAATCCAAGTTTGAGGGAAACAGAGGGCTACTTATTAAACTACAGAAGGGGGAAATAAAAATAACCAGTGCTGCAGAAGGAAAGTGAGGCAGATATTGGAGAAATGGGAAGAGCAGATGAATAAGCTAAAACCTCTCCTTTCTTTGCTGAGTTTCAATAGGGTTCATATTAAGCCACTAAATGTGCTCCACTCCCACTGGGGAGAATTCTCCTTAGTTTGTCTGGCCATGTGTCTCCCATCTTGCTGTTGCATTTCCCTTTCAAGCCCCCATGAGGCCCTGCAGCACTGTGGTGGGAATTTCTTGTGCATCTCCAGACTCCTCACCCTTCAGTGTGATGTACAGTCATTTGCAGACATACCTCAGGTGTATGAAATGCTCTTCTGAGGTGATGCTGTGACACCCACATTTTGCACTGATACAAGTAATGACACAAGGTGCAGGGCCCAGACCAGAGTCCCCCAAATTTACTCTCACAGCTGGGGGCATGACACAGCCTGGGAAGAGACAGGCAGAGGCCAGACTGTGCCCAGCCTGTGTGGAGAGCTGCTGCAGAGCAGAGGGACAGAGGGATGCAGTGTGATCCACAGGGACTGCTCAGTTCCAAGGTCAGAGGGAAGGACAAGTTTCTCTTTCCAGGCAGAGCTCAGCCTTGGCCCTTCCAAGGACACATAATGGCAGAGCCAGCTCCTGGGTGCCAAACCCCCTGTGCCCTCAGCGCACCAGATGGATGCTTATGTTCCCGAAAGAGCAGCCGTTACCTCACCCGCCTCCCTCCCGCTGAGGAAGTCAAATGTGGCTCCAAACTGTGCCATGCTGCAGAGCAAAAAATGCTTCCGACCCCACCTGTCCCCTCCACCAGCCGGCATAGCACAGCTCCCAGCCAGGATGCCCTGTGTTTCAGACACGGGGTAGATTGGGACTGAAGGACAATAAGATGGGATGGGCAGGAGGCAGCAAGGGGCTGCTTGGATACATTCAGAAAAGGGAGAGCGTGAAGGCTGCTGGCTGGGATTGAAGGCAGGAGAATAGGTAGCAGCAGGACACTGTGGGGCTGGGGACAGGGACAGCAGAGGCAGAGTGAGGGTCAGGCCATGGGCACGCTCAGCTGAGGAGCATGACCAGGGGAAAATGCAGCCCGAGGGACCTTGTGACTTCTCATGCTGACAGCTGGTGGGAACTGCCTAAATAGCTGCTCATGAGCTGCAGCATGAGGCCTCCATGCCACGGCTGCCCATCCCTGGGCATGGCAGTCCTGCTGGCCGTGAGAGCTGGCCGTGCCTGAAGCTAGCTCCAGGCTGACCCCTCTCCCCCTCCCCAGCCATAGGGGAGGCTGTTCCAGGGGCACAACGGGAGAGGAGCTGCTCTGAGCTGCCATTGTGCCATGCAGGCTGTGCCATGGCCAGCAGCCAGAGACCACCGCCCACCCACCACCTTCCTCAGGAGCCTTTGTGCAGGCATTTGGCTGAGTGCACGTATGGATTGTGGGACACACACACACACCACTTGCACACATGCACCTGTCAGTGGGGTGAACAAACATGCACACGTGCATGCAAGAGGAAGGAGCCCAAGCTCCAAAAACCTAATTTCCCAGCCCCTACTTCACCCAGTGCTTAAGACGCAGCGTCCCTGCTCATCTCTGTTGCTGATGCATGCAAACAAATAATGAAAACATCTCACAGACACAGACCTCAGCAAACACCTACATGAAACTCAAGGTTTCCTCCTGCCAAACACCCGCACAGGGCTCTGTCACACACAGGAACACACTGTCGTCCCAACACACCCACGTGGGATCACTACAGTCTGTGCTGACTGCTACACAAACATTTCAGCCCAAACCTACGCGGGGTTTGCTCTGTGTATGGAGACAGCACCCACATGCCCAGACACTGCTGACCCGTGTGTGAACCAGGTAGTGGGAGCATGGCAGACCCAGGCTGTGCACTCTACAGCGATCAAAGAGATATAAAGGTCTGGATATTCCCATATTCACATGGGTGTTAGCACACACACACAGATACACAGACTTTTTCTTACCACAGATGCCTGGGCCAGGATGCCCGTGGCTCCTCTCTTTCCATGATACTGCCTCTCTCCTCTCCCTAACTTATCCGTTTTTCACAGTTTAACCAGAATCAGCAGCTTCTGTCACCTGCTGCTACCTGGTGCATCCCTTCCCGCACTGGCTAAATCTGTTTGAACCCACAGATGTGTGATTAAACATGGTGAGCGTTAGTGGCAAAGCACTGCTGCACGCTCCCCGTATGGCTGATGAGCGTGCAGCTGGAGCAGAGCTCCCTGGGGTACCCTGCTGCTCGCTCAACACGCGCCAGGTCGGGGGGAGGAAGGTGTCAACATGGCAGGGAGGGTATTTAAGCATTAAGCCATTTCTTTTCCCTACAAGGACCCTGAAACTGAAGCTTTTCCTGCCTGGATGTGTCTGGCTGAGCCGCTGATGGGGGGACTGGAAAAACTTTCCTTTGTAGGAGGGCAGGAGAGGACAGAGAAGGGGTGAATGTGAAGGGAGAGGAGAAAACTCTACAGAATAGAGGCTTGGGGAGGAGTGGCTGGAGAGCTGCCAGTCAGAGAGGGACCTGGGGGGGTTGATTGACAGCCGGCTGAACAGGAGCCAGCAGTGTGCCCAGGTGGCCGAGAAGGCCAATGGCATCCTGGCTTGTGTCAGCAATAGCGTGGCCAGCAGGGACAGGGAAGGGATCTGACCCCTGGACTCAGCACTGGTGAGGCCGCACCTCGATGACTCGGTTTTGGGCCCCTCACTACAAAAAGGCCATTGAATGACTCGAGTGTGTCCAGAGAAGGGCAACGGAGCTGGTGCAGGGTCTGGAGATCAGGTCATACGAGGAGCGGCTGAGGGAACTGGGGGGGTTTAGTCTGGAGAAGAGGAGGCTGAGGGGAGACCTCATCGCCCTCTACAGCTACCTGAAAGGAGGGTGCAGAGAGCTGGGGATGAGTCTCTTTAACCAAGTATAAGCAACAGAACAAGAGGTAATGGCCTCAAGTTGCGCCAGGGAAGTTTCAGACTAGATATTAGGAAGCATTTCATTACAGAAGGGGTTGTTGGGTGTTGGAATGGGCTGCCCAGGGAGGTGGGAGAGTTCCAAACCCTAGAGGTGTTTAAGAGTAGAGTTGACATAGCACTGAGGGACATGGTGTAGTTGGGAACTGTCAGTGTTAGGTTAATGGTTGAACTGGATGATCTTCAAGGTCTTTTCCAACCTAGATGATTCTGTGATTCTGTGAATAGAAGAGGGATCTGACATGTATTCTCCCAGCATTGCAACACAGGATTCAAGGGACCTCCAGGGGAATGGAACAGCAGAGCACATGGGTGTGACACAAAGAGCTTGACCCTACCTCACTGCCATGTGATGATGCTGATGCCAGACAAGAACATACCAGCCTATACATTCCCAAAGGGGATGAAAAGCTTGTAAGCTCCAGCATGTAGACCATGCTCTAGCTCATCTCAGCATGTGTTCCCTGGATCCTGGGGTGGCTGGGATGCAGAAGACTCCTCTAGCTTATGTAGCCTGTTGCCAGGAGCAGCCAGACTGTCTCCAATGGGGCCTGTGCTGCAGGGGAAAGAGGGAGGCAAAGGGAAAGGTACCTTGATCCAAATCACTAGAAGTCTATGAGTGACTTGCCCAAACAGAGCAAATCATACACTCAGAGCATGGCACCTGGGTCCCTTTTCCAGGTTTGTGGAGAGTTTTGAATCAGATTTAAGAGGCATCAAGAGGTATTTGAGGCTAGATGCCAGTAAAGGGGCAGAGATGTTTCACATTTCCCTCAAATAAATCATAACTCTCAGGTTTCTTGCAAGGCTGGTCGGAGCTGAAGAAACACAGGAACACACTTGGGTAATGCAATAAAAACCTTCCCTTGCAGCACAGGAGTGATCTGCTTTCTCCTCACTGGCCTCTGCCATGGTCCCTGCCACGGTCCCTGCCACCAGACCCTACATAGCTCCTCCACCACCCTCCCACACTGGACATGGCATAGGAGCAGCCTCCCACGGCCACAGGGATAGGATAAACACCTGGGCCAGGATGCTGTCTCATTCCTGATGAGAGTGACATATGTGTCACCTTCAGCATGCCAGCCACTGTCACCCACTGTGGCTCCAGGGGTGCAATGGGGAATTACTATGGACACATCACTTTGGAGCATGATCTCTTGCTGCTTTCCTGCTGAAACCCTAGGGTTTGCCCTGGAGAGAAGAGACAGCTGGAAAAATGCTGACAGGGCTGAGGAGCAGTGTGGAACAGAGCAGTCTGACAGGCTGAGGAGCCAGCAGTGCCCCTCCTCATCTTCAAGGGATGCAGACACCAAGTCTTGCTGCCTTTCTTATTACCTCTCCCAGCTCCTTCTTTCCCTGGAGGACCCCTTCAAGACACCCATGCGCAGCATGATCCCATCTGCTCCCAGCAATGCAGCTGCCAACTCTTTGCTCCTCTCCCTCTTGCCCATTTCCCTGCAAACACCCCTTATTTCTACCGTACTCACCTCTCCCCAACAGGTATCTCCAATCAGCCTGCATCCAACCCATGCATCTCTGCTTCCCTCTCTGCTCTTTTGCTCCAGGTCTTGCTGACCTCACCATCAGCCTCCTTGTTTCCCTGTGTCCTGGGTGCAATGCTCCTCTCTGAGCAGGTCCTGCACTGTGGAAACATTGAGGTGGTTGTTCTGCTGCGTGCAAACGGTTAACATGTAAAGGGCAACTAGAAAGCCTGTAAGACCATGAAGCATCATTCCTGGGGAATTAGTACCGGTACAAATTGACATTGTGCTCTGCAGCTGGTTTCCTCTGTGCAATGCCTTGTGCCAACAATTACTGCAGACAGGAAAAGGAAGATAAACAGATGAATGGGTGGTTCATGGAAGATCCATGGATGGAGGGATGGATGAAGGGCAACCCAGATGGATGGTGGGTCCAGTCAAGGTTCCGGTGTAAATTCCCAAATTCCTCATATTAATTTCCTTTCCCATCTGCTGTAGTGAAACCAAACACCCCAAACTTTTCTTTATTCCACAGTTTTCCCACTTTCTGACCACAATTTGATGCCATTCTGTTGGTGCCTTGTTCGCCAATATCTTTCTGTATGGCATGAAGTGCTGTAGCAAAGTAGCCAGGATTAACATCCTTCCTGCAAGTACCTTGTCCCCTCAAGGGCAGATACAAGGTATTTCTGAGTCTGTATTTTCCCTCATCTCGTTTATGACACTGTGTACTCTGATCAGCCACCAAGACCTCTGCATTGATCTTCTGCACCTTGAAATGGGCATGAACATATAAAGACTTGGGGAAACAGAGAAGGTTGCTAGTCCCCATCTCCCCCAAACACTGATTTGCACACCATCAGAAAAGTCTGTAGAGCTCTGGGGTGCAAAGCTAATTTTCCTTTGCTAGGCTGGAGTTACCCAGGGACACAGATCATTGGGCACAAGTCAACAGCAATCCTCCACTTTACTAGGTTTCAACCCCTCGACTCTCCATGTCTTGCATCTGCTGCCCACTGTGAGAGCCAAGCTGTTGAGAGGGCATGCAGAGATCCTGGAAGGGTGGTGCTTTGCATGCCATGAATGGTTTGGGGACAAACGACAAGGTGTTATTTGTATGGAGTCACTGGAGTCATAGCCTTATTTTCCTTGTAAAATGAGAGACCACAGAGCTGGTGACACGACTTAGCAGGGAAGGGCAAAGGATAACCCTGCTCATGAGCTCTACACATCTGCAGCAAATGCTAATGGAGCCGGGTGACATTTTGGACAAAACATTTCTAAAAGTAAACCAAGCCCTTTGCAGAAACTTTTCACTTCATTAGAAACCCCCTTGTTACTTATTTATAATTCTGTAAAGCCCTTGTGTCCAATTTGGGACTCAGAAAGGCAAAATAAACAAAAAATGACAACCAGGGGTTTGTTCTGATTTTTGGAAAGCCCAGCACATTTAACAAAATCTGGCTTTGAAAGCTGATTTTGGGAGAGAGGGAGGACGGGTTGCTTCCAGCAGCTCATCTGTAAGAAAAAAAGAGAAGTGAAGCCATTGGCAGTTGCACACAAACTCAGAGAGGCAGAAGGAAAATGTCAATGCCATGTCACAGCTCTAGCTGGTATAAGACAGCTCTTAAACAGAGATGTGAAAGGGCTGTTTGGGATCATGTACCCTCTGTTCCATAAATTACAAGTGAGTTGAGGGGGGTAGAGCAAAGCTGAGCTGGTCAGCGGTTTTGGGAGGAGGTCCCAGCCGGTTCCTATTTCATCCAAACCTGTCCCAGCTCCTGTTCCTTCTCACTTTCAAATTTGGCTTCTTCTAGTGAAAGTCTTTGGGCAGTGGTGGGCACCTTGCCACAATACTTTGGTTCTGCGCAAAACCAATTTTGATCTCGACCCCTTGCCTTTCTGAGTCCTTGCTTCCCAGAAGACATTTATGGGGTGGGCAGAGCCAGGGGGATGGTGCCTGCCTGCCACCCCCTTGCCTCACACCACTCAGAGTCCCACAGTGTTTAGGCTTCACAAACCAAACAAGCACTGGCACAGTGCAGCCAGGCAGACTATCCTGTGGGCTGTAAATCATGCTGCACATTCCTCCAGTGGCATCTTGCTCAGGATGCATTCCCCCCTAAAAAAGTACAGATAGCCTGCATCCCCCCACTGCCTCCCCACTCCTGCCCAGCCACGCTCCAGCAGGCCCCACCCTGGGGACTGACACTCAGCCCCTTCTTGTAATTTCTGAGCATGAAGGAGCATTAAATTGTAATCCACCTCCTTGGCACTCTTTCTCCTTCCCTCCTTCTTCTCCTCCATCCCCAGTCTCCTCATCCTTCTGGGCCCATAAATCTTACTTGTGTCTGAGACTTGGGGTTTTGTTTTTTCTCTCTCTCGCTCTCTTTCTGTCTTGCTCTTTCTTTTTTTTACAATGTTAATTAATCATGTTTAGGCCTGGTCCCAGCTGTTACCACAAGGAGAGTCCCTTGCCAGCACCCTCTCCCCACCCCCAGTCCAGATGCACATCACTTTTGGATAAATCCAACCAGTTGGGGGAATTCTTTGATTGTCCAGCAGCAGAGACACCGGGTGATTCCTCACACTCCCCCTGCCACCTCTGCAACATGACACTCACAGCTCTGCTCCCCAGGGCTGTGCCCACCCCATCCCCACCTCTGAGGGGTTACTGCCCCAGTGGGGCTGGAAGGGTCTCTCTCTGTTTGAAGATATGCTGAGGGTCTGAGGGCAGAACCTGCTAGCCTAGCTGTATGTGGATGGGAGAAAGATGTGATTGAGGGGCTCCTGTCTCTGGGGCCTCATCCTTGCCTGGGAGGGGTGCAGAGGGGAGAGCTGGCCTCCCTCCTTGGGAAACCATATGGCAGTCAAACTTGGCAGAGCTTCTGGGAGGTCCAAATGTAAGGTCAGGCCTTGCAATCAGCCTTCCGCTGTTCTCCCATCCCCTCTCTTTTCTGTGCCTGGCACTGCTCCCTGGGAGCAGGAACGGTGTTTGCATCAGCTGACAGGGCTGGCATATCTCTGTGCCACGTGGCACCCAGTCTCAGAAGGTGACCTTGTATCTGGCACTGCTAGGATGCATGGAAACATGCAGGGAGGTGGTTGGAGGGTGCTCGCTCTTCCCAGAGCCTGGTGCCAGTGGATATTCAGTATCACAAAAAATGGAAAGATCCCTCTGTATGCTACTTCAAATGGCTGGGAATCCTTGTCTTGGAAAGACAGGGCTGGAATAGCAGAGGTGGGAAAGGTCAGGCCCACCATGGTGTGGAGGATGTGCCCAGCTCCCCTGGCAGGGCCTGGGAGGACAGGCAGTGTTCAGGGAGGGCCCAGGGGTACAGCAAGAGCAAAGGGTGCCTGAGCCTGAGCAGTGATGGCAGATCTGGCACTGGGGAGCTCTGGAAGAGATGCAGAAGACAAACAAAAGGGGACAGGGCTGGTCATCAAAGGCTTGGACTGTGCAATCCAACTGATGTGCAAGTGTGGCTAAGGCACAGATTTATCCAGCTTCCAGCCATGCCCAGCTGGCACGGGCCCCCAGCACTTGTGCCCGGTGTTTTACTGCTCCCTAGCAGTGTGCCAGCCCGTCACATCAGGGATTGCATGGGCCAGCAATGCACCTGTGAGTTTGCCCACTCTTGCCCCTCAGACCAGGTGTGCTCCTCAGCACACATCCCAGCTCCATTCAGGCTGTTCATGTGTCCCAGGCTGCGTCCTGCCATTGTCTGGACAAGCACATCCCATTTCCTAATGCTCCTGGTTCTCTGGAAGATTTCTTGAAGCTCCTTCTCTATTTTGTTTTCCTTCCCTGCTGCCTGTCCCTCTAAATTATACCCTTTCATTACCCCAGGACTAGCTCCTGGTGCTAATACCCCTCAGATATTTGCAAGCTATCATCGTGTCCTCAGTGAGTCATCATTAGGCTAAGCTCTAGCAGTTAGCTCCTTTAATCTTTCCTTGTAAATCTTTCCCTTTGCACCTCTGCTTGTTTTCATAGCTTTTCCTGAATGTCTTCCAATCATGCCAGTGGCTTTCGGGTCATAGGCCTGGAAATGACCTTTGTAACTCTACTTGGACCATAGGCAGAGCTGCTCAGAGTGTTTCCAGGCTGATCTTTTCCTCTGCGTGTTTGTGCTCAGTCCCAAATCGTGTTAGCATCTTTCCCATGGCAATCTCCTCTCTACTGGCTACTCCTGACTGAGCCCAAGTGTGATGTTCTGCCACCCCACTACCATCTGATCCAACATGGACTGAATAAAACATGATAAAATTCCATTCTGTTTATTCCCTTTGAAAAAAGCCAGCCTGTTTTCCTTTAAGCTCACAAGGGAAGAGGTGGTAACTTACATGAAAAGTGAAACAGGTGAAAATGGATCAGGATTCTTTCCCCCTATGATGAGCCAAGCTGCTGCTGGGTATTTTGGGTTGGGAGCTGGAATGAAGCTGACAGGGCCCATCTGTTACTTTCCCCTTTGCAGATCAGCTGTGTTTTCCCAAGCTGACCTTCATCTGCTATTTCAAACCCCAGGTCAGCGTTCCCATGGGCTCTGTCCAGCTCCCACTGGGAATGAAATCGGGTGCTAAATATTTTGGTGTCATTTCACTATCTGTTCCTGCCTTTACTACCACCTACAGGCTTCAGGAATGAAGCAGCCTCTTCCCAGATCATTAACAGGGAGCTTAATTAAGAGCTGTCATGACACCAGGCATCACTGCTGGAAAATGGTAGTCCACTTTGCAGCTGGGTGACAGGGTCACACTGTTCTCATTTCCCTGTCGAGAACATGCTTTCTTTATCACTGACTCCAGGACTCACAGTGGCTCCAACTCTTTTTTAAACAACTTTCCCCTCCTGCCACCTTTTCTGCCCTTCTTTAAATTCTGGCCAATTTTTTAAATGGAAAATGCCACTTTGAAATGAAGAATGCATGACTGGCGAAACAAATTGTTTTGGGTTGTTTCTGTCCCATCCCCATCTCCTCTGGAGAATTTATCATGGTGAGACATTCTGGGGTTTTAAAGCAATATGCCCATTAGAGAGTTTGGGGAAGGCATGAAGCAGTTTCCCAATATCCACAAAAAAACTTCCTTGGATGGCAGGCAGACAGTAATGGCAGGCACAGGCAGGCCAGAAAGCTCCATATGTTTTGTAAAAAATGGCTCAAAGCATGCCTTGTTTTTGCATCCTGGGCTATTTGGGTAGCAAACCCACCATCTCACAACCACCATACATCCAGAAAACTCCCTACCCGGAAGGGAGGTGAGAATAACAAATGGGTACTCTTGGTTTTGCTTCATTTTCACTCATTAAGAACAGGACCCTGTGGAAGACATTTTGGGTTTTACCTTGTTTCCAGCCCTTCCCTGCACTGTGCTAGCCCCACTTCTTCAGGTTTTCATACCTCGTTTCTCTGTGATTTGGCTGTCCATGAGTGCAGTCATGACCCTGCCCCACACTGGCATGAAGAGATGAGCCTCTTCCAAGTGTACCCTAATCCTGCCCAATTCTCTGCACACTGTAAGTGGGTAAAAGTCTTCACAGAGATCGGTTTCTGTCCTGCCCCTTGCTGTTTTCAAAGCTAAGTCCCCCTGGGACACCAATTCATGCAAATACTGAAGCACACACTCAAACCATGAGCACATGAGCTCTGCCACTGCTCCCAGAGGACTTCAAAGAGTTGAGCCCACGTGCTTAAAACTGAACAGGTGTTAAATAAGCTGCTGGATCAGGGCATCAGTCATCCGCAAGGCAGGGGGCACTGGATATATCTTGCGATAATAGACCACTTTGCTACATTTGTACAGGCCTTTGCAACAGCCAATAAATCAGGCAAAACAGCTGCTGCTAAACTATGCAGAGACTCTGCCCTTCAACACAAATTTTCTGAAAAGATTAGCCATGATCTGGGCTGGAGGAATTTGAAGCTGGGCTCCTGCACACCCTGATGCCAGACTAGGGATGGTCAAAGAGGCCTGCCCCAAAATGTAGAAGCACGGACTGAAGAGCAGCTGGCGAACAGGACCTGCAGACCCATGTACCCAGCCAACTGGACTGACCACTGTGCCACTTGCAGCCTGGGGAGCTCAGTCCAGCCATTGCTTTAAGAGCACCAAGCCATTCAACAGCTAAAGCACTTGTGTAGCTGGCAGGGTTATACCCCCAGCTCTACTATCAGGGCTTCTCTGATCTCCCTGGCTCTGTTAAACCAGGCAGCATTGCCAGACTTAACTCTAAAACATTTTAGGATCTGATGAACAAGGGGAGACAGCAGAAACCTGGGGCATGGGTCCTCAGCAGCCTGGGGATTCAAACCACTCACTTCCCTGCCCTGTTAAAGGATCCTCTCCAATTCAACCATCAATTTACTGGGTACATTTCCCCAGGGTATGTTCTCTTTGGGCTTTAGCACCTGCTGCTAAGAAACCCCCAGCAGGCAGTGAGACCCCAGGGACATGCTGTTGTAAAGGCAAAAAACAGCTGCTGGAGCAGGTAGCAACAGCTGAAGAAGGAAGAGTGAGGAAAGCCTGAGTGTAGCATGAATACAAAAAGAGGAGAAAGACCCCATTTGAGAGAAAGTCCCAAATGAGGCAAGTCTACAAGCTCCTCAGAGGCCACCATGGGGAGAAGGGCTAATGTTGCTCTCCATCAGCATTTTGCTCTTGATCCCAGAGGCTAATTTCTGCTAATGGAGAGCGATTCATGTTGGCTGGGATCCCCAAGGTGACGCCAGCTCCCATTTTGCTCCTACATGCACCAGACATTGCAAGCCTGGAATCCATACATCGGGGCTCAGCTGTCACCAAGACGCTGGGAGGGTTGACAGAGCACAGCTGCTGGGCCAAGCACATCCCATGGTAGTTGGTGCTAGCACACTATGTTTCACAGAAAATCTCTGCTAGGTTTTCTGGAGCTGGCTACCAATTCAGAGCTGCCAAAATACTTGTTTGCAACAGGAACAGGGAAATGGGGTTTCTCTGCAGGAAGGAAGTATCACTGCCCTGAGTAGCTCCTCAGAGGGACTCAACCCAGGGCCCTCAGATCTGAAGACATTCTTTACTCTGTAAAAGACCCAGCAGCCGACGTGTAAGATAAAGCCACCAGCAGTGAGAGAACATGTTTTGCATTCTATCAACCTGTCAGGCAACAAGCTTCCACTGTACTGGACTCACTGGTTTTCACCTGGGTGAATATATCCAAGTAGGAGAGGGCAGCTGTGAGAAGCTCATTTACGTCTCTTGCAATCTCAAGCCAGGGGTGTGTAATGACTCCCAGAAAGCTCCTTCTGACTTTTGTCTTCTTCCCTGCTGCTTTTCTGCCTTCCCCCCCAAAAAAGAATAAAACCAACAACCTCCAAATCAGTTCTGCTCCTCCAGCAGCTGCAAAAAGAACATAGCAAGGGTACTTTGCTCCACTGCTCACCCATTTTTTCAAAACCATGAGTTCATGCAAGGCTTTGCTCATAGTCTTGATGCTATGGTGGGGTCTAGTTGAGAATAGAGTGCTGCAGTTCTAGTACTGTTTGTTAAAGGACATAGCTGGGCAAGCTACAAATTGTTATCTTCTCACTGTGCATGACTCTACAGGACATGGACAAGCATTGGGGTTTGTTGATAATCCAGGCAAAGTGGCAGGAGCACCAGTATACCTGAAGCCAGTGTTTTCCATTGATTTGCACCAAGCTTAAAGTTTATGCAGCACAAAGCCAAACCTGGCAGCATGTTTTGCCAATTATTAGGCCTAGCATAAAGATTAACCAATAACCAAATTGTATTTGATACAAAAGGGTCAGTACATGGGTGAGTGCTGGGGGGACAAACAAGTCAGATTATACATAATCAACATCAGTCCCACTGACCCCAACCTTAACACTGCATGACCAACAATGGGTGGAATAAATGGTGAAATACAGTCTCCCATAGAAGGGATGGGAAACAACCGAGTCAACAAACCAAATACATGAGACCAAGGAAGCCACACACTGAATCTCTACACAGCCCACATTTACAAAGGCCAGACCTGACTGGAGCCCAGTCCCAGGGAGGCAGGAGGCCCTTCCCCAACAGGGAACTCTGCACAGGGCATCCACCTCACACAGACACTGCCCCTGCCTGCAAGGGGTCCCAGCTTTTATCCCTAAGTGGGACACCTGCCCTTGGGTTACTGAATGCAGACACCTGGGGTCATTCACCCAATGGCTCTCCCTGCAAGGCCGGCCCCACCCTGGAGGGAAGCCTAAAGGCAAACTCACCCCCCCTTTGGGAAGGACTGTGGGAATCACCCATATGTTAATCTTAATTTGGGGCTTGGGGTTGAAACCCCAGTATTTCACAGTGCAACTGGGAGACCTGATGATGGGCGAAGAGGAGGGAAGGTGGCTGACTGGCCAGACTGTATATTAAAGGCTTGTTTGTCTAACATTTACATCTGATCACATCCAACACATTAATTTCAGTATGAGATCCTAGAAAACTATTCAAGAGCTCAGCATCTACCTGTATTTTGGATAGACTCTGGCCCTTATTTTTCTGTGTCTTGGATCTGTCCTCCATTTTTTGATGTGTGTCTGCCAAAACACCTAGCCCCATTTCTCTCTCTCCAGTCATCAATCCACGAGCAGCCAAGTGTCACCCCTTTACCTGTCCATTCCCACACAGTATCTCCCTCTCCAAAGTCACAGGTCCATCCTTATCTACCTGTCTGTCTGTCTGTCCACCAAGGGAAATAAGCACAGTGTGTTTTGTTAGGATGGCATTAGCTGGCAAAACGCAGTGGCACCCTGTTCAGTTTTCCTTACTGAAGGAGAAGCAGTGACATAGGATTATCAGGAGGCAGGAAGTCCCATGAGGCAGTTTGGAAAGAAAGCCAAGCAGGACCAAAATTTTGGGAAGATAAAAGGTGATAAATGTCTGTCTCTTCACCAAACTTTTCCTCTTAGCCTCTTGCTGAACCCAATTACCCTAACTAAAATGAATGTGCTGTAATATGACAGACTTTTCTCTTTGATTAAGGACTTCCTGGCCTCTTGCAGGTGATGCACTCTATAACTTATAGTAAAGATGGCTGCATTTTATAATCAATGAGTTGCGTGGAGTTTAGGCCTTTTTTTTTTTCCCTTTCTCCCCCCTCTTCCCTGTTTCCTTGCTCTCCAGTTCAGACCGAACTGGGTTTAACTAGGCCTGAATAATTTAATAGAGTCATTATGCTCCTGTGTTTTTCCCTTACTGTCAACTGTAAAATCCATACAGTAGCTTCGGGAAATGGGGCTAATTTGAATTGATAATAGGAGACTCTGGAAAAAGTCATCTATTGCCGTGCAATGGTGGAGCAGATGCATGCTAAATCTTGTATAATGAAAGAATATGCTGGTGTCAATTATGTAAGAAAACGACTTTACAGTGGTTTGAGGCAATGGGTTAGCATTCTGCTTGATATTATCACATAAAGAAACACCCATCAAAACTTCTCATAAATATGGAACGGCAAGTAAGATTACATTATAAATTTGAATGTTATGAATGTGTATGAGAGAGACAGATCGAAGCAGGATACCCACCTCTCATAACTGGAAGTAAAAAAGAGCCATATTTCAACATTTACACAACACCGTCTTCAGGAGAGCAGACCAGAAGAGGGGACAGGGCTGTGGCCCTCCCCTGCCTTCACCAGATCCACCGCCATGGCATCTGCTGGGGAAAGCACCATGGCCAGGCACCGGTCTCTTAGTTGTGAGCCTGCGGGAAACAGCAGTTTGTCACCGTGCAAGGTGGCCAAGAAGGTGATGATGCTGCTGCAGGGGTAGGGGTGGCTTTCAGTTCAAGAGACGTTTGCACAAAGATCTAGACTTCATGGCAGGCATCAAACTCAGGGGAAGCACCACTCTCAGCTCTCACAGTTTGCTGCTGCCTGGGAATTTGGAGAGGAGTGTTACAGATAGCAATTATGGTCCCAGTTGCCATCAGCCAAAACCAGTACCAGTGGACCGCTAGGAGGGGACAGCACATTGCTGAGCATGCATTTGAAGAAGGCTGCAACAGCTCCTGTTAAACAGGTCACTGAGGAAGGTTCTGTTTCCCCGAGGGGAGAATGGTATCAGCTCTGGGCATGGTGGGGTGGAGTGAGACAGAAAGGATTAGCAGATATCAGAGGGGATTTGCTTCAGAGAAGATTCCCAGCACGTGCTAGAGGGAGGAGGTGCTTGGGGCAAGGGAATTCCAGGGCACAGAGTCAATGAACCACGTAACTAAATTCAATTCCTCATAAAACACGAGCTGCGCTGGGCATAGATGAGAAAAGAGACGTCTGGCCCAAGCTGATAGTGGGGACCAGGGGAGCTCTGTGGCTGGTCACAGAGCTCACTTCTAGCCTAGGGCAAAGCAGGTCACCCAGCACAAACCTGCTAAGCTTGCTTTGCTCAGTTCAGATCCCCATGAGATCCAAACACTGCCTGAGCTGCCCACATCACAGGGCCTCCAACATTGCTGTTGGTTAGTCCAGCTCCAGGGCTGGACAGAAACTGGACCAGATCCAGGCTCTTTGTGCCCAGCTGATGGCTGAAACCTGTTTGCTCTCCCTGGGCTCCAGCTGGCTGGATGCAGCCTGAACCTGTCAGGCTCTGTCAGCATGGTGCACTCAAGCTCCCGACACAAATGGGAGGCATGTGTGATACATCAATTCATAGCCATTCCCTCATGCTCTCCCAGATGTTGCTGCCCTCCACAGCCAGGACAGCTGAACACATCATACATCCAGCCCAGAGCCACCCCAATCCGTCACAAGCTTTTAGTCACCACTGCATCAGCACAGAGGACAGACAGTGTTGATGCTGGGTTTTAAGCTGTGGCACTTCGGAGAAAATATACAGCCATTCAGCTGCTGTGGTGCAAAGGGCCAGCTTTGGGGCTGGGGCTGGTCAGACAGTTAGGGATACAGCATGACTGCCTTCTGACCTTGCCCTGCAGCATTTGTGTTGTCCCTTGCTCTCCCTTGCTGTCTGCTGCTGGACGTTGGTTACTCTTGGGGCAGAAAGGGCAGAAGGCAACACGGCTTCCACCACTGCCACTCCAATCATCAGTCTGTAAATTCATCTTCAGGAGTGGGTTATGCTGTTAGTGCCTTCTGCTGACTGCTGCAGGGCTGGTGCATCCAGGAGAGGCTGGGTGGGTGGCAGATGCAACATTGCCACGGCTCAATTCACCCAAGCCTAACTGTACCAAATGATACCTCAGCATGCTTCTGCTAGCACAGAGAACGGGCACAGCGTAAGTCATGTCTTGGATGGGTTGGACCTGGTGTGGAAAGCTAAACATACAGTTGTCTTTGGGACCTGGAAGATGAAGCACATCCCAGCAGAGAAGCTGGTCCACCTGCTTGAGAAGGGGGTTTCCCAGTGCCAGCCCTCCACTGAGAGAGAAACACAAGTGAAGGAAATGTGGCTTTCACCAGCAATGCATGACTTGTATAGGAAACATTACTGGGGCTGGAGAATGTTGCTCTGAATGCATCCAGCAGAGCAGCCCCTTCACGGACTGAGCAGGCTCTGTCTTACACAAGCATTGACTTTGGCCCACTCTGGCCCTGTAGGATGCCTATTCCAGCCTCTCTTTGCTCTGATGGTTACAAATCTGCTGCTAATTTCCAAGCCTACATTTCTTTCCTTCTGCTTTAGCCCTGTTTGCTCCAGTGCCAGTGTCCTCTTTTAGCTTCAGTGGCTCTTCCCTGCTGTTAGCCCTGTTGACGTATTTATGGACAGCAATCAGATCCCCTCTCAGCGGGTGTCATGCTGGGCTAAACAAGCCGAGCTCGTTCAGCCTCCAGAAGTGATAAGGACATTGCGCACTGAAGCAACGCAGCTGCTTTGTTTCTGCAGCCAGGTGGGAGCGCATCTGGGCCGGATTCATACCATCTTGGCCCCTGTGCTTCGCTTGCTGCCATGGCCTTGCTAGAAGTGGGGGTAAATTCTGTGCCTCACCTGTCCCCTTCAGGACAGATATGTCAGCCTAAGCAAGACAGGCACTTACAGGGTCTTCTCCAGGGACAGCCTAAGGCCTTGCTTGCTCCTGGAGAAGCTTAATAAGGAAATAGGGAATGTCTGGACAAGCTCGTGTCTGTCCACCTGACAGGTGTGAGGAAGGTCCCTTCTCTAGCTTTCTGGAGGGGATTCTTGTGGTAGTTCCCTTTCATACCTTCCTTGCTCCTCACCTTGGCTTTTCAAAGCGACCCAGGCAACATCCTGATCTAGAAGAGCAGAGTGTTGGGGCTTCTGTCTCCCCCACAGCAGCAGGCAAGGAAAGCACCATCTGAAGATGAGCCTGGAGAAGGATGTATTCCAAAACCCATTTGCAGGAAGACTGGAGAGGCTGATCCATGCCACCTGATGGAGCGCAACAATGTTGGCAGGTAAGGAAGAATATCCTGCTACAGTTGCTTCACCCCACTGTTCCCCTATGATCTAACAAAGATGTTGGCTTCTATATGTAACTAACTTAAGAGAATGACAGCTTATCTGTCAGGCTAACATACAACTCTCTGTGCTGGCTCTTGCCAGGAGCACAATACCAGATAATTTAATATTCTAATAGGATTTGAGCAGCCCTTTAAACTATCAGGGTAGCAACTCTATTAACTGGTACACAGGAAGGAAAAATGAGGTGCTGGAAAAACAGAGGATGCATCAAACTTAGACTTCGTCAGAGGGGTTCACATCACCCTGACATTCGCTTCGTTCCCCAGTACCTGCAATTTGTTGCCTGGGGAGAGAAAGTATGTTAGTGGGATTAGCCACGAGATGTGTGTGAAGGCAGTGGTGAGGAAGGTGGTAGAGCAATCCAACCACTAAGGTCTAATCTCTGTTATGGATCAGTATGTTCTGCGAAGATGTCCCAACTCTGGCTGGTTGGATCCACAGCTGGTGCGGCCCACTGGCCACACTACTGACCTGGGCTGTTGTCTTCAGGGGAGTAACCCTAAGTTTAGCTGCAGTGGGGTCAGGGTCTGGCTAAGTGAAGCCAAACTTGGTATGGATAGTAAAGACACTGTGGATGGAGGTTAGGTCCAGCTCTGTAGAGTCAACTGGTAAATCACATCCAGATCCCAAAACAGTTGCTTAATCCGAGGAAATCCACTGGCTGATAGTGGTTCTCCTTCTCTAACACCATCTTTTGTATTCATAAGTCTTCACCCATGACATGGAAAGATCTCAGCCCCTGACAGTCCTCTTGCCACACTCTCCAGAACCCCCAGCCACAGCGCTGTTTCCTCTGTGTGCTCTTGGGCCTGGATATTGGCTCTCTTGGGCAGAGATGTTGGGCTGGTCAGGGTTCTCTCTCCTGTTCATGACATCCATTTCCAGACTCCTATGTTCAGACAGCAGTAGTCCGTCAGTTTTAGAAGTCATGCAGGTCGTTCCACCATCATCCTGTAGGAACATTCATCACCTTTTCTTTCTCACGTGAACACTTTCATATGAACACATACACTGACCAATACTGGCTTTTGTGCAGTGTTTGCATCTCATTTCCCATCTGGATTTCTGATTTCCTCTCATCCCTGATCAAATCCTCTTTTTCTACCCAATAGAGAGCACAGTATTTATTACCTATTTTGAACCCTATCAAAAAACCTGCCTGCTGCTCTACCTGCAAGACCTCATTTTCACCCATATTCACCTGACGTGTGGTGCCCATGGCCTCTGGAAGCAATCCAGCTTCTCCCATCTTCAGTGGCAATGCAATGACTTGATGTTTTTGCTTATGAGAGATCAATGTGCCAGGGTGTCTCTGATGAGATCTGTTCATACGAAACATCCCATCAGCTTCTATCTTCCCCTGTGACATAGCTCAGAAGGGCCCAAAAATCAGTCCTAGAGCAAGATGGCTAAAAATATTTCTGCTGGACAACATTTGATCAGAATGGACCATTCTTCCAATGTTGAAAAGATTTACCTCATTTTACCAAGATTTCAGTTTGGAAGAAAATCCAGAGTAAAAGTCTGGTCACTGTTTAATGACTTCACTTCTGTGTTTTCAAAAATTACTGTCCTTGCTCTTTACACTGACATTTTTGTTATAACATTTTAAAAATATGATGCTTTTAAACCTTGACATTAAAATGAAATTAATTAATCTGATCTGAAATGAGTGTTCCCTGAGGATTTACCTTTGCAGATAGCTTTGAATTCAGTGAAAGGAGAGAGGGAATGAGATGGACGTTTCTAATTAAGTACTGCACATCTGGAACTCTCAGCCTTGCTTCTCCCCTCTGGATTTTGCAGACTTCTGCACTTCACAGAGCCCTGGCCAGCTCCTTATTGTTCTTGATGCTATATAAGCATTTTAAAATGGTAGTCCCAATACCAATCCAAATCCTAGAGCTTCAGTACTTATGTAGCCAAATGCTTTTCATTTATAAGCACGGATTTTCTCCTAGAAAATTGTTTCTTGCTATCTTTGTGCAGCATGCATTGCACTTTAGCCTGCCACCCCCTAGTTTTCTCTAAATACCCCCTTGGTCTGCCACAGACCTCTTGCATAATCCACCAGTTCCTTGACTGTAAAGCAGAGACACCTTGCCTAAGCAGGATAGTGTTTTATTAATTTTATCTCTTGATTTGATGAAGTTAAACTATTCAGTGGGCTGGTTCAGAAATATTTCCTATTTTATAAAAATGTGTAAATATTTTGAAACAATTTACATGCTCTACAATGAAAAAGTAGTTGTTTTCTGCTTAAAATTATCTTATTCTTTCAAATTTTAAAATAGTTTTATGAAAGGTTGAAAACTGAAACCAGTGGTTCAAAGTGGCAAATATTCATCCAGGTTTCTGACCACAGTTCTGGGGATGGGAAGAAGGCTGCTGTGATTTTTGGTGGGTTGTATTCCTGACTTGGGATGGGACACAAAAACCAGTGAGACCTTCTATTCTTAATTCCAACCACAGGCCTCAGACTGTAAAACTTATTAAGATACAGATCTTTATCCAAACTTTGTGCCTGTCCCAGCTTGACAGATCAAACCCAAAACTCCAGAATGAGAACACCTGGCCAGTGGGTTTCCTTGCAGTCTTTTACCTCTTTTGCCTTGGCTTTTAAGCTAAGAACAGAGAAACAACCTCCCCAGCCGGCTGGAAAGCTCTCCCAGCAGTTTGACGGCAGGGCCCAGTGTGTATGTGGGATGGACCCCGCTCTGCCTGCAGTCCCTGGGAGCCTTGCCCACATGCTGTTCTCATGTACAGGGGGTTATTTATAGCCGCTGATGGGAGGAATTCGGCAGGGACGCTGCCGGAGAGGATAACAAGTTTCTCTTTAGGAGGAATGTTCCACCCCGACCAGAGGAGCAAAGAACAATAAAAAGATGATTGATTTCCTTGCAGCCGCCCTGGAGCACGGCGCTGTACCCACGCCAAGCAGTCCAGTGTGCAGGGCTCCCTTTCCCTAGCTGATGTGTGCCATGTCCAGCCACAAGGTAACACCAGCCGGCAGTCAAGGACCGCAGCCTGGTATCCACGTTTGTTTTCCAGGCCGGGGATCTCGCATCTCCTTTGCCTGAAATGAGTGAGAAGAGGAGGACGGGGAGGGAGAGCTTATAAGACCGTCTCTCTGGGCCTTCAGGCACTATCTATTTACATTCTTTGGAGTAAATTACCAAGCCTTAGAAATTTACAGGGAAATCGCTTTGATTCTTAAACTATATGAATGAAGCTGCAGATGGAGAGAGTAATGGCTTAAATTTATTAGTGTGCATAAAATTGTTGATGCTAATTTTCAGCTGTACACTAAGCAAACAGTCGATGGGATTAAACTGGATCCCTTATTTAAACAAACTCACGAAATGTAATTTACATCTAGTTATTGCTTCCGACTCTCTCCAGACCCCTTCCCAAAGCTCCCTCTAATGTTGCCAGGTCTGAATTGCACCCGCTCCCTCCTGGTCCTGCAACACCTCTGGCAGGACAGCGATGCGATCGCTGTGGGATCTTCATGGAGCTATATAATGTATATTTAGACAGAGCAGCACTCTCTGAGCTTCCTCCTCCATAGGAACTGGCCTGGATTTTTTCCACTAGAGATGCCACTTAAAGATTTTTTTTTTCCACTACCAATACCAGTCGTGAGTCTTCTCATCCCTTTTGGTTTAAGGCTTCACCAGTGGGCTCTCATAATGAAGGGAAACCTCTGTTACAGGGCAGTGCCAAGCTGTCAAGCCTCAAGGATTAATTATACAACCCTATCGCCTGCTCTGCAACCAGTCTGGATATCACTTGTTCTCAGCACCAAGTATCTCCCCTGCTTCTTGACCTCTACTACTGATGCAGCCATGCCTGGCACAAGGATCCTGGATCAGGAGAGAGTCTGGGGGGATATAGAAGCAAACAAAGCTCATGGAGACCACGGGAGATGGTCTCCATGCCATCAGCAGCCTCATGCCTTGCTCCTTGCTCCACCACCTGACCTGATATCACCTGCATCTTGATGTATGCTGTCCTCTGCCCTTGGAAGGGGAAAACTAAGAAGCTGCCCCTCAACCAGCAGAGAAGGCTGGACAATCAGATGTGTTTCTTCTGCCTGTAAAACTCTGCTGGTCTAGTGAAAAGTCACTTCTTAGATGCAGAGTGAGTGCCTGACCTCAGTGGGATCCATAGGTGCTGCAGGCTTGTGAACTAATCAGATGGAAAAAATGTGGTCAGCCTCAGACCTGACCAATCACAGGAACGAATCTCATAAATTTATTCCCTGCCCTTCAGTGCCTCCCTATAAGAGGAATATGTTTTATGAAAGTCTGGGTGTCACTGGAGGGTGGGAGGGCTGCAGAGGAATAACAGGGCTGACAGAACATGTGAAAATACAGGGAGAGCATAGGAGCTGCTTCCTATGGCTCTTAGGGCCCTGACAGCAAGACCCATGTGCTGCCATCCTATGTCTGCCAGCAGCAGTGGAGGGTACTAATGTAGGTCCAGTGCAGAGCACAGGAGTAATCCAGAAATGTCTGCCAGGGGGCTGGCTGGGAGCAGGAAGAAGGATAGAAGGATAGGGCAGTGGAGCTGGAGGAGGGATTACAGGGAGATGCTGGAGCCACTTGTGCTTGCAGAAAAACCTCTCCATGTGGTACAGCTCCTCCTTTGGTGTCCCCAGATGGTAGTAGGGTCCCATCACGTTTCTGTGTGCCATGTGGGACAAAAATGACTGCGGTAGAACTGATCCAAGGTAAGGAAGAGATGATCAAAATTAGTGATGCTCACACCTTCAGCATAGGTCTGCATTCAGAGATTTCCGTTCCTAGTGGCCATAAAAATGTGATCCTCAAACCCCTGCGAAGCTCTGTCTCCTGTGCTGGGCTGTGAAATGTTAAATCTTGTTTGAGCTGAGCTGGTTGGAATAAGTCTGTCTCCTGTGTTCCTGCAGTGGGGCAGACACAGAGGGATGAAAGCAGGAGCAGTTTTATGATCCAGATCTTTCCTCTTTTTCTGATCAATGCTGAAGCCTTGCCACAGGGCTGCATAGACAGAAAGGAGACGAGAATGTGTAGAGGGACTTCAGTCCTTTACCATCAAATGGACACACCTGTGCTTGAACAGCATCTACTTGCCCCATATATCCTCTCCAAGCCCAGATCCTGGACACATCCCACTGGGACTGTCACTGTTTGGGACACAGAGAAGAGGCTGGAGGGACAAATCCTGCCCTCCTTGAGGGAAAAGGACATAGAAGTTAGGCCTGAGAGGTGGGTGGCTGGTATAGGAGATGCTGTTCCTCCAGCTGCATTGAGGACAGGCTCTGGTCTTGCAGAGCGACTGGACAGGAGACCAAGGGCAGAGGTGGAAAGCCACTTCAGCATCTCCCCTCCCACCACACCACTGAGAGCTGATCAACCCCGTGTCACTTTACAAGCCACTTAATCCCTTCCGTCATGCTTCTCAAGGAGGGGGGTGTGTGGGCCAAGGTTTAGCTGCCACCAGCTGCCCCGAAGTCATATGCTGAGTGTCTGCAACAGCATGTGCAGAGGGACATGACTGACACCTCGCCAGTCCCCTGCACCTGGGAATCGCCTAGCCCTGCAACCCCAGACCCAGCTGGACCTTTGATCTCCGCAGGGGCTGAAACCAGTTCCCCTCCACTCCAGCTTTGGAGAGGATCATTCTGATTTTGTCTGGACATCTCATATCCTGGCAGGTGTCAGTCTTGGCTTCTAAGACGCCTTAGAGGGGGAGGTGGGAAAAGGGAGGATTGTAAAAATAAATAGTGTTGGAAACTGATGTCTGTGCCCACCCTTCCTCTCAGTTCAATCTAAGGAATGGCCCTCTCCTCTCTACCAATGTCACCAGCCTTCATAAGAGCAGCTACACACTTTCTCCCACTGGAAACATCACTGTCAATGTTCTTGAGCACCCTGGAAGTGGACATGTGGGTAGGTGATTACCTGGAGACAGCCTGTGCCCTGGCTCAGCACCGGACAAAGTTATCCATGATCTCTACTGAAGCAACCAGACAGACCACCAGGCACATGTAAGGCAGACATGAGGTCAGAGCAAATAACTCATGTTCTTCTCAGCTACCCTGCTTGGGGTCCCACCAGCTGTTGCTCCTGCTAGCTGAGTTATGTGATGAGTCAGTCTGCGCTGCTCCCTGGAAGGAGCTGCTGTAGAAGTAAACCATTTACAAACCAGGGCCCTCTAAATCCTGGAGTGTTCTCCATCTTCCAATCCATGCCAGGAGGACTGCAATACCAGGAGGGACTCCTTTTCTTAAGTCTTCCGGCCCCAGACTTGGTAGCAGTGAGAAAGGATGAGAGTTCCCTCGAAAAGTTAGGCTCTTTCTGTCTGCAAGCAATAGTTGCCAACAGCTTCAGCCTGATTCAGATGGGCCAAGACACCACTTTGCCTTGAACCTCACTCTTCCAGGATGCTTGACCTTTGCTCCAGACAGTAAGTTGATCTCACGCCTGGCTGAGATGGGATGTGTGCAGTCTTACTGTAAATTGCCTTAAGTCCAGGAGCAAGAGACATGAAGAAAGATGTGGCCACACAAGGCTGCAAGGCAGGTCACCTTTCCCCCACCTCAATGACCCATATGAGTTCAGCATGTGCTTTTTAGCTGAGCAATGTTTTTAAGATCACAGTTTATTATGCTAGAGAACAAACTCCTAAATGGCACAAAATTTGGTCTGTCCTCATGAGTTTCTACAAGACACACTGATGCCTACTTTCTCTCTTTCTTCATTTCTTAGGTCTTCTCTCTCTTTAGCTATTGAGAGACCCTAGATAACTGAGTCAGCCCAAGTGCCATTCTGACAGCTAATGCTGAACCTGTTTTTTAGCAGACCTGTTGTTCACTAAAGCAAACAGTGTTCTGGGTCGCTCAACAGAGGCACAGTGTGAGCTAGAACAGGAGAAGGCCCGACTGAGTCAGATTTAAGGTCCACACAGCCATGCACCATGTCTGAGAGGATGCCTAATGTGTAAGAAGAGGGTCAATGTGCTATATGAAGTTTCTCCAGAATAGTTTCCCAGTCTTCAGTGACCTTTGATGGGGAAATTCCTCAGCCAAACATCGTGGCTTTGTATTTAACATCAGCTCTTGCAGATTTTTTTCCCCTGCATTTTTTTGAGTTCCTTTTTGAACCCCTTTAGCATCCACATATCCCAGTGCAAGGACTCTCTCAGGTTAGCTGTATACAGCACAAAGAATTTATCTTTCCATTTGTTCTCCTGCTGCTTTCACTTGGCAGCCTTGATTCTTGTATTGAGAGAAACAGTGAGCAGTCATTCCTTGTTTACCTGTTCGGTAACATTCACCTCCATCTTCTAGCCTGTCTCTAGTCTTTCACCAACTGAAGGGTCTCAGCTCATGCTCAATAGCATCAATCCTCTGACCATCCTTGTAGCCTTTCCCTGTTTCTCAGGAAGTCTTGTTAGATGCCCGTTGAGGGGGGATGACCAGAAGCACACTCTGGAGCTGATTATTCCTCTTTGTTCACAGCAGGTAGGACATCCAGAAGGCCATGCACTGTTCCTGGCATCACACTGTAACAAAGATAAACACTTTGGAAAATCTGACCTTGGAAGGAAAATTGAAGGAACTGGTTTTAATTTGTCCAAAAAGAAAGGACCAGAAGGCAGCAAGTAAAAAATATTTCTGTATATAAGATTTTTATGTGAGAACAAGGATGGATTGCTCTCCATATTCAGCATGAGGACAAGACAAGGAGGGCAAGGGTCCATTTGCAGCAGAGATGATTTAGGTCAGATGTTAGGAAATTCCTTCAACTCTGAGCACACACAAACCCTGGAACAAGCTGTCAGGAAGGGATGGAGCCTCTTTCACTGGCAGTATTTGCAAACAGGTTGGACACCCATCTGTTGGGAGGGTTTGGGGAGAGCTCTTGCAAGACTATCTATCAGGGTGCCTCCAGCCTCACATTTCTCCTTTCATGTTCCCTCTGTTGAACCATTCGGCTAGGACAGACCGTGCCATCCGGGGGCTGGAGACACTCTGCCAAGGGCCCTGAGGGGATGAACAGCACTAAGAAGAAATCTGTGCAAATCTATTATCTGTACTCTCTGCCGAAGGCAGGGAGGGTGTCAATATCAGGCACATCCCCAGTGGGAACTGCCTTCTTACCTCCCTGTGCTCCCCCAAAATGTCACTGCTCTAATTACAGAGGAAATCACAAAGGAAAACCTGCTGGGAGCAATGTGGAATTTGGTCCTTTGCAGCCCCACTGGCTTTTCTTTCTCACTTTTCAGCAATGTTTTGGAAACCCATGGACCACAGACTGAAAGCTGTTGGTGGCAGTTACATGTCATGGGCTCATGTCACTTCAAGAGTCACAGCATCTTGGGCCAAGCTGAGAGACCCCATCCTTCTCAGCTGCATCAAGACAGAGGTACCTGCTCCCAGCTCAGAGCAAGGCCACATGACGATGCCTCCAGCTCTGCTACTTCTCAGAACAGTGCTGCTATTAAGGCATCCATTCCTCAGCTGCCCAGGGAAGATGGGGTAAACAAGCAGTAAACCTCCAGCTGCCCAATGGATCTCACTGTGGACATTATTTGAAATATGAAGCACATATTTTTAAGAGTTTACACCAAAGGAGACTGCTGATGCTTGTTTCTTTCTCTGTGAGAATAGGATGAGTTCCCTACCCATGTGTGCTGTGGTGCAGTGGTGATGAAGAGGTGGATTGTCCAGGCCAGATCTGCATGGGCCACACAAGAGCATGGTGTCCCAGACAATCACTTCCACTCTGTGTCCCTGAGGACAGTCATATTCTGGCTGAAGGCACCACTAAACTGCTCTGTCAACACTGCATTCATTATGGGAACCTTCATAAGTGACTGGGCTTAATTAATGGGTCCTCTATGGGCTGTCAGGGCACGTGTTAATGATGGAGTTAATTCAGGTTTCAGTAGTGGTCCAGAGATGATGCTCAGTTCCATCGGCATCTGCTGATGGCCAGCTCCCTCTCCAGACTTGTAAGCACAGCCAATGCTGCACAATCATTGTTGTGTGCTCTCCCTTCCCACTCTCCTAGCTCATGCAAGGCATGGCCACAAAGCAACCCATCTTTTTGCACTTGTAAATGCATTTTACAGAGTTGTAAATGTTCTTATTGATTCCTCAGCCTTATTATCCTCACTGCTCAGCCAAGAATTAGCTTCCATTTGAGGATAAATTATTAATCAGCCTTCTCCAGGTCTATTTCATAATCATTTCCACCATCCTGGCTGTCACATAAGAAGGATTTGCATATTTATTCTGCCACTTTTCCCCAGAAGAGTACGTGGGGGCCCATGTTTACCTGCAGTCTCTTAAATCACTTTCCCTACCTTATAAAAGCATTGTTTTTAGACAGAGCAGGCCCTGCACAGCACAGTCCATGTCCTTCTGACTCATTTACTTTGTGGCATATTTTTGCAGGCACATACTTTTCCTTTTCACTTCTCTGCTTTTTCATTGCTTATTTATGATACCCTGTAGGGTAAAACTGTGTGGTTTGTTCAACAACCCATAACAAAAATACACAAGTTTCCAGCCTGGTACTGACTGTCTTTGGTCCCTGGCCCAGCTTGCACAGGAGAGCGTGTTGAGCTGCTATTTTGGCTTTTGGCACTGTATTTTTTCCCCGACGGTCAGAGATGAGCAGCCTGCATGCCCTACTCAAGGCATGGCTGCGTTTCTGTGGCAGGGGAGCACTGCTCTATGGGAAGAGTTTTGGGAAGAGTAGGAAGAATCAGGGATGGGAGCATGATGAAGCTAATGGCATATGTCTAGGAAGGGACAATGTTTACAGTCACAGCAAGTCAAATGGGAGGGGACTGAGCAACACCAAGGGCTGGTGTTTTAAGTAACAGCAGGGAAACCAAGGTACAGACAAAATCATTGCCTTATACAAGACTGTGGAGCAGGGCAGTGTCAGAGCCAAGGAAGCCCTCAGAAATTGCAGCCTTTAAATAACATGCAGGAGGTCACACACTAGGAGAGAGACTTGGGCATCCCGGTCACCCTGAACACAGGGTTGGAAGGCACCAAGTGGGCAGGTTCACCACAGCGCTGCCCTCATCCTTGTGCTCCATTATGGCTCCCAACCGAGTTTCCATGTGGTGTGTGAGTGCGCAGTCTGATTCCTTCCAGCAGATGGTAGCAGGAGTATACGACGGAACAGGTGTCCACACTGGGACCTCTGGCTGGACACCGCGATGCTGCTCCTCACAGCAAGGCCAGCATCCAGGGAGAATGGCTGCCAAGCAAGCAGCACCCGCACCCAAAGCTACAGCCCTTCCTTGTCACCCAGGCCATGGACAGCATAAGTTTAATGAAGGACTTGCCACTCCCACAGTGAATTCAGATATGAAATGGCAGGCCGATGTGCTTGCAGACTTAGCGGCCAGTTGGGTGGGTCATCCAAGATAGCTGCCATGGCACAGGCCAAGATGGTGGCTGTGACACAGATCAAGGCAGTTGCCATGGCATTGGGCAAGATGGATGCCATGGCACAGGCCAAGACAGCTGCCATGACACTGGTCAGGAACGGATTTACAGCCCCATTATCCCTAGGTTGCATTTGGAGTATAGTTCTTCCACTTCAGACCTTGCACCCCTGTTCTCTCAGGTGACATGATAGCAGGTCTTGTCCCTCCCCACAGGTCCTCAGATTTATTCTGGTTCCTCCCTCCCTTCCCCTCCTTCATTCTTCCACCTCCCTTGTGTACATCCCCAGCTCTCCTGATTTATCCCTGGCAGTGATGATTTTCTACATATCTTCAAGTCTCAAACTCTTAGCACCAGGACACTGCAGGGGAATGTCCACATCTTTTTTCTTTTGACAGAGAAAGCTTGAAAATGTGATGTGAGTGCAACGGGAAGAGTGGAGACCAAGCAACAGCAATTGAAAGGAGCCATTAAACAAGAAGCTGAACAAAAGGACCCAGATGGTTGATGTGTGCATGGTACATGGATCTGTTTCTCAAGTGGGGACAAAACTTATCCTTTAAGCAACCTGAGATGAGAACAAAGTGGGGACACCCACCAGGAGGGTGGACAGAAGTACAGGCAGGAAGCTCCCAGTGCTAAAGGACATGGTTGGCAGCTGAGCAGAGTGAAGACCAGCAATATCCAGCTGGGTATATTAATGAGTAGGATTGGATGGGGTGTGATTGCCTATCAAGCCTCTTAGGACTCAGGCTAACCTTCCATGGCATCCACAACTCCACCACACCATGGTGGGGCAAGAAGAAGTGACATACAACAAGGAGGGTAGATCAGCTGCAGAAGCATCAACTGCATCTGCTTTTCTAAGAGAACCTTTCTGCATGGTAAGAGGGCTGCAGTACCATTTTGGAAAGCACATGGAGAGGGTTCCTTCAAGAAGCCTTGCTGGGAATAGCCAGGTGTATGGTCTTATATATACAGTACATGTAGAGAGGTATAGCCGGCTTGGTAGCAAGTCTGTCCCACTGTCTAGCAATACATTTCGTTCCTCAAAACCTTTGTCCCCAGCCCCAATGTCTGTGATTTAATGTTGCTGCCCAAATGGCTTCAGTTTTGGGGTTTAGCTTGCGATTTCCTATGGAAGCAAGCTTTAATCCTCCTGTTTGCATCTATGCCTGCCTCTGTCCTCCTCAATGACTTTTGAAACTGTTGGACAGTTTCAAGTAACTTTGACAGAAGGGAGGAGGCCTCAGAGATGTGAAGTTATGGCAAGATTTAGGAAGGTAAGTGCTTGGGAAGAGGAAAGACTCAACACCTTCACTAAGAGAAAGAGCTCAAGCCATAAAGAAAACTATTATCCCCTTGCTGCCTTTCTTTGTACCACTCAGTGTAGTTAGTTGTCCCTGGACCAGACAGCTTGGATGCTCTGATGCAAAGTTAAGCCTTGGTTTATCTGGGAGAGATGCAGTGCAATGAAAACATGGCTGTGGCACATCTAGCAGTGAAGCCAAGAGATGTTTTCTCCAACAGCCAGTGTGCCCAAGCTCCTGAAGAGCTTGCGTGCTGGTTCACAAAGCCATGTTGCTTCATCCTGGTTGCAGAATCTTCCCACCTCCAGGAGGTCCAGCTCCCCTTACTCTGTCCCCTCTCCCAAGAGCCCAGCATGGGACTGGATGATGGGGTGCTCCTCTCGTGAAGGTGTGGGGCTCACACATGTCAGGTGCTGGAGTGCAGGGAGGTCAAGGCACAGTGCTGGGAAGTGGAGAGCCTGGTCCTGCTGTGGAGGGAACCATGGGACAAGTGTTGCATGTGTGACATTTGACAGGTCTGCAACATATGCCATGTCCCACTGCAGGCTGGGCTGCCCTCTGAATCAGCTTGCAGCCTGTCTCGACATGAGGTTAAATCCTTGCTCAGGAGCAGGAAAGCAGAGAAGCAGCAGATGGAACCAATCAATTTGCTATCCGAAAACCGATCAATTGTGGGGACCCCTCCCCACCCAAAGGCAGGGTGGGAACAGGGTCCAGCCACTGCATGCATGCAGGAAAGATCAGTGGGCAGCCCATAATAAACCCTAAATGTATTTCCAGCCATAAAATGCTTGACATGCCTTCAGAGAGGCTGTTGAAATCCCTGATTTGCAGCTGGCACTCATTTTCCATCGCAGGTAGTAAAAAGACTCGGCCAGAGTGCTCAGATATTTCATCGTCGGGGTCTGTTGTCATCCATCCCCAGCCCCACAGCCAGATCCTGGGACTTGCACACCTCCTCCTCTTCCTTCTCAGGGCTCTCCTTTCCCTTCAAATCGGGATCCCGGTGCAGATGATGGGAAGGCGAGATAACAAGCAGGAGTTGTGATTTCAGGAAGTGGTTGGGACTTGTAAATCCTCGCGGGGGCTTCCTCTGTCAGAGGAGCCATCCGGGGAGTGGAGCATGTGCGGGCTGAAGTCATGCCTGTTAGGGAGGTATTTGTTCTTCTGGCCCCCGCGGCCCAGGCAGGTTGTCGTAACATCCCTCGAGCCAGGATCTGGTTGCAGCAATAAAGTTGGGCGGGTTGGGTTCCTGGCTAGGCAGGAAAGAGTTATTGATCAATGCCATGAATCCTTCCCACCTTCCTCCTGCCACCCCCGGGTGGATGTAAGGCATACCAAGAGAGGTGGGAAGAAAAGCAAAACTCAAAAGATGTTCTGGTTGGGAGCAGAGCATGGCACGGCCAAGGCAAGGACATGGGGAGAGGTTAAACACGAACTGAGTGAAGCACAGAACCTTTTAAATGTCTCCAGATTGGGGCTGTAGATGAATGTGGTTCACTCTGCAGCTGAGTAAATGCACCTGCAAACACAGGAGGGAGCGAGAAGGGGGTTGGTGTTTCTCCATCCATTTTCTCAGAGGACATGCCAAGGCCCTGATCTCTCCCTCACATCCCCTTGGGTGCCTGGGTTGCAGCAGTTCCATGCCTTGTACAGGCCCCAGCGATCAGTGCTGGGGACAGTTGCTGATGGGAGCACTCAGCCATTCCGTCCGCTGAATGTGTGCACCCCAGCTCACCAGTGCTGTGTCTGTAAGCACGTTTAGCTGCAATTTGGAGGCAGTTGTTTATGCTCTGGGGCTGGAGAGACCAGGAGGAACACTGATCCAGCATGGAGGTCTTACCACAGTTGGATAACACTGGGAAAAACTAACTCTAAAGGAACAACATACTTGTGTCCTGCATTGTGCAGGATGTCCAGGGCTGATTTCCTCTCCTTCCGTGGGTCCGGGATCATTGGTGAGCTATCACTTTATGCTCACTGGGGAAACCTTTGGCATGTGACATGAGATACAGTATTTTGGCCAGCTAGTCAAGCTTCATCATTTTTGATCCTGACCAGATATTATGACTATAATAAGATTGATATTAGTAATACCACTAACAATTATGGTAACGTTAATAAAATAATATTGTACTTCTCCATCCAAAGAGCTCAAAGCTTTTAAAGGAGATTAAGTCTCATGGCATCCATCCCACTTCAGGAAAGCTTATTGAAACAGTGGCAAAGCATCCTCACCACCTTTGTGGAGTGCAGTCTCCTCCAAGGTGGAACACAGCAGCTATTTATGAGTATGCAATAACAGCCCACAGCAATCTAGGCCAAGCTATGAAAGCAAATACCATATTCAGGGCAATCACAGGGGTTATAGAGAATACAATGTACCAGGACACTCAGCTCAATTGCTAGGCTTTTAGATGTACTAGGGGACTTTTTGTGGTGTTCAGAACCTACCGTCGTCCATGGCAAAACCTTAGTCTGTGGCAGCAATGTGATCTCTTGTCCCACTCTGGACACTCATCCGCTCCTGATTTGTAAAGTGGGGAAGACAGGTGCCTTACTGTCTCCTCTGTGTTATTCAGCACACCCTAACTCCTATGCTGGCACTCTGCAGGAGGCATTTCTTTATGTGCTAACTTGGGGTTGTCCACTGAGACCAGCAGCTTGGAGATGGAAAGCTTGTTGGCTTTTGAAAACCGTGTTCCCCTTCCAGAGCTGTCCGTACAAGCCTGTCAGGGGCAAGCAATTCCCAGGACTAAATCGCATCCACAAGAGCAGGTTCTTGATGCCACCACTTTTTCTTCTGTGGCCTTGAAGTCACAGACATCACTAGCCCAGCCTGAACATCTCGAGTGGAAGCTGCCCTAGGACTTAGACCCACAAAGCGTTGGGAGGGAAAAAAGCAAAGCATTTCTGCTCATCAGCACACGGTGCACTGCCCTGCACTCCTGCAGGCTTTGATGAACGCAGAACTAGTTAGCAGCACTGGTGTGAGTGGGTCTAAGAGGTCATGCTGAAAAATGGCACTTTGTCAAAAATGTCATTTCAGCAGCTTTTCATTGCCTTTTTCTTTAAATGAAAAATTTCAGAAGGAAATTAAGCCAAAGTGTTATTTCACTGTGATTTGAAATTTTTTGCTGCTGTTTTTTAAAACAGTTCTTCCTTATGCCTGGACTCCTCACCCTCTTTCAGTCTATCATTTGCAGCTCAAAAAGTAGATTTTTGTTATTCTTTAGACAATGCAGGTTTTGGTCACATCATAGAAACAATATTTCCTTTACTTGAAAAAGATGTGCAAAAGCAAGATGAAAATTTTAACTCCACAGGGTTGATCCTTTGCATGCTTTTTTTTTTTTTTTTTTAAAGCTTAGCCACCTCTTTCTACTGAACCTGGACAACTGTGCTTTGGAGTCCCAATGCAGGAGGCCAAGCTTTTTCTTGTGGCCATCAGTGCAAGCCCAGGGCTGATGGAGGAGAGTAAGCACAAAACCATACTTGTCCTGGCCTCTCTCTCCCCCTCCCAGCCTGCCAGCCCAGTGCTGGGAGATTTCAGCTAAAGCTCATCCACATCAGCTGTGTTTAGATTCCCAGAAAACATCTCTCCCAGATTCAGGGATCTCAAGGAATGTAGCAGCCTTAGGTTTGAGTTCTAGCAGCTCATCTCCTCTTTCGCTTGAGACTGTGGGCTTTGTTGCTTATTTGAAGACATCTGGCTTCATCTCCAGCCCTGCATTCACTGACAGAATAGGCAATAGGTGGGGGGGGGGCTCTGGCTTTCAGCTTCATGGGGAGAAGAGGGGTGAGGGGTGGGGTAGCCTGTCCTAGCCCTCCCCACCACCCTCACCCATCTCTGTCTTCTCACTGTCTGGGGAAGAGAGAGCAGGACCTCACCTAGGACCCTGGAGACAGACTTTCAGCAAGGAAAAGGCTGCCGCTGTGCACGTCAGGAATGATTTGATCAGCAAGAGAGATGAGCACCTCTAGCACTGACATCAGGGGACAGGCAGAGGAGAGTGCGAAAAAGCTAGTAATGGACAGCAGAACTGCAAACGTGTGGCAGGGTGCAGAGATCCAGGGCCAGGCAGGAGCACACAGACTGGGCACAGATCTCTGCCAGGAACAGCAGAGGGGCTGATCAGACTGTCTGATGCTGTGCTGAATTTCTTCTCCTGCAAAACCAGCCCCACTGCTTCCATTTGGGATATCAGCTTAAGAGCTGTTAGTGCAAAGCTGTGTTCCTACGCATCCTGCACTGTCTGGGGGTAAAGCCAACTGGATGGCGCAAGGGCGCTTTGCTCTTACCCCCATGCATAAGTATTTACCCCCATGTGCAAACACCCCACACATTATATATTACTTATGAAAAGATGGGTGAATTCCCCAAGTAGGAAAACTCTTCCTGGCAGATGCTGCTTAGCCTGCCTTTCTCAGGAAAGCAGTCCATGATCAGGCATGTCTGCTGAGCCTTTCTGTGGGCCACCCCACAGTTTTCCTCTGTGCTCAATGAGCAGCAGTAGGAATGGGCTGCATGACCCAGACTCCTCCAGACAAAACTATCTCAGTCACCAGGCTTTCCAAGCCACTGAGAGAAACCCTTTCCATTTTTTACTCTTTAAAATTTCATTTTAATGTGAATTCAGTGCTGATGAAAGGTGCTGTACCGGCCTGGACAGCAATACATCCTATTTATCCATGAAACAGAATTTTAAGGGTCCTACAGCAGTAACAATAATGTCTTGCTGTTTGCAAGACCAGATTTTCAGCAAGTGAATTCCCAAGCAGAGGCCAAGTGTGATGCACACTGTGTGTACATGCATCTACACGTGTGCTCCAAACCGTGTGGTGTTCTGTCTCTCCCTGCCCCACCAAACTGTCAAGGCCACCAAGACCCTCAAGGTCCTTCTCTGGCCTCCCTGGCTCAGCAGTTTCTGAGGGCGAGGATACCAGCTGCAAATTGTTTTCAAGGGCTGGATTCCCACCAAGCACAGCCCAAAGCCTGGCATTACAGCATGTTCTAAAAGACTGGGTATATTTTTGCCTCTCATATAGCCAGGCACTTCAAGGCCTAACCCTCTTCAAGGATGCTCATGAGGTAACATCCCCTCCTCAGGAGCAATTCCCCTAAGAGCCGGACACTTTCCAGAACTCTTTTAATACAGCTCGCTCTCCTCTGCCCTCTCATCTTCAGAGTATTTTGCCATCTGTTTGCCTTTATTTCCTTTGGGAACAACTCCCTTTTATTTTTAGATTTCAGGGGCAAAATTTAGCCAGGTGGCTGGGGGGGGGGTGGGGGGTGTAGCCTCTTCTAGCCTCCACCTTAACAAAAAAAAACAGAATATGGAAAAAAAAACAACAGCAACCTCAAAACAAATCAAAACCAGAAATTCTGCAGAGGGCCAAGGTATGGTATTACCACCATGTCTACAGCCAAGCTCCCCTGTCAAAACCCCACTCTACCCTCTGCATGTGATTCTCAGCCATACAGTCTGCTGGTGTCTCCTTGCCTCTATTTATACTAAAGCCCTTGCAGAATAAAACATCCATGTAAAATCCAATTTCCTCTGAATCTCTCTCGGAGAAGAGGCCTCGAGATTGAGTAGATAACCTCTGCAGTAATTGCCTGAACCACTCCTGTTTGCTGGAAAGGTGAGATCCATTTTTCAATTATCTATCTGCAGTGACAGCAGCGAGCAACGGAGCTAAGAGGAAGGAGAGAGAGAGAGAGAGAGAGAGAGGAAATCCAGCCAACAAGAGCCGTCTGTGTCAATCCTGGCAAACGGGAGGTACGATAGATGTGGTCACAGTTCCTGCCATCAATATCCTCTAATATAAATGTCAGCGATGCCATTTTACCCACAGTCATTTCCCACAATGCTGATTACATTATCGTATAATAGAGGGGCGCCAGCCGCACCACTTTCTCTCCTAACCCTCCTTGCGGTAATGTGTCAATAGCCTGCCTCCATGAAACAAGTCAATTTTCTGCAGGCTTGGCAGCGGAATAAATCTGCCGACTATCTAGAGAGCTGGAGATATTTATACACACTGCGTCCTCTCTCTCTCGCTCGCTCGCTCTCTTTCTTTTGCCCTCCCCCCTCCTGCCTTCCCTCCCTGTGTGTGCAAGCATAGATGTGTGTCCTCAGCAGAATTGAGTGATTTTCAGCCCAGACTCAATAAGAAGAGAATTTAGGGCAGTCCTACAGCTTGGCTTCCAGTAACAGCCCTACACGTTTATTTTCTTTAGCTTAACAGGAAAGAGAGAATTATGTTTAGATTTATATGACAAGGGCAGTTCTACCAAAACACTTGCGATAAGCACCGTGGAAGGGGGAGGAAGGTGTGTGCATGTGTGGCAAAAACCAGGCAGGCCGGTGGCAGAGAGGGATTGCAACACCTTGCAGGTCACATCAGGCGGGTCTCTGGGAACTGGAAAAGCAGCTCTTATTTTAACCGACAGCTCCTTTTTTAGTATATGTCCAAATCAAATGCCAGTGGAAGAAGGAGGAGGGAGGCCATGGGCTCCTCCATTCCTGCTGATGGATGAAGGTGGAGGTGTATGACTCTGCTCTCTTGACTCTTGCAGGCAAAGAGTTTGCCAAGGACAAGATGCTCTGGCCACCTCAGTGATGCTTGTTCTCCCAGGGATGTCCCCAGGACACCCTGTGGTCCACCACCCCACACACCCCTGCTGTGATTTCTGCCTTCCCCCAGCTCAGAGGACAATCAACCTTCCTGAAAGTCCCAGTGGCTCCCTCTGCAGCTGGCATGGACTGCTCAGGCCATCCTGAGCTCCCAGAGCACAGGCTAAAATGGCAGATGCTGCTCACACTCACAAAGGCAAGAGACACAGCAGCAGCTCAGAGTGTTCTGGAGAGACTCTGCACCCTCTGGGTGCTGGCCAGAGAGAGACGGACTCTCAGCAAGTGATCTCTGATCCTTCTTGGCCTGAGCCAAGGGAATTGGAGGGGTTTCTCCCTCTTCTCAGCTCTGCTCAACACAACTTTAACCCTCAGTGGGAGAATCTTTTGGTGATGGAAAATGTCATCAACTACTTTTTGCCAAGAGGGCAAAAAAAAGCCTGAGAAGACTAATAGCAAACATGACATTGCCTTCAAATTTCTGGGCTTTGTTTTTTTAATAATAACCTGCAAATGCTCCATCTGTTTTCATGTTTCCATCAAAATTTTGTACAAGAGGCAAATAATGCTTGGATCATTGCTTTTGGCTTGATTGATCCATCCTCCTGCTCCAGAACATAGCAGTTTTTGGGCAGGGAGCTGGTGTGTCCTTCACTAGCCCTGGGAGGAGTGAGTCCACCACCTCCCACAGTGATAGGAAAGGCTCCACCCTACGAGACACCAAAGGCACAGAATTCGCAGTGAAAGATTATCCTGCCAGCTCTATAGAATCACTCCTGGCAGCTTCAGAATCTAGAAGATGGTGACCTGCTACCATTCTAAGAGGACCCTAGAGACCTTGTTCGATCCCTGGCCCTGAGCAGAGCTCTGCCCACATAGCCCTGGCCTTGGTGAACATCATCCATGTCCTTAACCAGCTCCACTGTGACTTTGCCAAAGGTTATTTGTGACCCACACCAATAGCATAGAGTTCGTTTCAAACACAAATCCCTTCTGGTCAAAAGAAGGCCCAGCAGACACAGAGCATCCTCAAGCACAGCAGGGTGACTTGAGATGGAGGGAAAGCCAGGCAGTAGGTACATCACAGTATTATCCTGGGCTTGGGCTCTGGTTCCTCTCTGCAGAGGGAAGACATCCAACTCCCCACCCACTGCTCTGCTTCTGTACACGCCTTCACAATGATGCCGGCAGCTTTTTTTTGCCCTGGCAGCTGTGTCAGAGATTGACAAGGGCTTTACAAAATTGGGAGGGAAGTGAGGCTCTGAGTCTTGATGAAAGCTTTATTTAGAAATCAATGAAATCCACAGCTCCATCACACAAACTCCAGCCCTCCTACCCTTTTCAGCCCTGTCTGCCTGGGCTGCAAGTCATCAGCACTTGTCAGAGAGGCCCACGTCGGAGGTACCTAAGAAAAAACAGTCACCATGCGGTCTCACACCCAGAGGGACCTTAATTTCCTTCCATCCTACCTAGAAAAGACACTTTGTCTGGGAGAAGATCTTTGCTGGGAAAGGTCTCTCCACATCTGGAAGGGACAAATCTGACAACAATGGAAAAGAACCAAAGTCAGAGATAGTTGGGGCCGCCTGGTCCAAGAGCTGTCAGAGCCAGAGGGAGCCTTCCTGTGGACACCATCAGCCTTCATATGAGTCCAAAATTTGGAGACGTGCCCTGGATCACAGCCTTTGGGGGTATTGGGGCTGTTTCACTGCCAAGCCCTGAGACAAACTGCAAAGGAAGGGTACTGCGTTAAGATACATTTCTTCAAAGTGGGGACCAATTCCAGAGCTCTGATTCAGATCCTTGTCTGCATATGTGGTATGTCATTAAGGGAGAAAAGCTGGCAGCAAGCTTCAGTCTCTTACTACTGCACTGGCAGGAAAGACAAATGCAGAGCATAAGATAAATGAGGCACTTCCAAGTGCAAGAAAGTCAATACTATAGAGACCTTCAAACTGGAGTCTGGGGAACGGCTTACAATTCAACTCACTGGTACAGACAGGAAGACATCTCTGTGTGCTGAGAGCTTATCAACACTTCGGACTGTTACATCCCAGTGGGGTGACAAGACAGGCAGCCATATGGGACTGGACTTGGGCACAAGTCCTTGCTGAGGCCCACCGGGACGGATTGCTCATGCACCATCTGTGTTATGGGAGCTCTTGAAGGAAATCAGAGCTTTGCTGTGCATTGTGATGTTCCTGTTAAAAAATACTGAGTCCTGGGCAAGACAGATTCCAGTGTGACCAAGCAAAGAGCAAGAAGGAACAGAAAAGAGACTTGCCCAAAATCTTATTAAAAAGCCAGGTTGATCTCCCTGAGTCTGCTCTTCAAGATGTCCAGAGTTACCCAGAAACACTGGGCACCCAAAATGCTCTGCCACAAGTTAGACACCATCCTGTATCACTCCCCCTTCCCTGCTGTGATGCATGGAGGGGATGCACCTTCTCCATGGCCCTGCAAGAGCTACCAGCCATGCTGGGTGCCAGCTTGCTCTGCTGTGCAGCATCGTGGCACAGCTGTGTGCAAGACTGGATTAAATATGGCTCTGAATGCATGCGCACGTGCTCAGTCCGACAGCTGAAGGAAATGCAAAGTGATCCACCCGAGAAAAGAAAGGAGACACTGCCCTCCTTTTTTCAATTATATCCAGGTCCAAGGTCGTCGACCTCTTCCCTCCTGCACTGCAGTATCTTGTCACACAAAACCCAGAGAGAAAGGGAATGTGATAAAGATGAAAGTGATGTGGCAGGCTTGTATGTGAAAACAATCACCCTTCAATTAAGTGTGATTGATTTCCCAAATCAGAGATGCATTCAGCTTCCAACAGATAGATATGAGCGAAGGCCAGATGCTGGGGAATTCAGCACACGTGCTTGGGCTAGGACATCTCAAGGAAACAAAATGGAGATGCTATAAAATGCCAGGTGTTTTGAGATGAGTCTGAGATGGGCATAAAGCTGAGCCAGGAAAATTTTACCCCTTAAAGCAAAGCTCAGGACGGAGAAACAAGATGCAGAGAAAGAAGGTGTTTTTCCATGCAGTGCAACTACAGCTTTGTAGAAGATCTTTTGTATGAAAGCAGCAGCCAGGGACAGCCCAAAAGAGTGGGGATTTTGCATATATATAGAAAAGACCCATTGACATAAAGCTGTTTCTGTGCAGGACAGACAAGGGACCCAGCCCATCTCACAGGGAAGCTGGAAGCAGGGTGGGACAAGGCACCCTAGTGACATCTCACAGCGTTGCTCTAAAACCTTTGACAAATGACTGTGAGGTCCAGATACTCCATTTGGTTCTTCTAATGTCACCTGTGTCCCCTTTCACATTGAGAGGCACATGGGGCCCTTTCAGCTGTTTTACAGACCCCTGATGCTTTGTGAACCAAACCTGCCCACCCACCACGTCCACACTGCTGCTGCCAGGGTGAAGAACCTCGGGAGTGTTTCACAGCAGGTGGCCTGTGGAATAGAGGACATCAGAGAAGCCGCTTTGCCCAAAGAGGAGGGAACTCTGCTGTAAATGTCTGCAGCAAGCCCTGCTCTTCACTGAAGCGCTGCAGCATGGCAGAGGAGCAGCATCCAGATAATCAGCCTCCACTGACTTCAAGTGACTTGAGCCCTGTGCAGCTCAATGCACAGAGCCCATGCACGTCAGGCCTGGCCAAAACATATGCTGTGCTTTTGGGGAAGATTGGGTACTCCTATGCTGGTCACCAAAACTGTTCTAGCTAGCATCCTTCATCAACACATTTTTAATCATGAAAGGGGAGCTTGCCACCCTCTCAGAAATTTGTCCCACTCACCTCTTATATGAACGCCCATCATTGTGGCATCTGGTCACATAGTTCTTCTGAGTCCTACATGCTCCTCGTGCCTTTATCATCAATCGGAAATGGCAAAACTGGCAGCACCAGGGAGGTGTTTGGACAGGGAGGAGGGAAGGCAGAACTGCAGATTTAGCACAGTTCATGGCAGGAGAGCAGCTCCCATAGGTTAGTCTGGGCTGTTGCCCCGTTTTCCCTATCATGATCAACCTCATCCATCTTCCCCTCTCTCCCCCTTGTCCCTTTCAGGGATTTCAAATAAAAGGTCTGCACTTGACCCCCCTCCTCCCTGCAGGGAGAGGGGAAGGCCATGAATAGAGAGACCCTCATGTTTGCAGAAGTGATTTTCACATTAATGGCAGCATATGTTTGCATTGATTCCAACCTGCGGGGCTGCGCGCGAGCGCGTGTGTGTGCCTGCGCGCTCGCTGCAGGCGGGGGGCGGCCGGCGGCTCCACGCGTGGGGGCACCAGGTGCTTGCTGTCAGGCTGAACAAAAAGAAGTGTCAGCACTCTGCGTCGGGAGGCTGCGCTGGCAGCTCCCCCCTGCCTTCAGCCCTGCGCTCGGAGCATCCTGCCTCTGACTCGCAGCAGCATCCTCTTGCGTCAGCTCCTGAGCTTTCCTCCCCGTCTCTCCCCAAATTGCAATGGCATAGCACGCCCTGACCCCGGGCTGTCTGCTGTCACCCATCGCTGCTCCCCAAAGGCTCAGATGTGACTTGTGGTAGTTGTGCAGCCTCCTTCTGCTGGAGCATCCTCTGGAGGCTGCTCTGACCTCCTGCCAGACTGGTGCATCTCACAGCCCATGTAAAGTCCTGCTATACCCAAAAACAGATCAGCAAAGTCACTTGCTGAATTCACATCTCCAACTCATGGCTGGCTGCAGCCCACTGCCTCCTTTCACACCTTCTCCCAGTGCTGAGACACACCGGCATTCCAACAAGCGCTTCAGGTTGCCCTGGCTGGTGTCCCCATGCTCTCTGGAGGAGGAGAGCCACCTTGTCCCCAGCACCCCATCCTCAGTGTGAGTGGCACCCCCACTACCTTCACAGGGCTGAACACCCTCCCCCCAGCACCAGCAAACCCCCAGCTCTGCCCTCCCCAGGGCAGCGGGGAAGTGGGATTTACAGTTAGAGCAGATTAAGAGCAGCAGACACCAAGAGCAGTTTGCACATCTCGGTGCCCTCCCAGGGTATACTGAACCCAAATATTTCCCCATGATGATAAAGCCAGGCAATGCAAAGGGTGAGGCTGAGCCTGCTGCCTGGTTCTCTCACACACAGGGAATTTGTCAGTTCATGGATAAACTCAAACTTCTGTCAGCAAAACTTTCTGGGGGAGACCAGGCCTTAATCTTTTTTTCTGCTCCATTTCTTCTGCCTCTAAAATGGGAGTCACTGTGTTTCTTTTTGTTGCACTGTGCATCCATCTTGTCTGGTTAGATCCTGACCTGTCTGGTACCCTAGAGAAATGCAACAGCTCCAGCAGTAGGGCCAGCATCTCCCCGGGGGTCTCCAGGCACTGCTGCAATCACAGTAAACTCATGAAGAATAAGAATTAGGCATGATCCTATGTGGACTGCAAGGACCCTCAGTGCAACAGCTGGAGTGAATGGAATGAGGAAGTGTGTAGGCTGTGCTGCTGTTTGGAGTGTGGTGATAAGAAGTCTCTTCTCTTTCCAGGTAAGCTCGGGCCTATGCCCTGTGGGAGAGCTGCCTTGTGCCTCCAGGTCAGCTCGGCTGCTGAAGGATCCCATCCTGAGAGCAGCAGAAATGGCTCATTTTACTGGGTAAGCCCACCTGAACTCAAGTGTGGATATTGCAGAATTTACAGCCTGTGCCACCTATTTTACCCGTTGATGAACATTTCTTCCATCCACAGTTTTATCTCCATCGCAGGTGAGGATTGGTATGAACAGTGACACTTGTGAGGGTTGCAATCCGGAAATTGTTTATCTTCTCCAGGACAGCACTGCACCTTGCAACGAGCAGTTCTGCAGGCAGAGCTCCCAGGGAGAGCTGTCGTGGCACCTCCACGCACTTACGGAGCTTGCTTGGGACAGACTCAAGGCCCTCCAGGCAGCCAGTACCAAGAATTCAACATTCATACCTAGTCCCCAAACCAGGACATTTGGCCTGGAGCTTGGAGCTCCTTCTCTTTACCCTCCAGCTCTTCAGCCTGGCTGGGCAGGGAAAGGAAGGGAAACTCACTTGCCAGAAATCTTGGTGTTTCCCAGTCAGTCGCTGTGGGGAATCAGAAGGGCAAGTTGAAACATCAGAAAGCGAGAGAAAACAGTCTCCAAACTGCAGATTGCAGCTAAACAGTGAATGCGGAAAGTGAAAACACCAGCAAGAAAAAACTCTACATTGTCAGTGGAAGTGTAACTTGGGAAGGAGAATGTTCTTGCCATATTTTAAAATGAAGACTGCTGCTCAGCCTGGTAATATCAAGGTGGAATGATTTGTACTGCTGCTTTGATTCCCCTGATCAAAAAATAAAAAACCTGTACCAAAGTATTTTCCTTAGAAGAATCTTGATGTTGGAATAACCACATTTTTCTCCATAAGAAATTATAAAGCAAAATAGATCAACTCTTTCTATGTAAATACTCTCAGACTCTAATCTTAAATTTTTCTCTCTTTCTGCCATTTGAGCTATTTACAGGTTTGTTTTCCTCAGAAAAAATCAGAGCTGCCCATGTAATCACAGAATCCAGGAGTCAAGGCTTTAATGAAAACACCAGATACTCCAAAGGGGCCGATGCTATACATAGCCCAGACACTGCACTGCTATAGACCGGAAGACAGGGAAGAATTTGGTGGGTGCAGTAGCCTGATGCCTTATTTATAGTGTGAGGCCGTAGAGCGGTGGTGGGCTGAGCTCCGGTTGCCATTTCCCTTGCTGTGTTTACACCCAGCAAAATAAAAGCATGTGAGACAGACTATGCCGGTGTCAACCACTCTCAGAAGGACACCTCCAAGGCAGGCTATTTTAATCTGCTTGTACATACTCCATCTGCTGCTGTAACCACTCTCCTTCTTTTTCACTTGTGCTTTACATACAGATGCCCAGCACACATTCATGGTCTCAAGCATCTAATGACCTGCTGTATGTGCAGGTCCATATGACTTTTTCTCTTTATTTTCTCTCTTATTCTGATGTGAAGGCTTACAATGCTGTTCTTGACATACAAGAGATCTGCCCAGGCGAGCATTGTAGAACTGCACTGGAAGCACCCAGGCTAAGTCTTGTTAGTGAACAAAGGCTGTTTGCACTCTTCCATCCACTGGATCCATTGACTGGGAGAACAGCATGGGATGCAGATGGCTTAAGTGTTAGGGGCACTGAGTACAGCAGTGTTTCAAGTCTTGAAGACTTTACTAGTACCCAGCAAGCAGATGATCCACCAGATCTACCAGTGATACATTTGGTGGACAGACTCCTACCAGGCCAGAACGTGAAAATCAGGCAGGTGTCCTCACAGCATGGGGAGGTTTCCTTTGGTAGTTTTGGGGGTCAAGAATGATAGGAGAAAAACAAAAAGCATCATGAGGATATTTTTTCCCCATACAGCAAGATCAGCCATTTGTGGAAATGAAGGGTCCCACCCAATTTCAAACATTAAAAACTCAGAGGAGTCTAGAGGCCTGTGAAAAATGCCCCCACAGCTACTGTCCTCTGAGACCACACTGCAACACCCACGACTGCCTTCCTCCAGAATAAGCAGGCGGTGGGAATCACGGGCTGCTGAGCAGAGCACGGCTAGCAGAACGAAGGGAAGGCCCATGCCCACAGGGAATAGAAATCCCTTTGGCTTTTGAAAACTGTTTATCTTTTAAGACCTCAAAGCAGCCAGCAGCCCTGATGCACAGCCACTCAGATCAGAGCAGAAGTGCAAGGGTATATCACACCAGGTCTGCAGAGCACAGCTGACTTTAACCCCACAATCCCAAATGTGTATGTAGAATTCCCTTGCCGAGCACCTCCCCCCCAGCATTCCTGCATCATGCTGACAGGATCACACACTCCCCGTACATCCCTCCTGCAATAGCAGGGCTTCAGGGATGGAGGCTGATGTGAGGGCTTAATTAATCAGTTAATTAATCCCAAACATTTTAACCCTCCAAATCCCTGCTGCACTCTAGTTTGGTAATTTGTTCACTAGCAGATTTTTGTGTTTGAGCTTGTATCATTTGACTTTTCCCCCAAGACAGAAGCAAAATATAATCATGTCATTAGGAGAATATGTGCCTTTGTGTGTCTGTGTGTGTGTACCGCTGTCTCCTGTGTTATGAACAAGGTCTGCTCAGGACTTTACTGTGATACCTCTAATCCCTCCCTGGATTCAACTTTTCACTGGACATTGCAAGGCTAAAGTTAGGCTGTGCAGGGGTGGTAAAGCTCCCTTGCCCTCTTTGCACCGGTCAAGCCACCCCAAATGTTCAGGCTGTGCTGACACAGGCACCTTTGTGTCTTTTTTGGGAAACGGTCTTGGTGAGGCTCTTGCTCACATCCAGCAGGAGCAGAGGACTGACTTTCCTCCCTAGGAAGCATCAGGGCCACCCCACATAGCAAAGCTGTGAAACACAGCCCTCAGATTGTTAGAGGAGCGGCCGTTAAATGCATGGTCTCTGGCTATCACATGAAATGGAAACCTGCCCTGCTGGGATCCTGCACTGCTTGTTTTGGGGTGATGTTATATCTAAAGCACCAGGACACCCTATCCCATCAGCTGGCAGGTTGGGACACCTGGTTGTATTTTACAGAGCTACAAACTCTTCTTCCATCTTGTGTCATGCTTTCATCCCTGTCCCTGGCTGAGCTGGAGAACTCCCCATCTTACCCGAGCTGTTGCCCACACCTCATTACAGCCACTGTTTTCAGACCTTCATTTCTTTCCAATCCTTTGCTCCCCTGAGTACACTCACTCACTACTCCTTGCTGAATCTGCAGCCTCCCACCTTGAGACAAGACCACCCGCTGGGCTCAGGTGCCCAAGATCCAGCCATCACCACCCAGGAGAAGAACCTCTGGGCAAATGAGAGGATTTATTGCTCCAGATCCTAAACACCACATCAGTGCTGTTACTCTGCCCGTGCACAGCCCCGCTCCCTGGATTTTTGCAGCACATCTTTGTGCCACTTGGCTGCAGTAATGAGACCCCACCTAATTGCCATTCAATAAACTCCAGTTAAATTAACAGCTCCATCCAATGATCACCAACATCTGCTGTTCATCAGGCAGCCTTCCCTCTCCCCTCCTGCTCCCTGCATCTCTTTAAATCCCAATTCCCCAAAATTCAGTTTGTTGAGATCCCTACTGAAGGGGTTGTGAAAGCTGGTCTGAAAGCCTTGCCATGGCCAGGGGATATTTATAGTGTGTGGAGGGGTTTGCATGACTGAGAACAAGGGGAAGTGTTGTGGATATGCAAGCAAAAAGAGAATATGAGAAAGAAACTGTGTGTTCAAGAGGGAAAAGACCAAGGCATTTTGTGGTTTTGTGTGCCCCAGAGCCTGGAAGGTGTCAATATGCATGTGAGACAGATTGACAACAGGCAGGTGAAGGAGGGCAACATAATGAAGAGCAGTTGAAGACCCCAGTTGAAGCTCAGGAAAGAGAATATGTCAGGCAGGTAGGGCAGGTGGAAGGGATGGATGGATAGATAGATGCACACACGTGCTTGCAGCACATGGGAGGAGGCATCCCTTTGTGTTCATGGGATGCATTCACAAAAGCATGGCTGTGCATGTAGATGTCTGATTGTGGTGTAGTCATCTTACCTCTGTGGTTATTCACAGCATATTTGTGATGGGGATGAACTAAGTGTAACTCAGACACATTGTCTCTGCCCTTAGATGTGTTTGGCCAGCATATGAACCTGTTCACATGTGTGGGAGCACATTTTTAGCTGCAATGATGGGACTAGGTAAGCCAGACCAAGACATAAGCACAAGAGCACATGAGTATCCCTGTGCCTTTGTCTCACAGACACCCACTATCTTGATCTCTGGACCCTTTGTCACACTGGCGATGCATTTTCCCCACATTGCATAAGGAAGCACTGGTGAAGAGGGGACATGATGCATGCAGCTGACACTGGCAGGGTCACTGGCTTCACAGGAGTGACACACTCCTTTGACTCCCCATTTCTGCCTGAGGATTTAGTTCTGTATCAGCCCAGCTCTAACTGAAAATCAGATCTTTAATCTGATTTCTCTAGTTAGGTTCAGTCTGTTTGTACACATATGTGTAAAGCCTGTGTGTGCATCACCATCTCCAGCAGCTCCACAGCAGCTGGAGAGAGAGAAGGTCACCTCTCTGATTCAGAGGTTAACAGGGTCATGCTTCACTTGTGGAAAAAACTCTTGCCTAAAATTAAGCCTCAGCCTTGCAGAAAGGCTGGCCAGACAAGCCATTAAAAAAAGGTCATAGATATTATCAGCTCCTAATCCAATTAGATACTGATTATCTGTGAATTCAGCACAGCCTCACTGTTAGAGCTATGCTTAGGAAAATGAGCATCTCCAAAAAAACAGCTGGAGATCGAGGGGGCTCTAAGAGCTGAGGCAGCCTTGTGAGAGATTATGCCACTGCCTGGGGAGAGCTGGCTGTAGCAAAAGCCACGTCAGGTTTTCATTGCTATCTTTCTTCATACATGTCACCTGGTGGGTGACATTACATTGCTGGTGAAGGAGGCAAACAGATCTGTAACTATCCGTTCTCCTGAATATAAGTTTAAGAACAAAAGAAAACAAGAATTTCTGTATTCGATTAAAATCAGTGATGCAGCAGCCTGACTTGTTGGGAATTCTCCAGCAAAACATTTTTAATGGAAAATATCATTCTGGCAAAACCAACAGTTTCCATGGGGAAATAACAGTTTTACCGTTTACTTGTTGTAGGTTTGGGGTTTTTTTTTTTGGTCAGTCCAGCAAAAAGCAGCACATTTTAAGGAGGTTTCCTACTAGTGATGTTCTGGAAAAAACCTTTCAGCAGGGTAGAAATCTAACTGTTTTTAATCTGGAACTTGATTGCTTTATTAAGGGGATTATGTGATACAGTCCTGAGATACCAGGGGAATGGATTCGCTCCCCTGGCAGGCGGTCTGACTTTGAGAAAAGAGAGTTTGTGTGTTGAGTGCTGGCTGAAAGAGCTATGGAAATTACCCCCGTGGTTTCATCCCCCTCGTCTCTGAACAAGAAGGTCTTTGATTTTTTTTCTTGCTGATAATAGGACTGTACCATGGCTGGCTTCTCTCCCTAAAAGGAGCACCTTGCACATCTTGCTGTGGCAAACTTCCATGTAGGTGTGAATGGCTTTGGGTAGTTTCTTCTGTGAAAACAGGGAGAGATGCTCGGGCCAAGGCAGATCCTGTGGCACCAAGGCCTGGATTTCTTTTTCAGTGCTGGCTGATGTAAATGATGGGTTTGGGGAATGCCTCCCTCTGCTTTTTTTACAGCTTTTCCCTCTTGAAGGCAGCATCAGTTTTGTTTCTTCTTTATAAAAGGTAACTGATTTAAATCTCTTTCTCTGTGTTTTACAATCTCCTATGCATGGCTGAGCAGAGCTGGACAGCTTTACAATAACTAGCTGAGCAGCTCTATGGATTTCCAGTGTTGCTGTTTGGCTGCAATGACACTTAGGTTGTAGCTTCTGCCCTAGGAATGCGATACTCTTAAAAGCAAACCTGTCCATCAGCAGAGCTACCTCTGAGCAGGGGCTCGCACATGTTTCTGGGTGGGGATCAGACTGGGAGGACAGCACTCCTGATGGAGTTGGGGCTGGAGTGTCACTTCCTAACCTCCAGGAAAAAACCCTTCTGATCACAGGCTTGGCCTGCCAAGGATGTTCAGCACTGCAGGAGCTGAAGTGATCTGGAGCTGAGTGCCAACAGTGGTTCTTGCTTCTGACAGATTTGCTGCTCAGCCTTGGGAAGATGGAGTTTCCCCTCCATATTTTAGCTGTGAGAGCAGCTCTTTGGCCAGGCAGTAGTACTCCGAGTCTGTGCTTTGGGTTTACATCTGCTGAACATCTGGGCTTGAGGGTTTAGCCATGCAGGAATGGTCACCAGCGTGCACTTGTAAAGGGCATCTATTACGCTGCATTAACCCCACGTGGACACGTGCGGGCAGGATTAAGAGGCCGTAATCACATTCAGCTTGGTGGGCTTTTGAAAGAGAAATCAAATGAAGGCTGTGAACAAGGGCATCCCTGCGGGGGCTTAACACAATTTGGCTAATCCACTTGGCGTGTAAATGGTTTGTTCAACTTCATCTTTCCTGCCAGCGTGTATAGACAAGGTGGGAGTGAGTGCACATGGGCTTGAGACCCTCAGGTAAACTGAGTCACGTCTGGTGGGGGGGGGTCTGGCTTTGAGATTCCTCTCCCATTCCCCTTAGAGTGGGACCCTTCCTTTGGAGTCTGAAGCAAATGGGAGAAAGTGTGATGGGCACAGCTGAGGGTAGGAAGCAGTTTCCCTAGCTAAGTGAAAGACAGAGGAGGAGATGTTGGTAAATAGGCTATTAACACCCAGTGTCACTCCATTAATTTAATGGAATAAATCTGTCCTCTTTTCTTCCTCCCATCTCCCATGGCCTGAGCTGGAGACTGTTTGCTGGGCTGGAAGGGAGAACCCAACACAAAACTAGGGCTGTTCTTGGCTCAGTCCCCCTCCTGGAAGCTCAGACACTTCCAGCACCAGCACTATCCCTTTAACTTGACAAAGGTGACCAGCAATGGCAAATGCTCCTTCCATGCCAGGAAAGCAGAAATTTGGTGGTATTTCCTATCCTCTTTCCTGCCCTAGAAAGGCAAGCACATGCCTTCCAGACAGCACCTGTACAACTGTGCCTGCCCTGCCCAGAGGATATCCCTCCCTCCACATCTGCATCTACTCAGCTAGGACAAAGCCCAGAGAGGATGGGATGAGCTGCTGGCCCTGTCTCTGGGTGAGGGTCGTTGCTGACAGAGAGCCAAGACTCAAGGCAGAAGGGTGTGAAGGCTCCCTGGGCTGAGCTGCAAGGCCATGGCCAGAGGATGAGCTGCAGCCAGCTCCCAGCTGGAACAGCTTGCCTTGGGCCCAGTGCCTGCAGCATTGAAACCCAAGGTGCTGCCACAAGGTTAAAGGAGCAGATCTATTAGGGCATTAAATTAGGGGATTTTCTTCTCTATGTGCTGCTCACTTGGCCCTAGTATAAGCTATACTGCAAGACAGAGTTACTCATGCAGGAGACATCGGTGAGGTACCCACAGCCCGTGGCTGTTCACATCCCAGGCATTTTTCCAGCAGTGAGTACAACTAAAGCAAAGGGGGTGAGCACAAGGTGGATGAGGGAGGAGAGGCAAGAGGTGAAGCTGGCACTGAGACCACAGCTGCCCTGTGGGAATGGCTAGGCTTAGGCACATTGAGCATCTCCCCTCTGCAAAAGTGGCAATGGATGTGTCCCTTTCTCTAGATCATTGGCTTGCATGGGTTGTGGCTGTAATTACTTCATACCTGTAAAGCATTGCTTAAAAATCCTCACAAGCTGGCATCACAGACATGGAACAGAGGGTGACTGACCTCCATGCTTTCACAGCAATCGCAGACTCTGTCTGGCCTTCCCAGACCGTGTGTGATCACATTCAGCACTCACCACCATGGATCAGTAGAGATTCTGGTTGCCAGGTAGAGATCTCATTGATTTTTTTTTAATTTTTTTTTTTTTTAAATTGATGTTGCTATGGCAGGAAAGAGTTTTGCCCTATCAAAGACCACACAGCTGCAGTTAAAGACTGCTACAGTTTGTGGGAGGCTTAATTAGAGAAGATGATTTGAGTGACCTGCTTCGGCGCTAAAAAAGCCCTATTAGGACCAGCCTTGCCTGGGGAAGATGGGGCAATTTGGCAAGTGCTGTTGGAAGGGAGTTCCCCATCTCTAAATCAGCCTTGCTAACTGAAGTCCACAGCAACCTCCTCTCCAGTGTAAGAAGGCTCATGACTCAGTTTTTAAAAGCCAGCTGCTGTAAACAGCTTTCTCTATCCCTTTGCCAATGCGACCAGCAGAGTCCTGCATGTTTGGTGGTACTGCTGCCTTGCATGCCACCCCACGGGCCTTACTGAGGGGGAAATGGGGTGGACAGGGATGACTGAGGTGGAGGAGAGAGGCAATGGGAGGTGCTTTGGTTTCAGTCATGCCTGGTCCCGTGGGAAGCCAGGGAGAAGGTGAGAAGAGACCCTGCTCTGGCATGCATCCCTCACATCCCCCTTTCCACCAACTCTTGGGCAGCTGCAAAATTCACCACTTTCCCAGCATTCACTCAGGAGGGAATAACGATAATAAAAACAGAATTAGAATGACTCCCTTCCCCAGACTAGGGGGGCGGGAAGGAAACGAGCTCTTGGGAACGGCTTGGATTTCACAGCCTCTCCTGGCAAACGTGACTTTTCAGAGAGAAAATTGCCGCCACCGGCTTGTCCTTTGTGTCTGCAGAAACAGGGTCCTCTCTCAGCCTTTCCCTTGTCATTGGATCTGGTCAGAGGGGCTGTGGTCCTGTCACTTCCCCCATGCAGAAGAAGCAGATTTGTCATCCCTGCTGCAGGCTCTGCGTTTCCAATCTCTCTTGTCTTATTTAAAGAAACCCCCCAATCCCCCAACAATGTAGAGCTTGAAATCTTTTCCTTCTACTTGATACTTCATTATTGTGATTGCTTTTTATTGATTGACAGAGCTGCCTTTGCAAACACCCAGGACCCTTGGAGAATTGCAAGTGGCCAATACAGTCCCGCTCTCACACATGTGCGCACACCGTCTCCCACTGAGCACAGTGTAGCCACATCTTCCCCTGCTTCTGAAACACAGCTTCTTTGGAGGGATGGTGGGCAGATAGGGAGCTGGTTCCTCTGCCAGGCAGGGTAATGTGGAGCTGGCCCATGAGGGAGGTAGAGCCAGGCAACAGGCTGCACCAGGCTGCCACCAAGAACTTTGTTACTAATGGCCACCATGGTCTTCGTGCACCAAGGCCAGGCTACAGCTCTTGAGGAATCACTGCACAGAGACATGTCACTACATCAGTGATATGCAGGTCCTGGCAAGATCTTTGGTTTCCTTCTTATCTTGAAAATCTCCCTGCTTCTTCCAAACCCATGCCACAGCTTCCCACTGGCCTCATGAAGGATGACTGTGGTTTTCCAACCATGTTCACAGGGGTGTCACCCAGTCATCTCAGCCACAAGAGAGCAACCTCTTGTCCCAGCCTTCAGACCTGACTGTGCCCTGCAAACAGGTACAGGGCAGCCAGTGCCCACTGAGCCAATCTCACCGTGCAGACCCAGCCCTAAATACTCATGAGCAGACTTCAGCTCCTGCCTCTTCTTGGAACTCAAGGATGGATGGATGGATGGAGGAGCAACCCTAGCTGCGAAGAAGATCCTGCCCTCACTTCTGCCCCAGGACCCTGTGTATAGGTACACTTTCAGGGTCTAGACTGAGAGAGGGGGACATAGATTCTGGCTGCAAAATGTGTGAGGTCCCAGCCTGTCCGTGGAGCTGGAAGAGCTCGCCTTCATGTGTGAGACAGACCCAGATTGCTGAGGCACCCCGTGGTGGGACAGGCATCTCAGCCCTGCTTGTGCTTGGGGGATTCAGATCCCAGGCATACGGTTGGAGCGGACAGAGCAGTCTGCTGGGGACTTCCCAACAGCAAACCCTTTTTCCCACTCTGAACTTCATGCTAAACGTGCAAACCCAATTAAGCACAGTGCAATGGTCAGGGCTTGTTAATATTAGGGCTTGGCTGGTTTTGTTCCTGGCTGCCAGAAGGCAGGAACCAGGGTGGAGGAACGGGTGAGGCAGCAAAACCACACAGCATAGCAAAACTCTGGCAGCTTTCCTGCTCTCTCTTGATAGGATTTAGGAGGACAACAACTCCCAGCAGCCAGATCTCCCGAGGTGGTCTGGAGGATGTGTCTGCCTGCCCTGGGTCTTCAATCAAACCTGAGGATACTTTCGTCTCCTGACTTTCCGAGGGCACATTGCTCAGAAAGTAGGAGACAAAATGCAACTGTCAGAATACAGATCTCAGCCGTGATGTATGGGGCAGCAAGATGGGCTGCTGCTTGTTATCCCCTGTCCTGTCGCAGCAACAGACAAGGGGACGGTGCAGGGAGTTGCTGCCAGCCGGCAGGCAGATCACAGGGAGCCAGCCATAAGGAAAAAAATGGCCTGAAAGGATCACTTGTAAAGGTGAGGAGAGCACTAGCTATTAACCTGCTGCAGACACTGATTAAAGAGACACTATCCTATAGATTACATTCAAGGTTTTGCAGCCACACTAGGAATAGCAATAATTCCTAACCTGGGGGCTTCCAGTGCAGTTTCCAAGTGTTTTAAATTTTAAAGCAGACCTTTTCTCTCCTTCCTGCAGGCAGGAAGCTGTTGGGCTGCCCTAGCAGTGCTAACCCAGCCCTCTCTTCCATTAGACCAGCACCACTCACTGAGATGGCTTAGCACAAGAGCAGGCTGGGGTTGCCTTGCCCCGCCTGAGCAAAGCACTTAACCAAACCAGTGACATAAAAGCTGAGGACACAAGCTGAGCCGGCTTGCAAGGCAGCCTACCCTCACCTGCCCCAACATATCAGGGACGCTTTTTCTTCCTGCCAACTCCATGGCACTGAGCAGCAGGTGGGATCCCATCCCTGTGGCAGACACCAGCAGCGGGGAAGCCCCCTGAGTGGGGACCAGCATTTTCCAGTGCTCACACCACCACTGCTCTGGCCACTGGCTGCCTCTCTTCTCCACTCAATCCTCTCTGCAGTAGTTTCCAAGCCAGGGCCATAGAGCCACCTCAGAAGTCCCTGAGAGGGACTTTAAAGCAGCTGCCAGCTGGCTTTCCTGGGGCTGTACACCCCAGCTGGGCATTTGGAGGGGCCAGTAGCAGAAAGGTGTGATGTTCTATGGAGATGTGGAGGGAGGAGACTTGGGACTTGTCTGCTTCCTAAATGGTAGAACTTTAGGATCATTTGCAGTCCTCACACCTACCCAGGGCCCAGGAGGAGAAAGATGAGAAGCAGGAGTGTGACAGCACCGCAGGCCACATTACACCCTCCCCAAGATGCCTCTGCTTGCCTGAGTGGCAGCACCCACAGACAAGAGAGCTACATCCCTTTTTCTCCATGTCCTTGGCAGGGACCTGGTGACAACCCAGACAGGAAGGTCTCCAGCTCTCTCCTCGCAGGCCAGGGGTCTGCACTGGCAGGGAAGAACCAGGGCAGCTCTGCAAGGCAGCGCTGCTTCCCCCTGCCTCCTCCTTGCCTGGATCACCAGTTTAGACCTTCCCAGGCAACTAATCTGGGGTATTTGTATTTCAGAACAGATTATCCCAAGAACCAAGCCACTGTCCTCGTGGCATCACTGTGCCTCCAACCTCCAACGGTCAGCCTGGAGCCTAGCAGCCCTGGGAAAGTGAAGGAGCAAATGCAGACTATGACCACAGTTTTGCAACTGCTCAGAGTCTGCAAAGACATTGAAAGTGTCAGGCTGAATGGCATGGCCACGCTCCTACCCTTGGTGGTGTTTCTGCAGCAGGTTATCTTTCTGCTGGGATCATTTCTGGACACAACCAGCAAATCCTTCCAAGGGAAAAATGGCTGCAGCGTGGGTGCTTGGTGCCATCATACAGCACTCCATCTTCAAATCTCTGCTTTGCCATGGTATCTCCCAGCAGAGGGAAGCACTGGCACAAGGACATGTCCAGGTTACAACAATACTTTGTGTGATGCTACTGATGGACATTAGCACCCTGCTTCCCTCCTGGGAGCCAGGGCACTCCTCAGCCCCATCTGGGTGCACAGGGGAGCCCTAGGCACAGAGCAGCTGCCAGGCCGTCGTGTCTGGGGTGCCCAGTGGCTTTGCATCCAGGAAGCTCTTCCCTGCAGTGAGGGCAGCTTTAAGCAGTGCCCTGAAGCCCTGACATCTTGGAAGGGTTGTTCCCTTTGTCTCATTTTCCTTTTTTCCAGATCTGACTTAAAACAGAGAGGATGACTCTCAGCGAGCAAAGATCCCATGACTGTTTCCCCAAGAGCCAGGATATTAGTCCTTGTATCCTGGCCATATTCCAGCTCGGGAAATTACCTTCTGCCTCCCTAAATCCCCCCTGCGGTTTCAATTGGATACAGGCTTCTTTGCTCTCTTGCTGAAACTGCTGCGCAGGGTTGCTGTGCACGGTTAAGCAGCTGCTATCAGAGGTGGGTGACAGGATTAATCTCAGGGGTGCTGGGGTCAGAGCCGAGCGAGGGCAGGGAGCGCCGCCTGCCGAAACACCGGTGCAGCGGCCTCTCCCTGGGGTCGCACTCAGCCCCAAACGGGGATCCTCTCCCAGAGCTGACCCTACAGGCTCTTTTCCCAAGCTTAGCCCCCTCTTTTACCCCCTTTGTGCTGCAGAACCACGACTAGCATGCACCAAGATGGATTTTGCTTCGTTTTCTGATGCATCAGCTGCCTGGCCGGATACCAGCTGCTAGAGCATTGATTTGCTCACACACCTGGAGAACATGTGCACTTCTCACAGGCATGTTTAGGCATGGGATCCCTCTCCCCCTTGCTAGCCCTCACGTCTCTGCAGAATAGCTGTGGACTTTCAGCCATTCTAGGATGTGTCCCTCTGGGAGCAGCAGTGGGGGCCCCGTGTGGGATGCTATGCCTGCAGTATGAGGTCCTGAGCAGAAAGAGGCCATGGTGCAGTGTGGGACCATGCCTGGAGGCACAGATCACAGTAGACCCCTTTCACAAGCCCTCATGCTGGAGAAGGCACCAGCATGGTCCCGTCTACAGAGTCACCCAACACTGGAGAAAATCCCAGGAGCCAACAACCCTGGAACAGGAATCCCAGAGGTCTCCAGACTGAAGTTGTTCAACCTCGAGTTAAAAATGCAACACTGTCGAGCAGTCAGATTTTGCCTTGTTCTTGTTGCCAGAATCTATACAAGCAAATTACTTTGCTGTCAGGAATACAACAGGAGACAGAGAGAGAGAAATCCCCTGCCCAGGCACTATGGAGACATACCCGCAATATTCTGAGTAATGCAGCCATCTCGCTGACAACCCCTGACATCTGGGGAATACAAAAAAAAAAAAACAACAGAAAACCTTTAAAGTCATTTAGTAGATGTGATTTGTGGATGAAATATAATATACAGTGAAAGGTAGGGGCAACAATGGCCTTTAATGAAGTGTCTTGGAGGAAATCTCATATGTTTGTGCACGTGTCAAGGGGAGGTGTTTATATAAATATACACATTTACACACACATCTGTTAAACATTCTTCCTATGTGTTCTATGTGTGCATATATAAATATATATGTCTGTGCACGTGCCTGTGCTGTGGGCAAGGGAGCTGCCAAGAGCAGTAAAATTTCAATCCAGCGTGCAGAAAGTGGCGGGGCCCACGGGCAGGAGCTCGGCCGTCTCTTCTCCCCATGAATCACAGCCCACGGATGAGGATCAGTGCAGACGTCAACTCTGGTGCCAGCTCTTCTTCCCTGGCTCCTCTGGGATGGATTCCCCTCCCTCCCTGCCCCCCCATCCC
>NW_020799105.1:11824658-11845117 GCF_003259725.1 Athene cunicularia
GACGACAACACACACACACACACACACACACACACGACCACGACACAGACCCCTGCGCCCCACCACTCCCAGCAGACCCCCAGTCCCCTTTGAAGCCCACACAGCCCTAATCCACGTGCACCCTCAGCCCAGCCACTCCAGGTGCCATTTCAGCAAAAGGCGGCTGGAAAGATGGTGCAGCTGCCATCCCAACCCCGCTATGTCATGCTCAGCTACTCAGGTTTAAACTGGGAGTTAGAGGAGACGCTTATTTTAGAAGCAAGATGTTTTTGCAGCATGCTTAGTCAAAGCAAAAGCGGGAGGGGAGGCAGGGGGATTATTTAAAGGGAAACCCCCTGAGCATGGACCCAAGTGCTGAGCTAATTTTAGAAGCCAGAATATCCTGGAGTCGTGACAAGGGACTCAACAGGACTTTGAGAAGTGGGCAGCACACCAGAAGAAAGTGGGGTCCAGGGCTGGCTGTGTCTGGACTGGTGCTGAGAGCGTAGGTGAATGCACTGAATCAGCCGCTTTGGCTGCAGCAAGCAGCTTATTGCTCTGTGCCTCAGTTTCCCCATCCCTATGTGGGAATGCTGCTTTCACATGAGGTCACTAAAAGGGTCACAACCCAGGGTCTGCAGATGGCAACTAGAAAAGAGCAATTTATTTCAATCTCTGAGAAAAGGTAAAAGGGAATCTGTGAGGGCTGGCTTGTGTTTGGAGGGTTTTATGCACTTTTTGGTAAAGTTGCTGGGATAAAGGTCCACAGCAGCTCCCTGGCAGAGGTGTGACCATTTACAGGAAGGATGTAAACCACAGGGCCAGGGCTGTATGGACCAGCTGATGGGTTTTCATTCCACATCTGCAGACTCAAATAGAGGTATAGCACCACCTCTGCTACTCCTGAAGCCCTGCCCCACTGCTCTAAGTACTGCAAAACCCAGGAGCAAACGTTCACCTGCCCACAATGCCCATGTACAGCATCACTTTTCAGGGCAACAGTCCCAGGCCTGCAGAGCCCCAGCTCACCCTCCGCTTCTTGCTGGGCATCAGCAGAGCAGTGCGCCAAGGGATGTGCGTGCGTGCATGTCTGCCTGCACTCCTTCCCAGCAACCTGCCAGCCTGCTGATCTATAAGCTAATCCTACCCCAAGCTGATCTATAACTAATTCACTTACAACACAATTGCAATATCGATTCCCAAACTGCTTTGCAGACAGTGCTAAAATGTGTGTGTGTTTACAGCAGGGACAAGGGAGCCAGCTGACAAAAAGCCAGAGAGTGGGGAGGGCTCCACTCTTTGCAAGGGAGATTGGAGCATGTTGCAGAGGCAGCTTTGTGCTCACCCTTTGAGTCCTTCCCTTTGTCTCCACTGCTGCCAAGGGCTGTGGCTGGCTGCAGAGAGATCTGAACATGCTTTTCTGCCCAGCCATCCCACGGATCCTATGCATCCACCATCCTTTCATCTGCTGAGCAAGACCCGTCATGTGGGAATGATGGGATGCTTTTTGTCTGTCCCCACCATCCCAGGAGAGCAAGCCCAGTCCCACACTCTCCCATCACTATGACAGTCATAGGCACCTGGGCAGGCGTGGGTGCTGGACATCCATGTCTGGAGGAGAAGCACATGAGCAAAGAGCAACTTCACCAGGGTCATGACTAATGGAGGAGGTAAGAAAGGGATCATGTTTCCAGCCTGCTCCAGTCGTCTCTGGGAGTGCATTGGAACGAGAATTGTGCTTATATGGGGAGATAATCATCTCCACAGCTCCCAGCCCATCTCCAGAGGACAGAGTAACTCATCCCAGCACAGCAATTGCCCTCTCCCCACCATGCTGGGAGCCCCTGACCTGTATGGACTGACAGCGCTTTGAGGGCAGGCCTGAGCCCAGTCAGTACCTTTGCACCTGACCTTGCTGACACTAAGCTGGTTTGGGATCAGTCTAAGTCCACAAAGCACAGCCCAGGACCAGTGATCTTTGTACTTTCCAACCCCTGGGGCAAGCATAAGCTATTCCAGTGTGTTATCTCCTTCATCGAGCAGCGCAGCAGAGCACGCAGGGGCAGCACGAAGGCTAAACCTCTCCCAACAACTGTGAAAGGCACCTCATTTCTGTGCTTCTTCCCAAAGTTTACACCAGAGGAGCATGAGAACACTGAAGTCACCAAGAAAAGCTCCCATTTTGGTCAGTGGTATCCAAGAGTGACTCTTCACTCCACAGGAGTCATTTTTGAAAGGTTGATTTATGCAGCACAAAGTAAAGAAGACATATTTAATGACGAATGGAAATGTCATATTGATCTTATGGACAGGCTGTGAAATACTGTCGTACACAGGCTGTCGCTGAATCTACCAAGCAGGTGGAGACGTTCAACAGCAGCATAGTCAATATGGAGACCACACTGCCCCCTGCACGTCTGCCTACCTGACAAGCATCACCAAACCAGGCTGGAAATCAGAAGAAAGCTCCTAAGATGAAATGGAAGATGTTGAAGGGACTTTCCCATCCATCCAATGGTACCATTAGTATTTCATTGCAAACATGTACATGCAGGATGGCAGGGCTGCCATCGCATCACACACAGCACAGTGGGGCATTGACTGAGGCCGTGGCAGTTCCAGCATTAAATAATATTGACAAGAGGCAGGACTGTGCATGGTGGAAGGACAAAGGTATGTGTTCCTCACCAAATACAGCTTAGCAATGGGCCTCCCACACAGACTGTAGCAGGAACAGCACTACCCATATGCATTTTACACCTGTGATTCTCTCCCTGTGGGAAAGGCAAAGTACCCAGGGTTGCCAGTGCTCAGGCAAAATGCCTCGGGTTGGAAAACTGAGGGGCAATGCTGATGCCCCGAAGGGACTTTGGTGGGCACCTTTATAACTCTGCCCTGCTCATGCTGCAGCCATGAAGATGTCGTGTTGCTGTAGCAAAGATTCAGCTCAGCTGGAGAAAAGTTCCACTTCGACAGAACACAGCAGAGGGGAAAAGTGATCTTAAACTGGCAAAAATAGAGCATCGGCCTCATATAATTTCTCTGAAAACAAGATTTATTGAAGTTCTGTCTGTGGAAATCACTGTAGTGTGGAACACTCAACGTATAGATTCGATCACTGACTCGTACCCTACTACATTTTTCATTAGGAAAAATATTGGCTGGGAAAGTTTGACCTCATAATCTCTGCATTTTAAACAATAACCAAGGAAAACAAAAGTGACGGGCTACAGAAATCTCTTCCATTTCAGCACTCCCCTAGGAAGAAACCAGTAGCTGAAATTCATGCTCTGGACCAGAGTTACCTGCTATGACCCTTTGTGTCCAGACCGCTCCAGACCTGATGGTCTTTGGCCACATCTACCCAATGGATCTTCTAAGTGGCACAATGTACACCAGTCCATGCTGGAGAACTGAGTCATGCCAGCTATGGGCTCAGAGCAAGGCGGATTCGCAGAAAGGATGGCAATATTTCAGAAAACCCTCTTCTCACTGTAATTTGGGGTCCTCACGTACCTGAGCAGGGACAGTCTCTACTGCAGGGCAAATCAAAGACAACCCTCATTTCAGACTCAAATTCTCACCTTTCTGTAGTAAGATGTCCCCAGCCTGCAGTCAGCACAGGGCTGGGAGAGGGAACAGGCAGACAAAGAGATTCCCATTCAGGAGAGCTGTCTGTGGTCTCCACCTCCAGTTTGTGCAGCACGTCTCTGTCGCCCCACCAGCACTGCACAAGGGAGGGTTGGAGTCTCAACTGCTGCTCCACCACAGCCCCTTTCAAATTAATTCCTGTTTTATGGTCTAAATAAATTAACCTACATCGATTAGAGGTTCCTGGTGCTTTTAATGTCAGTGTCATAATCAGATACCAGAATGGATTTGCCTTTCTAAATCATAGCTCCAAAAGGCTTTCAATCTGAAGCTCTATTTTATGTGTGACCCAATTAGAGACCGCAAGACTTTGGGCCCAAATCGCTTGCCAATAGCCTGCTTTGCACACACTGCTTGTCGGTGGCCTTCATGACTGAAAGGAGACCTTACCCTGGACCCCATCCCACCACCTGCACTCCTCAGTTCTCACATTTTGACATCCAGAGACCCCCTGACCCTGCAGCAAAAGTCAAACCCAAGAAAGCCAGAGGCAGGCAGCATTGCTCTGCTTTGATTCATGCACCAGATCTGCATGGGAAGAGGCCTTGAAGCCATTTATGAGGATGAACTCCTCCTGGGAGACAGCACCGGAATGCTGGGAATATCCCTGGCAACCCAAAGCCAAAACTCAAATGATGCAATTATCAGTGGGTGTGGGTCTCTTTTCCCCAGTAACAAAAGAGAGAATGAGAGGATATGGCCTCAAGATGTGCCAGGTGAGTTTTAGACTGCATATTAGGAAAAAATTCTTCACCCGAAGGTGAAGAAGTCTGCCCAGGGAAGTGATTGGAGTCACCATCCCTAGGTATTTAAAAGCCATGTAGATGTGGCACGCAGAGACATGGTTTAGTGGTGGACCTGACAGTGCTAGGTTAATGGCTGGACTCAATGATCTTAAGGGTCTTTTCCAACCTAAATTATTCTGATTCCATGATCTTAAGCAATGCATTGGACAAAGAGCTGAAGTGGAGAACTTGGAGGACTTTGGTCCCAAGTATGACTGAATGAAACCTTTTGCCCATGGGGAGAGGAAGAGGTACATCACAGGCAGCCTAATTGGCTTGGATTGGCAAGAATAACCCTCAGATTTCCAGGGAGATTTTTTGTCTTTTATCACTGCAGATCTCGGGGCCCTTTCTGAACATCCATCTGATACCAAGGAAGGAATTCTCTCCACCCCCTCTCCTGTGCTCAGCATCTCCCTTGCAACTTCTTCCAAGACCCTTCGGTTTGATTTCCAAGTTCTGACACAGCCATTAGTTACAAAGAGCGATTAGTTTGGTTGTTGTCGTTAAGTCATTTTTTAAATGGCTCCAGGCGGCATCAGAGAACAAAGAAACAAAATACCCGTGAAAAGAGTTAATCACAAATTACTAATTATTTCCCCCCTCCCTTTGCACTCTTTCCTCCCCAAATCATGAAATATTATCCCCATGAAGAAAGGAAAAGGTCTGTCCGTTCGTGAGCCCTTCACGGATTTTATACACCTAATTCATCAAATGAGAAACACTTCCTGATTGTCCGGGATTATTTTGAGAGGTGAGCTCATGACCCCCCGACCCTGCTGCCGAGAGCCACGGCAAAGGGCGAAGGCTCTGATTTACGTGTCCCAAGATGCGGCCCTGAGCTATGAGGTGGGGAACGGTGGAGCCTCGCCGGCTCAAGGAACGAGCCCTGATACCCCGGTGAGGGGCAGCCACTGAGCCAGGCCCTTCATGTGGAGAGATCCAGTGACTCCAAGTGTTTCTGAACCCATTCAGTTTTTATGAGGCTGCTGATTTCAAACAGGCCGAGCGCTTTGAACAAGGAGCTGTGCATGCCATTTGGGGTTTTGTATTTATTTATGGTGAGGTCTTTCATTCCTCTTACCAGCTGGAACGTATGTGCCACAAGACAGGTCTTTAGCTCAAAAGAGTGCAACCAGAGGGGAAATCTGGAAGGCATCAGAGTCTGGGCTCCCACTAATTTTACTCAAAAGTAAAATTTTGGGGTGATGAGAGCTGAGCAGTCCAAGCCACAGAGAAACCCATTGCTCACAGGTCTAGACCCACTGGGACCTTCTTGTTAAAAGTCCCCAGTTCACTCAGAGTAGAGGTGGCCAGTCTGGGGAAAGTACTATTGAAAATAATGACTCTCGCAGATGCCAAATTCCTTGCTTTCCCCATTCTCCCAGTCCCATAGTACTGAGCATCTGTGATTCCACTGGAGACTTCGGCTGTGCCAGAGCAGAAACTACTGTTGAGGAATCTGGGTGCATAAAACCTCTGTTTTGGATGTCAATGTCTCTCTGTCACTCTTCCTCTTTGGCCATCAGCAAAACACAAGTGTTCACATGCCCAAACCTACACCAGAGCATCTCTCTGAGCCTTGGAGATGCTCAGCGTTCAGCTGCAGATCCATCTAAATATCAAAGATGACTTTATAAACAGGTAAAAGTAAAATCAAATATCTCCAAGAGATTTGACTTCCAAATCTGTACCAGCAGCTAATGCAAGGCAGAAGGCAGCAGTAACCTTGGGACCCCTCTGCAGTGGAAGGCTTGAACGTACCTGATGGCTGGCAGGTACGTAAATCTCCACCTCCCAGTATTTTTGCAGCCTTTAGGGATGGCTCCAATCGCAGAGACACTCTGAACTGCGCCAACATTACTTCAACAAGCTCAAATTTTGCCCTTTGCATGGTTAAAACCCTTTGACCTTTTCTATATGCGTTCAAAAGCACATCCTATTTTGCGTGAACATGAAGCTATTTGTCTAGGACGAATAAATAAACCTCCATCTCCTAGACCTGGGAGGGGAATTTGGGAGAAGTGTGCTCCTGGGCTAACCATTGTTTTTCCCAGGACAGAAGGAGCCCATCCTCTTTGCCTAAAAGCTGAAAGTGATGCAAAAGGCGACCATAAGGGAGTATGAAAATGCATTTGAATCAATAGGATAAAGTTAACAGGATCAGGAATAAATAGAATGAATGAAATAGGATAAAAATGCCAGAGGAGATGCTAGACTCAACATTGCCTCAGGGATTACTGCTAAAGGAGCAGCAGGGCCAAGTTCATCCTGGATGTAATTCCCTTGGCTGTTTCCTCCTGGCATTTTAAAGCTTGGTGGATTTAGGAGCTTTGGGTGGGATTTTTTTCTTCCTGTCAATGATGTCTCAATTCAGATAATGCGTGAGATTCTTGGGTTTGCTCCACGCCTGCCTGGCACGGCTTAGGGTCTGGCTTCTATAAATGGCAGCTTCCCATGACCCAGCAGCGTTTCTCTGCCTACTGGAATATCCAGAAAGGTGTCTACATGTGAATTTGGGTGATGAATTTAAAGCAGCCATGTTTGCAAACCAGTTTTGGTGTTTATGTAACAGACTCCATCCCAATTCAACAAGCATGCTGACAGCCAGGCTTCACTCCAAGCATGTGTTTAAATCTCTTTGGCTTTCAAGGAGTTTATGCTTATGCTTTAAGTAAAGCAGGTGTTTTGTGGATTGAGTCGTGCATCCTTTCAACAGATGCACCATCTTCCCATGGTCCCTCAAAGACAACAGTGAGAGATTTTAGAAGAGATACTTGGGTATTTGCTGGTTGCTTTTCCCAACAGCTCCCTGCTGTGCAGCACATCAGGGCACTTCGGCAGCTTCTGCCTGGCTCCCACACAGCCCTTGCTACACCACAAAAAATGTAAAAAGAAAGAAAATTAAAATATGTTGAAAAGCATCTTCCCAAGGCATCTCATGAGCAGGTGTGAGTTCTGCATCTCAGCAAAACCATGGACCTGTATCATTTTCTGTTTTATGGAAGGAGAGAGGTACCCCTTCAGAAGCCAGCAGTCCCACATCAGTCCCACATAAGCCTCATTCATCAGTGGGTGAGAGGAGGGTCCTCAGGCACCCTGGATACTGGAGCATTTCCCCCAAGTGCCTGCTGGGATCCCCACACTGGGACACAACACTGCAGCTCACATTCCTTTCTTCACAAAAACAGACAGAGAAGTCTCCAGCAACAAAGCTGCATCGGACACCTTGTCTGAAAGGTCACCCCCTCTGAGGGGACAGTGCCATGTAGCCCCACATCTGGACACCCTGCTCAGGGAGCAACTCTTTATCCAGCCACCTTGGCATTCCCACCCAACTCCCAATCCAAGGCCGAATTTTGCTTAGCTTATGAGACTTGATGAGTGCACCACCCGAAGTGAGATGGCTGCAGGCCATCAGCTGAAATAGCTGCTTGTCATCATCTCCTTTGTCCAGGTTGCAGGCTTGCATGACCTGCCTCCACTCCTTTTGAGATCCTTTTACACTCAGCCTTTGAAGGGTTGACTGACAGCAGTACCTTGATCTTTCCTATCGTCTTCTTCCCCCTGCTTCTCTCCCTTTCCTTTGACATCTGCTCTGGTTATTTCCCCCCTGTGCCTTTTGGGGATCTTTTTCTACCTTTCTTATTGTCCCTTTTCCCCCTTCACAAATCCTTTCCATCTGTGTGGCCAGTAGACTCCCAGAATAGCCCTACTGTGTGTTCAGGTGTCCATCCGAACCACCACCATGTTCACCTGGCATGCTGGGGTGTGCTGGTGAGCATGGGTCTCAGGGGACTGAGTCAGGACCATGTTGCACCCTGGAAGCAGCCAGCCTGGTGGGATGCTCTGCTCCAGCATCCTTCCCCAGAATTGCCCATCTCCTCATGATGTGAGGCAGGTGTATTGTGTGGACCTCACAAGTATCATGTTGCCTCACCAGAGGGGGATGATCAAACATCACAACAGGTTGCCCCCACAGTCGGGTGGCCAGTGCAGCCCAGAGCACTCTGCCAGCACAAGCAATTCCTCCCAGGTCAAGGACCTGGCATGGTGGGGGGGGGTGTCACTTACACTGAGACGTGGATGGCACAAGCTGAGGGGGCCTTTAACTCATCTCAGCGGGCTGGACCCTTCCTGAGGAGCACAGAGCTATTGAGCTCAGCTGACTGCTGGGAGCAGAGTGGGAGAACACAGCAGGGCAACAACCGGCCTCAGCACTGGCTGTGCCCTAATGCCCTGGGCTCTGGCACAGGCAGAACCAGGATGACAGGTCCTTGCAGGATGGACCTCCTGCCACAGAGGTGTTAAGCTTGCAGGAAGGAGATGCTTTTCCTGAGACAGTTACTTTGATGATGCCTGCATCTGTAAAACCAAGACACCATCCCTCCAGGGGTGCCTGTTGGATTTGAATCAAATGCTGCTGGCATGCAAGGGTGGCACACACCAGGGCGTCATGCAAGTAGCAGCCTTCTGCAGATGGGTAACTCGTGCCCTGCATCAAGGGCAGCACCCAAACCCTGCCTTGATGCTTGTAAGCAAGCCTGATGCACACCTTGCTGCCTTGCCAGACTGCACCTCACAGCAGGGAAGGCCTCTGGCCTTAAAGAGTTTCTTTTCCAAAAGAATCAGAGCCCAGGATTGCACACTCTTACATGTGAGAGAGACCCAGGGCTGGAGGCCAGGCTGGGATCCAGCCCCCACCATGACCAGGTCCTGCCCCATCCCTCTCCAGCCAGGCAGGCTCTGACCTCTCCTGGGCTCTGACCCTCGACACTGGGCCTGAGCCCATCTAATGTGGATGGTTTGAAAGAGGGAGATGCTGCTTCCTAGAGCTCTTGAAGTGTGTGGGGCACAAACATGCCCACCCATCTGCACCACATTGCCGACCCCTCAAAGCTGTGTGCATGGCACCTCCTGGGCAGGTCTGGGTGTGCTGCAGCCAGCACACTGGAGAGTCTGGGGAGGGAATCCAGGCAGTGATCTGTGATCACACATCAAGTACAAACAAACTTGTGCTGTTGTCTTCTCCCATGGCAGGGAGATAGACATCAGCATGTCCTATCAGTGTCATCAGGTCACTCTCTTTCCAGTTAGAAATGAGTTGTTACACTGAAAATAATTGACCCTTAATGCCAGCTGCAGGGACCAGAGCATGCATTGCCATGAGGTTATGCTCCATCCAATCCATCTGCTGTCCCTGTGTTGAGCTCGGATGTCTCTCCTTTTCCCCCAGCCCCCAGCTCTCCTCTCAGCTTTCAGAGCCACCCTGGCTCCCAGGATGTGCATTTAGCCTTTCCCTTCTCCCACCACCTCCACTGCTCCCTGGAGATTGAACAAGGTCAGAGATGGGTGATACATCACCACCAGTCCCTCTGTAATCCAGGAGGGACCTGGGAGAAGATTTAGCTACCCAATATCCATCAGCTTACAAGGACATCATTTATGCTAACATCGCAAAGGTGACGTTCTTCTTGCTTCATCTGAGCTATGGCTCTGGTGAAAGCACCAAGAGACCAGTGTTTCCAGAGAGTGTTACTGACAGTGATGGGGGGATGCAGCTGCTGCAATTTGAGGGTCCTTGTCACATGCTGCCCTCTTCTTGTGAGCTTTGTCAGGCTAGGAAATTAGGGTTCTCACTGTTCTAAGTGTGTCCATAAGCAGCTACCCCATTCAAACAATTCAGCCGTGTGATTTGGTAAAGGCAAACAGCCAAGCAAAGGGTACATTTATACAGGGGTATAAATGGACTGAAGGAAAGTATTTCCTTTCCTTGCCTCTGATCTGCTTGCTGGCCTTGGCAGGGTCACTTCCCACCTCTGTGCCTCTGTTTCTCCTCTGCCTTTCTCCCTTGTGCATGCAGCCTGCAGCCTGCTTGGAGAGAAGAAAAACAGGGGCTGCTCTGAGCTGGGGTATCTGGTGCCTCAGGAAGAGCAATAACCATGGCCATTGCTGTGCACTCAGACTTTCCCCCAGCCTGCAGGCACTGAAGCTCTCCCTGCCCACCCACACCTGCTCAAGATAGGTTGAATTCTGTGCCCATTCAGGGCCTCAGTCAGAGGCTGCTAGCTGCTTTAGTGGATCCCTGAGCACAGACTTGGGGGTGGACATGGAAAGGCACAGTGAGGAGGCAGAGGCAGGACAGACAGATGAAAAGCAGGTGCTGCTGGGGTGCAGCATGGTAAACAGCTGTCTCCCCCAGCATTGACTGAAGCTTTCACGGAAGGGAAGTCTCAAAGCTGAGAAAGGGAGGGAAATGGAAAGTAATACTGGAGAAGCCCAAATCCTTTTGCCTGTGGAAATCTCCTTATAGCCATGCAGGGTCTTGCTATGCTCAACACTTTCGGGGAGGGGACTATTCCCACCCAGCTTCTCTGCCTTTCTCTATGGCACTGCTGCGTGGGGACATTTAGACAGCGAATGGACAGCACAAGGCCAGGCTGGCAGCATGGGACAGTGAATGGGTCAGGTGTGCAGTGCAGGCCTTTTCAGGTGCAGGGCTACATGGGCGATGCATCTGACACATTTGCCTCCATGCTCCCACCCTCTAGGCTATCGCAGATGCTGGTCCCATATTCTCAAGTCTCTTCTGCCTTTTTATCCTCAGTGCCTTTGCTCAATGGGAACATCCGACCGAGACAGAGCAATGCGCTGCCATTTCCACTGGCATCAGTGGCACAGCAGGCACAAGGCAGGCTGGCTGCCAGCACAGGGAGGGCTTCAGCCCAGTGGGGAGAGGGTAGCAGGACCAGCCCCAGCCAGGGGTAAGCCTGGGGCATGGCATGCTGCAAAATTGACGGCGGCCGGCTGCAGTGAAAGAAGGAAAGGCTGATTTACACCCCCGCCGTCTCTGCGCTGCTTGATTCCAGCAGAGCTAAAGTGCCGGTTTTGCCTGTACTGGGCCCATCGCGGTGTAAGATCCTGCCAAAGCATGAGAGGGATGTGCGGTGGAAAGCGTATCAGGGGTGGTATTGTCTACACGCAAATGCTCAACTTTATGTACTTTTAACTAGAGGTGTAACAGATGGTTGCATTTCGGTCCAAGCAGCGGAGAGCCATGCCCATTCCGGCTGGAGCCAATCAATCCCGCCACTCTGGGGAAAACGGCAAGCTGGGTTTGGAAGCGCGGCTGCCAGCAATCCAGAGGAAAGCTTTGCACAGGCAAACGTGGGCCGCTGCCATGTGAAACCAGGGAAACGGGATTAAAAAGCCATCGAGGCAGACAGCAGAGCACAGCGCTATGGGCCTTCCCCGGAGCAAATGGTGGGAGAGACAGCGAGCAGCCGGGGCTCAGCAAATGCGCATCGGCCCAACCGGCTGCTCCCACATGCTGGCACAGGGAGGGGAAGGAAAGGGGTTCACTGGGGAAGGGAGAGAGGTTTTGCAGGGATGGGGAGGAAACTGCTCCCACACCACAGGAAGGGGCTGCCTGCAATGCTCTGCCTGCTCACGATGCTCTGCCCAATCCTCTCATATGTCTCCACACCTTGCAGTGTGGTTTCTGCATGGGGTGGGGACTATCCCATGCTGGCACAGCTCCTGTTCTTCAGGGCCCCACAGCCAGGGCAACATCCCTCCTCTGAGCCCAAGTACCAGTGGGGATTGGGCACTGGGGTCTGCAAACCCAACCTGGCTCTGCTCCATAAGGGGGCCCAGGGCACCACGGCTGAAGGTCTTGGGGAAGGAAGAGCCTTGTGGTGGGGAGATGGCCTCCTCCAGTACAATTCACACCAGGAGACCAGTATGGACAGGGCTGAGGCAACTCCTACCCCAGGCCCCACAAGGAGATCTGCCACTGGTTTCTGGGCAGCTTTTGGGCTGATGCAAGGGAATACGGTAATGTAGAAGTGTCTGAGCTGGGATAATTCAAGGATGCAGTTTAAGGTCTGGAGTATAAGGAGGTGTGTGATGGAGAAAGATTAACCAGTGCTGGTTATGGGAAACTGAGCTGGAGATGACAACCAGGAGGAGTATTTGACATTACAGCCTTCAAGATAATCAAGAACAGGGGAAAGAACAGAAGAGGGAAACCAGCATCATCACCTCTCTGTTTCTCAGGCTCTTCACCGCCTAAAGCAACAGCAGATCATTGCTGACTTGCTGGGGAAGATGCTGTATTTCCCACAAATCCCAATAAGACCAATTTATCCTTACAAGGTGAAGGGCTAGGTAAACACATGGGTTCTGCTAGATTTTCTAGGCCCACATTGTGGGGTGAAGCACCTGCACCACACCTTCTCTGAGCATCTTCCCAAACCACATGGGCATCTCTGCCTACAGGGCACCCAGATTTGCTCCTTGCAGAGTTCACCCTTCAGCAAGAAGGCACACTTGAAATACAGCTTTGTCTTTTTTTTTTTTTTTTTTTCAAATATAGGTTTATATTGAGAGATAAGAATAGACAGACCAACAGAGGTAAAATTTCCCTGTGCCCCTTACCTCCTATCAGTGAACCTGCAAGACAGAAGCACCATGGAAGCAGATACAGCCAGAGGCAGCCAGCAGCTGAGCCTGTGGTTTGTTTGGGAGGTACTCAGCAGACACCCGGGGTTTGGGAGGTGTCCCTCAGGATGCAGCCTCGGGGGCTGTGCATTACAGCAGTGCAGAACATCAGATCAGCAACTGCAATGGGAGGTCACAGGGAAGAAAGTGATTTTGTTTAATGGCTTCTGGAGACCGAGGGATTTTGGAAAATCACTAGAATTGTGGATCCTGGCAGGAAACCCATGCTCTGTTTCAGTGCTGTCAACACCAAGCAGCCAAAAAAACCTGGGAAGCAAGTTCAAAAACATGAGAATGCTTAAACCAATGGAAAAAAAAGTGCGGTTTATCCTTGTCCCTTGCTGTGGGTGGTTTTTCCATAACATCTGCTTATCTTAAAGCTTATCTGCTATCTCTGTCACCACAAAACTCAGGTGAGAAAACCCACATATGCAAGCTGAACTGCCCCCAAGATTTTGAGTGAAACATTAAAAACTTGCAAAAATCCAGTGAAGCAATGAGACTGGGTGACCTGAGGAGTCTGCCCAGCAGAGCATCAGCCAGCCCTAGGGCTTAAATCCTAGAGGACTGCTTAGAGGGAGACATCTGCACCAAGGACATTTTGGTCCCTGCCCATCACTGCCACGATTCACCAGTCCAAAAGTTGCATGTATATGACAGAGACAGAAACACATCCCAGCAAGGCGGCAGGGAGACGGCAGGCGGCTTTCTGCAATTAAAATGAAGTATTTCAAGCAAATCTGTCTCTTTCCTCACTCCTATCTCACTGCAAAGCCTCAGAAAGTCTCTCCAGGGGTTTCCTCCCCAGCTTGGCAGGATTGGTGCCCCCCACGGTGCCATCCAGCCTTTCACATCACCCCACAGGGCTGGGGGTTTAACCTGTTTCAAAGACCTGTCCTCCCCCCTCCCTGCACCTCCCTATTCTCTCTCATAGTCACGTTCCCAGATACCTCTCAGCAGATGTTTACAGTGCTTTTGTAAAACATTTCCACTTTCTGGAGCTTACCAAGCTCTCTCTGTCTCGCAGGTGCTCTGTCTGGAGAATGCAATGTCATGAAATGACTGCTCTGACAGCAGGCATGTCCTCCCCCAGCTCCTCTCCCTATCCAACAGACAGGGTGCCATGTCTAGACAGACGAAGAAAAAGGTTGTGGAGGCTGACGATGCTTGTCCTTACACTTCTGCTAGAACCCTTATCATTCCCAAGGCATGATAATTTCCTAGCAGGGCTCAGAAGTCCCTTAGATGTTCCCTCTGCATTCAAGTTTCTTGAATGTTTCATTTTACACCTGCAAAGCCCTCCTGGCCCTGGGAGTGTGGGGCACACAAAGGCACCAAAACCTGGGTGGGCAAAGGAACAAACCCATAGTGTTGCAGCACATGATGGGAACAGTCTCATCCGAGCAGCTCGCCTTTGGTGCTACTAGTAGATGCTCTCCACCTTTGTTCAATGCACTGATGCCCATCTTAGGTCCATCCCAAGAGAGTATGTGTGAGCCTCAAGTTCCTGGTCTGCTTTGCCCTGACTCCTCGGGAAACTGGAGGTTTTGGATGACTGGTTTGAGCTCCCTGACCCACTGTTTCTGTTTCACCCCTGCAGCCCCAGTAGACAACCCTTTGTATTCACAGACGTCTTTGCTCATACATCAGCCAAGCCTTCAATTCATCCTGGTGGCCCAACATCTCTCACGGGTGTTTGCCCAGCCAAGGACACCACAGACCTCCCCACTGCCCACAACACCATGAATGTCATTCTCTCTCTGAGGTGCATTTTGGTTTTCTTTGGTTTTCTCCATCAGCTGCTCAGGCCTGAACGATAGGAGATTCACTTCTCCCACAGTCAGCTCTGTCTTTGCAGGCTGACAGGCTTTACCGAGGACTACGGATGTCTGTGCTGTCAGACAGGCTGAGGAGTGGGTGAGCAGGGATTAACTGTGCATCGCCTCTTCCTGAACAAGTGTGAGCGGACGTGGAGTTATCAGGTGGCAGATTCATAACAAATGAAAGGAAGATCTTATCTGCATAGCTTGTAGATCAGCCGTGAAACTCATTGCCCCGGGATATCATGGATGCCAAAAGATTATATGGGTTGAACAAGTGGTTAGACACGTTCATGGAAGAACAATCTATCTGGGGCTATAAAACACAAAGGTATCGCTTCTGGCTCAGGACTCTCTGAACCACAAACTGCCAGGGGCTGGGAAAGTATCCCGGGGAAGCATGCCATATACTTGCTAATGTTTGTATTATAATAGTATAATGTAATACTATAGTGACAATAATATACTGTATAATTGGGTCTTTTGGTCTCTCGGGAGATCCATCACCAACCAGCAGTGGAGCCAGGATACAAGGCTAGACAGACCTTCATTAGACTCTATATGGCCTTCCTCAGGCTCTCATATACGGTGACAGTATAGATCAGTGCCAGGCTGACTGCCATTACCAATCCTGCAAACACATAGCACTCACATCACTGAACTGCCTCGTTGATCTCCAAAGGAAATAGTCAGGGATAAAGCCTCTGCTTCTGAGAGGGTTCATGAACCTAGATCTGCATGTAATCCCTGCCTGTGCTGGGGAGAAGTGTGGTGTTAAGCTGCATGTTTGACTGAGCGCTGGGTCTAAAACCAAATGTGTCGATCTCTGAGTCAGTGTTGTCTTGGGCATGGATGTCTGCAGCTCTCCTGGAAAGTTATCGATGAGGGAAAGGCCTTCGTCTGAAAAGAGCTTTTTGTTTTCCAGGAACAGCTTCTTTACCATCGCTCATCTGCTCTCACCTGATGCAATAACATTGACTTTTCACCACGGTTTTGCCTGATTCCCTCAGCACCCCAGAAGCAGCATCATCTCTCATGCTTCTGGTCCATGGAGAGCCGCTCCCATTCCTGGCACAGCCAGGTGCCATGACATGTAGGTCTTAGATGCTGCCCTGCTCCATTTCCATGAGCAAGTATAGACCTTCTGCCCCCATCCACCAGCTTGTAAAGCAGAACAAGCCTGGCTTACCTCATGCAGGCATTTTTGGGGCTGAATCCACAGCCTTTGGACAGAAGAGCATCATGGGCTTAACACAAACTGGTCCTGGTTCAGACAGCAACCATGACTGCATTCCCATCAGTGTCCCAACCACCTTCACACCTACCTCCACTGAGAATCCCACCTGGGGAAGAGACCTGGGGGTGGGGGACAGATTTGACCTCTCCAATACCAAGAGAAAGTTTTGGGAAGAAAAAGCAGAAGTTCTTTTCCATTCAAATATAACTAATAATAAAACCAGGGAAGAGCAATATTGGAAATATGCTAAGTAAGCAGAAATCTGGCTAAACAGAAGTTTTCCACAAGGCATCGGGAAATCTCTGAATTGCCATGAGTGCCTTATTTAGTGGTGTGTGTGCTTTTTGTCCACACAAGTTCCAGTCACTGCAGCCATCAAACATTTTTTAATAGGAGCATTAACTTAAGAATAGCTAACAGTAATATTCCTAGCTGTGTGGAAACAGCATTTTATTAAATGCTTCACACAGATTTTGTATAATAAAGATGAATATATTATATCCTCTGCCTCCCCCAGAGTGAAACAATAATAGGAAAATAAAAAAAAAAAAGCCAATAAAGTGAAACATAAATAGAACATAATGGGACTAGTAGCAAACTGAACTGACTATATAACATCTGCTATTGTTTGCATGGCAAACGCAAACAAGGAGAGAAACCAAGAAAGATTTGAACAGCCCTAACCTCTTTCCCCTCTGCTGCAAGAAAACAGCACTGATATCCCAAGCAGATCTGTTTCAGAGCTGACGGAACAGTACAAGGCACAACTTGCAGATTTGTCCTTAACCAAATGTGTCAGATTCCTTTGGCTTCTGTGTGTGGAGCAATTTTCACAAGTCTTTTGATGCCAGCCAGTTTATGTGTGAAAATATTCCTGGGTCTGGCGAGTTCTCGATGCAAACATTCATTCATTTCAAAGTGCAGATTTTGCCATGTGTCTGCCCCTCACTATTATTCTCCGGTGTCTGAAGTCCACTCATCCCATCAGCTGAGTCGAAACAAAGCCATGGGAGCTGGGCAAAAAATCCTGTCAACTGAAGAGGTACAGAAAGAGCCAACATCTATGAGCAAGTCTTCAGCTGACTCCTGTATATCACAACTGGGGAGCACTTGCCTGTACCCAGGACCTTTGGAGATATCAGGATAACTAAGGGATCACACTGTGAGCAGAGAGGGAAAAAAAGGAGGAGATATTTTTGCCAGGCAGGTCCTTTGCAGGTTGTAATCTGGCAAGATCACAGGTGCTATGAACCAAGAGCTCCGCATCTGCAAAATCTAGTCTGGGTTTGTGACCAAACTTAAATCATAGCCATCCCGACTGATAACAGAACTGCCTGGAAGCTGGGGGAAGGAAAGAAGAGCTAAATGCCTATAAAAGTCATTTTCTCTTTTATTTGTTATCTTGCTTGTAATGATCACACCATGTTTCCTATCTATTTTTACAGTAAGTTGTACACTGGTCTCAGGAGGCCCCTGGATGACTTATTATTAGCGATGTCTTCTTATTATGGATGGTGATTTATTATCAGAATGATTCTATTTGTACTGGGTATGTTGTTCCGCTGCCAGCACAAAGCTCTTACCATCTTCAGAGCAAAAGGTCATGTTCTTGCAGCACTACGTGCCCAGCTCCGCAACACTGAGCCGGTGGGTCCACTGATTACACACTTGCACAGGGCAAAAAGGCAAAGACCGAAGAGAAGAAGAGCAACCCTGGTGCACCCACAGCACTGCAACCATCGCTGTGGGGTGCATGGGTACTGCTTCTCCTGCTGCTGGACTTCACTCCTCCTTACCCTCACCTACATCCCTTGTACAGGATGAGGACACCATTTAAGGATCTGTACACATCTCAGAAAGATCATATCTTCTGTAATTTTTACCTTGCATTACCAATCAACAAGTGTTTAACCTTGGGAAATCAAAATTGCTTTTCTACCCTGTTCTGGAGTCCATGTACTCCAGACACTCTCTAGCTATAATAAGGGACCATCTGGAGTTTGGCAATAGGTTTGCAGGACACAGGAGACTTTTAACACTGTTTTCTTTGCTGAGACTGAAAGAAGCAGCAGGAGCAGGTACACAGCTTTCCAAGCAGAAAATCACAAGATTTAAAGTGCAGAAGAGGGGCTGCTCCTAGAAAAGTGTCCTGTGGTTTGGGGTAGACCAAACTAGTCCTTCCATGTCTGCTTTCCCATCTCTGAAGCGGCAGTGAGCTCCAGGGTTCCCCCTGCTACTTCGCAGGAGTCCGGTGAGGAGGGAGGGCACAGGATTCATCCTCCCTCCAACGGCTGCTGCCCCACTGGCATCCCTCCCACCCTGGTGAGGGACCCTTTTGGGTCCTGTGCATTGAGGCTTATTTTCCATACTTGGTCTCACCAGACTTACATCCTCCCTCATCAAAGGGCTGTCAAACCAGCCACAGACCTTCCTGAGGGTGAGGGATGCCCACACCAGCCAGCCCCTTTGCATACCCCAGACTACATGATTTCTGCTGTTTGTGGTTTTAATACCTCCTTTTCTGGGTCTTGCTCATCCATCTTAGCTCTTACTAGGGAACACTGGTAGGTCCTCATTAAGTTGTAACACTGATGATGGCAGATGCAGAGAACCTGACTGGTTTTGTCATACGCAAACAGAATCCAGACCCACGTGTTGCTGCATATTTGGCATTAGCAAACACCCGCTTTCTACACCTGTAAAAAGCAGCAGAACTAAATAGACCCCGAGGAGATTTCAAGCAGAAAAATGGGAGAAATCTTGAGGCTGTTCACTACACATGCTTTATTCAGTGCCCAGAAAAAAAGCCCAGGAAGTATAGTTCCACCATTGCAAGTGATAGTACATCAGCTGGAAAAGAGTCCTGGGTGCCAGGCAGGAGGACATGGGAATTTGGTGCCACAACATGTCACAAACTGAACGAAACAGAAGGGAGATGGACTGGGCCCCAGGATGCTCAGAGGTGGAATCACTAAAGGTGAGTCATTTTTGTAGTTATATAAACCTCAGAGTTCAGAGTCTGAATCATTTCCCAAAGAGCGGGAATTAGGGAAATGCCTAACAGGAGAGCTTTTTTTCACCCCAGCCTCCTGCAGGAAACTCTTCTCTCTCTCTCTCTCCCTCTCCATCATACCTCCATGCAGCACTGGAGACAGGGAGACAGCCTGATCCGACAGCAATCGGTACAGAAATGCTGTAAGCTGACAGCAGCTATTACGCAGGACAGGGAATGCCAGCCACCATTACAGGATGCTAAAAGTATCCATAGAAAGAGCCATGCCTGGTTCAAGCCCGTTTGAGGAATGTGTAAGGGTTCCTGGGGCAGAAAGCAAAATAAACTGGAAGATGAGGTGTAAAGCATCTTATCAGAGGTGTCTGCTGGCCATGGCCAAGCTGTTGGGGAAAGGTCACTTTTTGAAGCAGGTCTGAGACAGACCCCAAGCAGGATGCAGAGAGAGGCTTGGCACTGGAGAGCAGGGCAGTGGAGCCCTGTGTCCAGCAGCAAGGGCTGGGACAGGTTTGAGGATTATCTTGGGAACTCCTGCTTTGGATGGAGACCACAAGAGTGCAAGAGAAACGGGGGAAAAGAGAAAACCTGCAATACTCTGGCTGGGTCCAGGAGTATGTGTCTGCTGTGGTTTGGAAGCAAAAGAACAAGAGGCATCTGAGGCCTTGCAAACTCACCTCACACGTGAGTTGTAAGACAGGTAAACTGCTGTTTGACCCCACCTCTAGCTGCTACCCCTTCATAACAGGACCTGAGAGGGACAAGGGGAATAAATACAGCAAGCCTAACACGAAGGGATGGATTTTAGGGACATTTTTCTTTCCAGCAGCACTTGTCTGAGCTTGGAGAGGTCCCGTGAGCTCAGACGGGGTAAAATGCAAAAAGGGAGGGATGAAAAAACAAGAGTACTGAAAGAAGGAAGTGAGAGGTAAGGAGGAACAATCTCACAGCACTCAAAGTTGGAAGAGATCACAGCCAAACTCTGGCTTCGCATCTTGGTGCTGCTTTTACAAAGGGTAGAAATATTAGTTTTTAATTAATTTTCTCATTGCAGTTGTTGGAAGGGGAGGAAGGAGGGGGATCACCTTCAAAAACGAAATACAAATAACTGCTTTAACAGGAAACTTTTGCTGCTGTAATTTATTGGAAGGCAAAATGAGCTCCGATTACATTATCCACCCGCACTGTGCCGGCAACACGTACTTCGGATATTGCGCTATAATCCAATGACTGCTCCTGAATTATTAACACCAAGTTGTTATTAGAAGAAGTTGCCTAGCTTATTTCCGCCATTCTCTCCCCTACTCTCTTTATTAAGTTTCAATTGATTCCCCACACCTCCTCCTGCCCCCCAAAAATGAGCCCTCGCCTCCCCGGCTCCTTCATAGCTGCCACAAACGTTACTTGCATTTGGCAGCCTGGTGAATTATTCACGTGTGCCGGGAGCAGCAGAGATATTACAGGTCTCAGAGGAGCTA